>NC_071509.1:23060540-23364008 GCF_027887155.1 Malaclemys terrapin pileata
AACTCTACTGCTTGGTCAATGACACAGTTTACAACATGGTGGCTGTCACACTGATTAGATCCAACTGTTTTGTCTGATGTGACCCTAGTGCAGGACTGACGGTTGTTAATATACTGTGTTCTCTGTTTATCGATTCGATCTTCTTGCAGAGGTGGATATGTTCTGGACTTCCCAATGAGGCATACCTATATTAGCAAAAATAAATAAAATTACTATTTATACTGCACCAAAAGTGTTCTTGATGCTTTATAGGATCTTTACAGTCCCTACCCAAAAGACCATTTGCAGGATCAGTACTACAAATGGGTCCCTACTTTAAGGCTCTTACAATGTGAATTTTATGGGATGCAGCAAGGGACAAACAACCTAAATGCTATGGGACAAACAAAGGCAGTAGGAGACTATATGGGAAAAGCAGATATACAATAAGATTTTCATTCCACTAATATGAATATGATTATGTAGCACTATAAAATGATACAGCCCCTTTTGCTTCCTTTAGGCCCCTTTTTGTGATGCTAAGTGGGACGTGACAGACCATGCAGGAGACAGATGAATGATTTTAGCCTTTGTATGGAAAATATTGTCTGCAATTATGTACTAATCTGTTGTGGCCTGCCTCTCCAGTACAAGCATAATGAACAAACATACATGTGTTATAAATAGCTGGCAGCATTTTAAAATGTCATTAGAAATTACCCTTTTTGTTGAGGGAATTCTAAGGCAATCTTCTTCCACACTGAAGCCACATTCCAGTCCTACTTCTGTAACAAAATCAAGATATTCTCTGTACTGTGTCTTCTGGCTTTGCCTTCGGTTATATTTTCCATGGAAATCAAAGAAGCAACAAGGCAGTACAAAGTAGCAACAAGAATAGGAAGACCTGCAAGAAGGATTATTGTTTACTGAATAATAGTTATAGAAAGCTAATTTTATTAAGTGGCTGTATGAAACAGTCAATACCGCTTCAGATACAAGCAATAAACATCATTTTAATGGAGTGACAGAGCTTCTAGGTCAAGCAGTATAACTATGTTCTTCCTTCAGTGCTCCTCTGAGTGAAATAGTCACTGGTTATTTTGAGTGTTTGCTCTAGAGATTTATCATCCCAGTTTAATTTAATACCAAAGGACCAAGGCAGGACCAGGGCTTGCAAACTCTTGCTGCTGGATGTAGTGAGTGGGACAGTTCAAGGAAAGTAAGCACTAGACTTGATAGTAAGTGCTTACAGGATTAGGACTTAAATCTAAGAATAAAATCTAGTTAGATTTCCTGTGCCACAAAAACTGGAGAGATGCTATGTTATTGCAGCTTTCTGTGATGGAGAAATGACACAGAAACCCAATTCTCAGGCTTCCTAATGGGTTATCTACAGAGATAAGTGTTTTGTGAGTAGCAATCGCTCTGTTAAACACCAATCCCACCCAGTCCTGCAATGAGATCACAGATCACCACATCCTTTTATGAACACTGGAAGCAAAAGTATACAGTTCTCCCAGTGCATGCATATAATAGAGATTAGCAGAAACTTTTTTCCATACCTAGCTGCAATTACAGGTATCCATGGCGTTAGCTCATCTGAATGGTTTCCTATTAGCCAGTCAACATTTGGAAAGAGATAACTGTCATCTGGTCTAATTGCACATTCCTTAAAAAAATAAAATACATTTCGTTCCCAAATTTTTTAGAATTATTGTATTTGACACATTGAGGGCAGCAGTATAAACCCTAAAATAGATTTGAGGGGAACAGCAACAGCGAATGTGAACTGCCAACTTTTTTCTGATCTGAACCAAAAGCAAATACTTTTGCTATGCAATGATGTCTTATTGGTGCAAAGCATAAATAAGGCAATAGTAGAAACACATAAAACAAGTCAGATGTAAAGCTAGACAGAGAGGAGGCCATAAAAACAACAAAAACATGCATAAACAGAAATATAAAATTAAATACATTTGATTGTATCCCTCTCCCACCACTCTTCTTGTGCCACTTGTCCTCTTAGACCACAATCTTGCAATCTGCTTGGGCAGACTCCTGTGGCCACAGAGAGCCCCAGTGACTTCAATTTGCAGGATCCAGGCCTTAGATCAGCATATGATTCATCAGAATTCAGCTTCTCTAGTCTGCTTCCCATCCCCAGGTCCACCTCAAATGAAATCCCATTTTTCCCCTCTACACCCCTTCTGCTCCTCTCTTCCCCCATGGCTACTCACCCTGATGTCATCTGTGTACACCCTCTCACACCTCTACACAACCACTATTCTTTTCCCCTTCAACTTATCACGGAGCTGCCCCCTGGCACACACTAAGTCAGGGGTTGCTAGGATGTGCGTGGGAGCTGGGGACAAGGATTTTGAGGAGGGGGAGAGGAGAGCTTTAATTAGGGAGAGTTGGGCTGTGTGAGCACTCAGCATGTCTGCACTGAGGTATCAGCACCTGACACCTTTCTTTCATGCTACTGCCATTGAGAATGTGCAATAACTAATGTTGGAGACACTCCATAAGGTATCCTGAACAAGAGCAGGAACTGCTATTGGTTTAATTTAAAAATTCAAGAGTGGCCAATATCCAAGATGCTGTCAGCACATGTGAGAGAGAGAAAATTGGAGTTTGTGGCTATTTCACGAGAGGAATCCAAAGACCAGGGAGGAAGAGAGCTACATTTTAAAAAGGAGGCATTTTAAAAAATGTTTCTTCATAAAAGTTAGTAGATTTTTTCCTCAAAATTTCCATGGAAAAATTAACAGTCCTCTGAAGAGTTACTGGGCCAGAGATGGAAACTGAACACAGAATTTTAATACGTCTTTAAATGAAAATCTCTATACAACCTTAACTCTGGAATCACTATCAATGCCTTCATTACATGCATGCACGCTGTATGTAAATTTACACACATGCTGCATACACACACACGGTCCTGAAAATGCGTCATGTAAGCTCATCCAAATATACTAAACCAAAATGTTTGGTAAATGCCTTTATGTTCTGATAAACAAATTACCACCCACACTCTATTTTAATTTTGATTGTTCATTTTTGAAACAGTCTGGATTAGCAGTGCTGTATTCTGCATTTAAATAATTATCCATAATCAGATTTGTATTCATCACGTCTGACAGCAGATTGGTGCTGCGATACTCCACCTGTCACACGCATGAATAATTTTAGTATTGGCACTGCATGCCACAGATTGCAATTCTCATACTACAAGTTGTGCTTTCAAAAAAAATCAAGCTAAATTAAATAACTTCTGAGGGTAACACAAAGGTGCTATGAACAGGTGGTTTCTTCTTTTACAAACCCTGTAATTTAAAATTCCCTTAGCCACAAATGCATGTGATGAAATAAGGTTACGCAATCTTCTCCTCCACCAAACAGCTTTTAGAAGGCATTTATTTCAAATGTTTATATATAATTCCCATAGCTGATGATCATATTTGTAACCGTTTTATGTTCATTTAACCAAGACTATAACATAATTGCTTGCACATTTAAAAAAAAACCCTACAAGACTAATAAATTAAAGGGCAAAAGGAAAAGATACTTTTCCTTCTTGTCCCTTCACTATACAATTAAGGGTCCAATGCTGCAAAGCACCGTGAGTGCTCTCAGCTCCTAAAAACGCTCAGGAGAGTTCAGGGTGCTCAGCACTGCACAAGATGGTGCCCTTGTGGCCTGATCCTGAGCCCAAAAAAGTGAATGGGAAAAACTTCCAATGACTTCCATGGGGCAGGGCCTAAATGAATTAATATGTAACAGGAGAGAATAGAACATGACTAATTAGTTCAGAAGTGACTAGATGTAGTATATGGGAGTTGAAATAGTACATTGTCTTGTGCTGTAGACTTTTTACTTCCAAACCCTTGGCTTAAATTCTGGCTCTGGACTGCATGGTCCGATAGTCACATTCAGTCTCTATTTGTCCACACTTGAGAGCCACTAAACAGTTTGATACAACTGTCCGTCTCTGTACTCGAGGATGGGGACTGGAAAAGCAGGGATGATGCATGCCGGCACCGAAGTGAATTAGCACTTTGATCTTCCATGACTTGTATAAACTCTGCTGGCCTGACTGAAGCCAATATCAACCCTTGGCATTGAAATTCCTGTTTTTTTAAACTGTGTGGGGAAAAGTTATACTGAACTATTGACATATGTTAATTAACAGCCTCAACTAGAACACAACTATATAGGGAGTTGTTTTTTTGTTTTGTTTTTGTTTTTTTTAAGGCAGCTGAATCTGGGGAAACCTTAGAGATCTTTTGAGAGAGTGGAAACAGGGAAAGTCAATTTCAGGAGTTTAGTGAAAAGAAAACAAGGAAACTTAGGAACAAGGCAACTATCAATCAATGTGAAGATTTGATACACAGAGGACTATGCACAGTTGGATTGAAAGTGAATGTTCCTGTGTTCTAGTTGTTTCTGTTCTCATAAAAATGCTAATGTGGAATTTGAAAGATAATCCCTCTTTCAGACCCATTTTCCTGTCCAGTTTGCTGCAGGCTATTATTGTGATGGCTTATTACAAAATAAGCATAGCAGGTGATTGTTCCTTTTAAGACTGAACAATAATGCTGCTCCAAAAGAGGATTGTGGCTGGAATCATTTCCAGAGTGATTCTATTATGAACGTCTCAAGAATAAGCCAAAAGCTTTTGAACTTCGATTTCCTTGAGGATAGCGCTATGTGGTGTTGCTGCGCCACCACTATATAAGCTCTGATCTTTCAAGATCAAAGATTGTATTTATTTTGTGTGTGGGGTGGGGAAGTTACCTATGCTGGTTCTTATAACTGACCACTGGGGGGAAATTGAGCATATGCATGGATACAATATGAAACAACCATCCTAACCCCAAACTTCCTTGCCAACAACCTACAAACTGACTATGTTGAACCATCACACTGCAGCTGACAGAACAGTACTCATATATTCATGCCAAATTAAATAATTTGAAGCAATGAATGATGAATAAATAAAAATAAAGTTACTGTAGGTCGGATTTTTACAATACCTCTAAATGTGTTTGTGGTCCATACATGTCCCATATTTTTCTTCTTCTGACATCAATTCCCCTACCTGGGTACTGAAATATTTGGATTAATAATTGGTTAAAAAATAAAACATAATACCTTGTATTTATAAGTCTTTCATCTCAAAACTTCATACACCCTTACCAAATCAAGATACAAACTAAATACAGGGATAACTTGATCCACACTGACATGCAGCCACCTCTGTGAAACACAGCAGCACTGCGCAACCGATGGGGTTAGAACCGGAATATCATGTCAAATGGAAAGAGCAGGGGAAACGTAGGTAGTCTGAATATAATTACCCAATTTGGAACTGGACCTGGACATGATGGTTGATGCCTGTTTGGGAAATGCCCTGGTTCTCTGTCTGAGCATAAATAGTCAGAATTTTGGATAGCCATCTCATCTCTGACTCATCCATTGAATCATTCCCAAACACCACTTCCTACAGCACAAAACTGTTCCTTTGCCATCCAAGTACTGACTCTGACCAAACTTGTTTAGCATGTATCTGACAAGATCTCACCATGAGGTGCTATGGCTGCATGCTAAGCTAAGAAACAAGGAATAAATTACCAACTTGACTTTTAGTTTGAGAGTCCCATGTTACACCGATCAATGAAATAAACATTTCCATGAAATTTAAAAACGTTTTTCATGAAATGCCTAAAGTCCTATAAATATTTTTTTAATAACCATTAACTTCCTTTTCAAATATTTCTTAAAAACTATGAAGAAAATGTGCTGAGATGAAACAGCCAGACACTAAAATTCATGGGATTTTGTTGTATCACATAGAACTGTTCTTTAAAATTTTTGTCTGCATCAAACATTTCTGATAAAAATCAGCCTCGAGGACCTACACTTTGTTATGCTCCATGCACACAAGCACCATGTACTGGCAGTCTTTTTCACAATTATATGACCATTTGTCGTGATACGGAAAAATATCTTGTAGCTTTGCGGAATTGGAGGACTTTGGCTTCAATACTAACTTCTCTTCCTCTGAGATACAAATTACAGAAGCAAAATTAAATCCAGAGCATAGGTTCTCTGGCTCATTTAATCTTCTGACTACCAGTAAATGTCAGCTGTTATATACTTCCTTCTGGGTTAAATGGCAGGGTAACAAGGCCACCTGCCAAGGAAATCAGCTTAATCACTACTGTTAAGGGAACCAGGGCTAGTTAGTTTTCTTTCCAAGGATCAAGTTGGTGTGGAGAGCTGTCACTCCAGAAGTGTTCCCCATGAATCCAAAAAGGCAGTACAGGCAACAACTAAACCCACAAACTGTGCCATAAAGTACAGTCTCCGATACGTTTAGTACACACTATATTACCTAGTTTCCTTTTTTGATGCAGTCAAACAAACTCCATTTTAAAGCCCCGGCCCACTGTGGCTTTGATGATTAACAGATTACAAAAAAGATTTCATTTCAGGACCCTGAAGTTTTTGTTGATTTTAAGTTATTTCCCATCTTTCTATACCCATAGCATGGTTAGGCTGCATAATTAAATTTTTTTTTTTCTTTTCTTCTACATTAGACTTGAGCAGGAAACAAGTTCATTTAACGGAGAACCACTTATACTAACAAAAAGCTTCTAATCATTTCTTTTTTTTTTCCCCTGATAATTTCAGAGATTCAAACCCTTGCTTTAGTGACATTAATGAAGTGCATTCCAGCTATCAAACATGCCAGATAAAGGAAAAGAGAATCAGAATAATAAACACCTCCACTTTTGTTTGAAAAAATGATTATTTTTACCCCTTCATTGCTCAGAATATGAACCAGCAGACCATTTCCGCATCCTAGATCTACAAAAGACTGTTTCTTAGACAACCCTTTTTCTGCTCTCTCTTCTTCCCAAAGGATCTAAGCAAAGACAAAAATTAAAACAAATTTTAATCTCTCAGAGCATTTTCTCAATGACTAAAGTATTTGTGGCCCATTCCTGCAACTCTTATTCACATGAGTAGAGATATGGACTTCAATGGATCTTCTCCTGTGAGTAAGAACTACTCACATGAATAAGGGTTTGCAAGTGGGAGCGCATAATACATTTTCAAGAAAAAAAGTTTAAATGGGAGGTTGCATAAGCTAACAATAAAAGTTAATGGCCAGGTGCACTGACGGAGAGGAAGAATGGTTTTAAGTGATTAAGGCACTAGCGCTAGGAGATCTGGGTTTAATGCCCTGCTCTTCCACTGACTTCCTGTGTAACGTTGGACAAGTCACTTAGTGCTTCAGTTCCCCATCTGTAAAATGTAGCTACCTCACAGGGCTGTTGTGAGCATAAATAACATTAAAGAGCATGAGGCGCTGAGATACTATGGCAAGGGGGCCCATTCTTCTTCGTGGAAGGTGATCTTGTAGCCTGCAACAACATCGATGGTGTGATGGCAGCCCTCAACATTATTCACGATCCAGATGAGTGGAGACTGTTCATTGATTCATCGAAGACGAGTCTTAAAGCTGTTTTACTGCATAATGGCAGTGTTTTGCCATCAATTCCAGTTGGTCATGCAGTCCATATGAAGGAAACCTATGACAACATGAAACAAGTTTTGAGGTGCATAAATTATGACCAACATCAGTGGCAGCTTTGTGGCAATTTGAAGGTTGCTGCTCGCTTGCTTGGTCTGCAGACTGGATACACAAAGTACTGCTGTTTTCTCTGCGAATGGGATAATCGTGGAAGAGATTCCCACTACATCAAGAAAGACTGGCCACTCCGACAGTCATTGGAGTCTGGGAGGAAAAGTGTTCAGCATCCACCACTTGTTGAATCAAGGAAGATTTTGTTACCACCCTTACACATCACTGGGTCTGATGAAGAACTTTGTCAAGGCCATTGACAAAACACAAGCAGCTTTCAAGTACCTCCGTGGAAAATTTCCAAGGTTAAGTGAAGCTAAGATAAAGGAAGGTGTCTTTGTTGGTCCTCAGATTCGTGAACTTCTTCGAGATGATGCATTTGGCCATGCACTGCGTGGCAAGGAAAAGACGGCATGGAAAGCCTTCCAGTTAGTGGCAATACATTTTCTCAGAAACAACAAGGCAGACGACTACAGGTTGTTGGTGGAAAACCTTCTCAAGGCATACAGAAGCCTTGGTTGCAACATGTCTCTAAAGATACATTTTTTGCACTCTCATTTAGATTTTTTTCCACCGAACTGCGGAGCAGTGAGTGACGAGCACCGCGAGCGATTTCACCAGGACACTGCAACAATGGAGAAACGCTATCAGGGCAAATGGAGCCCATCAATGCTTGCAGACTATTGCTGGACAGTGACAAGAGATGCTCCATTTAATGAATACAAGAGACAAGCCAAAAAGCGCCGAGTAGACACTGAATAGGACTAAACTATGTACATAATAGTTTTTGCCTTTTGTTTCATAATAAATTGTATGTATATAACCCTTTTGCTGATTTTTAAAGTGTTACATAAACAGGACAGGTGAAATATTATCATGTAAAGCAACCATAAACATATTAAAAGACCTAGGTTTACAATTTATGATTAAAACTCTACTATCTACACAATATACATAGACATAAAATGTAAAAACTTAAATATCTTAGAAACAGTAGCCAATCAGTTGTTTTAATTGTCATATTTGAATCCAGCACATCAAAATATATAATAAATAGCACATTTTATCTCTGAAGCAGACGACTTCTCAAAAATTGTAGACCAGTGTAATATTTTATTTTACAGATGAAGAAGTTGAATCACAGAGGTTATGACTGAGATTTTCAGAGCAGTCTAGGGCATTTAGACTTCCTCAGAAAATGTTAAAAATGCCTCAGTGACTTAGGAGCCTAAGTAATTTAAGGACAGATTTTCAAAGGTATTTAGGTGCTTAAAGATCCAGAGAAATCCATGTAGGCGCCAATTTGCATTTTTAGATGCCTAAATACCTTTGAAAATGTGGCCCTGAATTTCTTTTTCTTATACTGGCACTAGAAAAGGTTCATAGAAGGGCAACTAAAATGATTAGGGGTTTGGAACGGGTCCCATATGAGGAGAGATTAAAGAGGCTGGGACTTTTTCAGCTTGGAAAAGAGGAGACTAAGGGGGGATATGATAGAGATATATAAAATTATTACTGGTGTGAAGAAAGTAAATTTGAAAGTGTTGTTTTTTCATTGTCATAACACAAGAACTAGGGGTCACCATATGAAATGAATAGGCAGCAGGTTTAAAACGAATGGAAGTATTTCTTCACACAACCTGTGGAACTCTTTAGCCGTTTCATACCCCTAATAATTTTTGTTGCCCTTTTCTGAACCTTTTCTAATTCCAATATATTTCTTTTTTGAGATGGGGCGACCACATCTGCATGCAGTATTCAAGATGTGGGCATACCATGGATTTATATAGCGGCAATATGATATTTTCTTATTAGCTATTCCTTTCTTAACGATTCCCAACATTCTGTTTGCTTTTTTGACTGCCACTGCACATTGAGTGGATATTTTCAGAGAACTATCCAAAATGACTCCAAGATCTCTTTTTTGAGTGGTAACAGATAATTTAGACCATCATTTTATATGTATAGATAGGATTATGTTTTCCAATGTGCATTACTTTGCATTTATCAATGCTGAATTTCATCTGGCATTTTGTTGCCCAGTTGCCCAGTTTTGAGAGATCCTTTTATAGCTCTTCGCAGTCTGCCTGGGACTTAACTATCTTGAGTAGTTTTGTATCATATCATCTGCAAATTTTGCCACCTTACTGTTTACCCCCTTTTCCAGATCATTTATGAATATGTTGAATAGGACGGTCCCAGTACAGACCCCTGGGGGACACGACTATTTACCTCTCCATTCTGAAAACTGACCATTTATTCCTACCGTTTGATTCCTATCTTTTAACCAGTTACCAATCCAGGAGAGGACCTTCCCTCTTATCCCATGACAGTTTACTTTGCTTAAGAGACTTTGGTGAGGGACCTTGTTAAAAGCTTTCTGAAAATCTCAGTACACTATATCCACTGGATCCCCCTTGTCCACATGCTTGTTGACCTCCTAAAAAAAAATCTAGTAGATTGGTGAAGCATGATTTCCCTTTACAAACCATCTTGACTCTTCCCCAACAAATTATGTTCAAGTAGGTGTCTGACAATTTTGTTCTTTACTATAGTTTCAACCAGTTTGCTTGGTACTGACATCAGACTTACCAGCCTGTAATTGCCGGGATCACCTCTGGAGCCATTTTTAAAAATTGGCATCACATTAGCTATCTTCCAGGTACAGAAGCTGATTTAAATGATAGTAGTTCTGCAATTTCACATTTGAGTTCCTTCAGAAGTCTCATCTGGTCCTGGTGACTTATTACTATTTAGTTTATCAATTTGTTCCTAAACTTCCTCTAACGACACCTCAATCTGCGACAGTTCCTCAGATTTGTCACCTAAAAAGAATGGCTCAGGTTTGGGAATTTTCCTCACATCCTCAGCCATGAAGACTGATGCAAATAATTCATTTAGTTTCTCTGCAATGGCCTTAGGCTGAGCAGTCACTTACCAGCAGATAAGTAGCAATGGCAACATCTTCATATACAAATTTTTCAGGATCTGTTACTTCAGGCCACACCTTCAGATAAACAGAGGTAAAATTACCAAATTGCTTTGTCATTTTAACTGCATCTCTTTAAAGAACATGCTCAACTAGATTGGCTTTGATAGGTTGAAGATGGGGTGACTATCTCTGAACATTACGGAATTCTAACCTTCCCATTAATTGGAAAAAAAAAAAAAAAAAAACTTACTCCATGATAAGCAATATGAGACTGCATACATTTTTGAGAGTCACACAATAAACTAACTGGTGTACGCACACTAGGACAGAGAACATCTGCAGTCAGTCAGTCAAGGTAAGTTTCGGGACCAGTTATGGTTGTATATGTGCAAATCACACTGAACAAATCCCACCACATGTTCTCTAGTACATTGCAGGTGCACTGGTCTGCTTATTATGTCTCAGGAAAGTTCACATCCATTGGTATGGCTATGTCTCACATTGGAAAGATTATTATTTGTATTACAGCAGTGCCTATCAATGTTCCCTCTAATTTTTTACATCCATGTGCAGAATTAATTTTGTTAGGTGCACCAATATAGAGGTGGTTATTCACGTAGCTGAAGTTGCGTATCTTAGTTCGAACTGGGGGGGTTAATGTGGACCAGCCCTTAGAGCCAGGTTGTCAGAGGTATTTAAGCACCTAAGGCAACAATGACTTTCAGTGAGATTTAGACTCCTACGTGCGTAATTCACTTTTGAAAAACTGGACATAGGCTCCTAAGTCAGTCAGCCTTGCTTTTGAAAATGTCATCGGAAGCACATCAAGGCTGTGCACCTCAGATACTATCGTGCTCGTCATTTTCTCCTAGTTACAAATTACAAGTGCAGATTTCAATTTGACTCATAACCACCACCAACACTATGAAATAACGTTGAACTCTCTTCACATACACAGGGAACTTTAAAATCAAGAACAAATTTTAATTTAATGATTTTCAAATAGATTTCTCCTCTTTTAACTAAGACCACAGTCTCACTAGGAAGCAGAAAACACTATGAGAGAATGGGAGTCTAGATTTTATCGCCACACTTACCTTTACCATTTCTTTGTATTTTTTTTTTAGCTCTTGATAAACCCTGCTGTATTTAGCCACAGAAATGAGTGAGAGTGTACTTTTAAACTCATTCTGCTTTTCCTCAGTGGACCATTTAGCCAGTTTGGACAATAGTTCATTTCCAAGCCACGTTCTTTTGGGGTATACTATTCCATCTGCGACCCAGTTTTCTGGAGATGAAGTTAAAATAGACACAGACCTTTAAAAATATAAGAAATATGAATAAATACAGTGTATGTCAATGATTAAACTAAAGGCTCATTCAAGAGAAAAAAACAGCAGAAGCCACTTTAAACACAAGCTTTATTACATTTATCTTTTGCATACATCATAGGGCAGGATTTTCAAAAGCATTCAGCATTGGCCTAACTGCTCCCATTGTAGTTAGTGGCTCCCAATGCTGAGTGCTTTTGAAAATCCCACTCTGTGTATTGAAGAAAGGAATTGACATACCAGGAAAGTTCAAAAGAATTGATATTTATAGCTTGGCTATCTGGAGACTAGGACACCAATCCTGAAAACACTTAAGTACATACATAACTTTGCTCACTTCAATTGCCCCATTGGCTTCAAGAGGACTATTCATGTGCATCATGTTAATCACATAACTGTTTGTGGGGTTGGGGCCTATGCAGGAGATTTGATAACATTACAAAATTATGTGAAGGGTATAAAGATCCAAGAGGAAAATGAGATATTCAGGGAGGTCCAGGGGATAGAACAAGAAACAACTAGGTAATACATGAAAACAACAGAAAACAGAATGAGTAAAAGAGAAAACATCTTAGCAATGAATTCTGTTCAGCAGTAGAAGAACCTCCCAGATGATGTGGTAGAATTCCCATTGTTTAAGGCATTGGTTCCCAAACTGGGGGGCGTGCCCACCTGGGAGGGAGTGAAGAAATTCCAAGGGGGGCACGAGGCTGCCCGGCCCTTGAGCTCCCGGCCGCGGAAGCTAGCCCCTGGCCCCTCCACTCCTGTCCCCCATCCCCCACAGCCACGCTGCCGCGCAGGCAGCGCAGCTTGCCCCTGCCCACATCCCAGGCTTTCCAATAACCCTGTCCTGCCGCTCTGAGTGGCCTGGTAAGGAGGCGAGGAGCGGGGAGGTTGGATAAGGGGCAGGAGGTCCCGGGGGGCAGTCAGGAGACAGGGAGTGGTTGGATGGGGCGGTGGTTCTGGGGGGGCAGTCAGGAGATGGGGCGGGGGGGGGGGGGGTTGGATAGCCATGGGAGTCCTGTCAGGGGGTAGGGGTGTGGATAGGGGTTGGGGCGTGGATAGGGGTTGGGGCAGTCAGGAGACAGGGTGCAGGGGAGGTTGGATAGGGGGTGGGGTTCTGGGGGGCACGGGGGGTCCCGGGAGGGGGCGGTCAGGGGACAAGGAGCAGGGGGGGTTGGATAGAGAGTGGGGTTCCAGGGGGGCGGTTAGGGACAGGGGGTCCCGGGAGGGGGCGGTCAGGGGACAAGGATCAGGGAGGGTTGGATGATGGTAAAGGAGAGGTGGGGGATTGTGAGGGTTTCTCGAAAATTAAAAAGGGGGAGTGATGCTGAAAAGTTTGGGAACCACTGGTTTAAGGCATTTAAAGCTAAACCAGACGTTACACATGGCTGTACTGTATGTAACACTGCAGCATTGGCCGAGGGGTAGACTAAGGACATGACACTGCAAGACGGCTCAGCTCTCTGGCCCTGATCCAGCAAAGCACTTAAACACATGCTTAACTTTAAGCATGTGAGTAGTCAATGGGACTACTTACACATTTAAATGCAAAGCGGCTTTGTGGCATCAGGACTAGAGTGCTCAGCACCTTGCAAGACTGTGCCTTGGGTGATCAATCAGGCATTCCCCAAGTTTAATTTTCACGATTTTAGAATACCATGTCCCAACTTGGAGAAATCTCCAACTTTGACCCTGATACTGCACACACACAAGTGCTTAACTTTATGCTGTGTAGACTTCAGAAGTGACTCTGTGACCAGATTATAAACATTTTTAAGGAAGTCAGATGGCACGATTCATAATCCTATCCATGCAAAACTGGAACAGGCTTAGTTGTACAGATACAAATTTGAGATTTTTCAATTAACTGATAAACATTTAATATCTAGCAATTATAAAAAGAAAGCAGAATTGATTAAATGAAAAGGTTACTTTTCTATTACGGCAGGATGAGACCGTGATCCACAGTATGATTCACTCAATAAGGATCTGAGGGATTGATCCTTCCCCCATTAAAGTCAATGTGAAATTCCCATTGCCTTCAAAGGAGCAGGATCAAGCCCTAGCTAAGAAGAATGCACTCAGTTCAGGTCTCTGAGAACAGTGAGCTAACAATTTTAGATCAAGTGAATGGATTCAGGTGTGCACATACTGCCATAGGACGATCATATCTTAAATAAGGAGCAGGGGACTCTTCATCACATAAATCGGGCCCTATATAACACAAATCAAACCATCCAGACACATTATAGAAGAGGATGGTGTCATCTTAGGCCAGTGCAGAGGTTTGCTTCCCCTCTCTCTCCCCAACACTCACCATTCATCATCTTTAGTGTGTGTAAGTCGAATTTGATAAATGTTGCACTTCTTAATCTGATATTTTCCTTCATCATTTTCCTCCAATGGCAGAAAGGTCACAGTCCCATTAAAGGTATCTGAAAAGATTTGTAAACTGTGGAATATTATTGGCTCAAACTATTATGTTGTTTAGAAACTTGGGTAATTCTAAGCCACGCAAAATAAGAAGCCAGTATTTTGCTGCTTATGCCATAGCACAACTTAGAGAAGCAAGCTGTATTTAAATGCAGAGATAGGAACCTAATGCTCCCTAATGCTCAGGAGAGGTGTAGTGTAAGAAACAGCTCTGCCATCTAAAACTACTGATTCTTTATACAGTTTGCAATACTGTGCATATTATTGCAAGATATTTTACAGCATTTCTAAGGCCCTGATCCTGCAGAGACTTACATGTGTGCTTAACTCTAAAACATGTTCGTTGATTTCTAAGGGACCATGTGGTGTAATAAATATATGGCCAGATATCTATTACTGAAAGTCATGTACCACCATAACATTGCTACTCACTGTCTCTTTAAAATTGGAAGCCTGGAAAGTAAATTCCAAATTAACGGAGATACAACTACCCAGGGCGGCACATAGCTGTTGTAATGCAAAAGAGCAGGAAGATACCTATCAACAATTTTGTGAACTAACCTGTTCAAAACTGTAAAAAATACTACTATTATATTTCAACTGTAGTAATATCCAGATCCCCCAATTGGGCTAGGTGCTATACAAACACATAAAGACAAGGCCCTGCCCCAAAGGGAACCCATTCGATCTCCGAGCTGGCCTTGTGCAGGGTTTCAGCTGAAGTTTTGTTTGCAGGACTATGGAGCAAGGCAAGGGTTAAAGTAAGAGGGAAGGACCAAAATCAGAGAGGAGTACTCTCTTCTCCCCAACTTCAGTGAGCAATGCTCCCCCACACTCCCGCTCCCCTCGGTTAGAGCAGTGAGAGCTCTACCCTCTCATTTCAATCTACTTTTTAGCCTCTGACCTAATGCCGTGATCTTACAAATACTGACATCTGACCAGTCCTATTGGCTCCAATACTCTTATTGAGTACCCACATGAGCAAACTTATGTATGTGCCAAGTGTCTGAAGGATATGGGTCTAAGAAAACAAGTGGCATTAAATGGAGGCGGAAGGATAGATATCACATATAATTTTATATATAACTTGTTGTTTGTTTTTTGTGATCATAAAACATTAATGTAAAAGCCAGCTATTCCCATCTTCCCCTCGAATACCATCTCCAACAGCACCAGTCATACATTTCAGGTGCAGGAGCCTTGTTTGGTTTTTGGTAAGTTAGCATTTCTTCTTTCACTCAAAAAATAACTTCCTTCTGACGAAGTGCAGTACGATGGGCTGCTGTATTCTGCATCTGTAGCAATCACAACTGCCTCCTTGTGTTTAACTGCAAGCAGCGATCTTTGGGATTCTTTGCAAGGTAAGTAGTCAAAACCTCACCAGTAAAATGAATCAGCGGCAGCAGCTGTACTTGGGATAGATACTCAGCTCAGTGTCCAAAAAAAGCTCTGAAAGGCACAATGCAGCACTTGGACACTTAATTACACACACAGCACTGAGGAAGCATAACCGCACAGCTCCCAAACTGTACTTTCTGTGGGCGACGCTGGACAAAACTTTCACACACCATTTTTCCTTGTTAATGCAAGAATGGGAGATGTCAAATAATCTGGCCATTGATTGAAATCTTGTTAACATATACTGTACAAGGCTAGCTTTAATTAATTTTCCTTTTTTTGTAGTCAAATCGCATGTCCTAGTGTTCTTAAACCTCACTCCTTGCGCTTAACACAACCTTCTGAGTACAAGCAGACAGCACACAAATAGCCAGACGACACTTCTGGATGACTTCGGCTAGCAGAAAGCAAGTTCCTTAGTGTTATTTTCTAAATCAAAAGGAAACTGAATAAAATCCAACCACCATTTTACCGGTCCAATGACATTTATAATCTTGATGTCAGTTAGAATACGGTCCCAAAACAGAGTCAATGGAGCTATGCTGACTTACACCAGCTACGGATCGGGCCCTGAAATGCCTGCACCATCTAGCTATCAAGTCTCATTTTCTAAAATGAATCATGTGCATACCATGGTTAACTCCTACAGAACTTAAAACAGTATTTCATTTAAACTTCCTATCAAGGAAAAACAAAGAGGAGGGAAGCAGACCATAAATATAGCATGATATAAACTAGTCCTCACATGCTATTGATTTTACCTCCCACATCTTCAATAAATCCATATGGCCTCCTATAAAATAACCCTAAATTGCTTAATATGTTCCATATGGCATTGCTATAAAAGAATTATAACTGCTGTTATTGGTCTACATTGGCATTATTAATTTATAAAAGGTAACCACAAGAGTATCCTGTAGCAAACATTTTGCGGTTTAATTTCTCCAATACCCTTCAGATGGCAGAAATACAAAATAAGTCAATGTTTGCTTGTCCTTTTCTATTTATTTTCATCAAAGCATGCATTCCAACACAACAACACAGTCACAGGGCACCAAATAGGCAGTCAGGGCCTACGCTTACATTCCTTAGGCAATCAAAATTCCCACTGATTTCAACAGCAGTTCTGTGCGAGCAAGGAATGAGGATCAGGAAAAGGGTGTGACTAGTGTGGACACATTTAGATAGCACTGCACTTTTGTACAGCACTGGATTTGGTAAGCATGACCTTAATAAACTTAATCCATCTTTACCCAGTTCCCTGTCTGATGTGAGGCTATATAAGCCCATTCTAACCTGAATGTTCCAAAATCATTTTATTTTTTGTAACATGTCTACCAAGCTATTCCATATGGGTGGAATCCCCTGGGAGGAGTTTTAAAACAACAGACACAGGGCTGTTGACTAATAAATACACGAGATAAGTGATTTTTCCTTCCATTCTCAAAAAATTATTCAGAAGTACAATACACACTGTAAATGGTTTCAGAAAAGGTATTGAGTAAGAATTCCAAGACATTTGAGTATTTCAAGGTAGCTATCAGTGTTGGTGCCTTAGATCAGTTACTTTACTCGCTTTTGGATTTAGGTTCCTTCCCAAGGACCAGTAATAGAATTCAATCCACACCCTGTATATTTTTTCAATGGGATTCACACAGGTGTAAAGATCCACTCTGAATGGATACATTGCAGGATTAGGGTCATAAAAAGTAAGATTGTCTGTGAATAGAACATATTACTATATGTGTCTGTTCAGGAAAGCTTAAAATTCCATGCCAGGTAGGGTTGCCAATTTTGGTTGGACGTATTTCTGGAGGTTTCATCATATGACAATCTTTCAAGATTAATCTTTAATTCCTGGAGACTCCTGGACAATCCTGGAGGATTGGCAACCCTAAATGCCAGGATTATTAAACAACACGGTTAGTCTGAAAGAGACAGAGAGACCCAAGTTGCTTTGAAAATCTTACAAGCCACGTCAGATTCTACTGCTGCAGATGTCCTTTTTAAGTTCTGTACTTTCAAAGGCTATTGTCAAGCTTTGTAAATCTACAATTACACCTACACTGCCAGCTGTGTTTTTGTTTGGCCTATTTCTGTAGAAGCTCCAATTAGTGTCCCCCCCCGCCATACTTCTACTTTCTTCTTAAAATAGATGAGCATTATTTCAATATCCTCCTTGTTCATAAGGATGGAACAGACAAGCAAAATTTAGCAATAGTATAAAGCATGAGGCTGTGAAGAAATCTAGTAGAAGTTGCAATT
Organism: Malaclemys terrapin pileata; assembly: GCF_027887155.1. NCBI lineage: Eukaryota > Metazoa > Chordata > Testudines > Emydidae > Malaclemys > Malaclemys terrapin. Next base: position 23,078,536 of record NC_071509.1, read on the forward strand.
TTCTCAGTGCTTCATTTTGGGTGATAATAGGTTTTTCAAGATTAGAAGAGCAGCTGAAAAAATATGGTATTTTATAAGGGTGGGTTCTAGTTTGGGGCTGTTGGTGTCCTTTAAAAAAGCACTTGGATCCAATATCATGGTAATAAACATACCAAACTGAATAATAAATATTTAGGGTGGAATTTTCAAAATCTCCTATTGACTTCCCATGTGAATTGGGTGCCTGCCTCTGTTAAGTGTTTTTGAAAATCCCATCCTTAGCACTTACATAGTGCTTTACTATACTTAAGTAGGTTGAAGGATGTATTCGTTTGATTCACAAAGGCCTATTGCTGGTCAATATTTTGAAAGTAGTATTTCAATGGAAGATATCGGAGGTATTCTTATTGTAGGTGCTACCTTATTCACTCCCATAAGAAATGTGAGATTATGAGGAAAGAAAATTAACATTGGGAAGGCGCACTGGAAAGGAAAAACGGTGTCATTGCAATGAAACTAGGCAACCCCGCAGCCCATTTATCTAAAAGCTTGATGTTCACATTTCAAAGTCAAATTCTCCTACTGCCCTCCCCCCAAAAAGGTAAGTGTCTGAAGTATTTTACTTATATGTTTAAAGACAAAACAGTCAGACACACTCCGCTAGTACCCGTGGGAAATAACTTTCACTACAAAGTACCAGATACTGTTGACCTTAGTACCATCACAGGAATTTCCAGAGTTGCTTAATTCCTTTGCTAACATCCCCTCTTGCTATGGGTCCAGGAGGCAGCTGCCATTTGCACATATGAAAGCCCAGCTAGTTTCCACGACTCTGACTCTGTTGTCATTCATCCCCTTTGTTAAGTTACCTTTTATGACCATTTCTTTTCTCGGTGCAGTGGAGCAATGGTGAAGGTGACTTTTAGGGAACAGAGTTCTGAGGACCGCATCGAGGCCGAGAGCATCTGTCTCAGGCTGGTTTTCTTTCCCAAGTTCTTTAATGAAGGCTGGCATTTCACAATCCTCCCGAGCAATCATGCCAGAGAAATCACTCCAGAGAGCTTCCAGCATTGTGGGGGGAGGGATAACTCCATCCCCAGCAGTCACTTGCCTCTCCTCCTCCCTGCCCTGCCCCCAGTCCCCAGCTATTCCCCTCTCCTCCTCTGCCCCTGTCCCCTTCCCCCCATCCCCAGTCATCCCCCTCCCCTCCTCTGCCCCTGTCCCCCTCTCCCCATCCCCAGTCATCCCCCTCCCCTCCTCTGCCCCCTTTCCCCCATCCCCAGTCATCCACCTCCCCTCCTCTGCCCCCTTTCCCACATCCCCAGTCATCCCCCTCCCCTCCTCTGCCCCTGTCCCCCTCTCCCCATTCCCAGTCATCCCCCTCCCCTCCTCTGCCCCTATCCCCTTCCCCCCATGCCCAGTCCTCCCCTCCGCTGCCCCTGCCCCCCTGCCCGGCCGGGCCCGGTGCCCAGCCACCGCCTGGGCAGGCACTCTCCTCTCCGCCTCGATGCGGGAGCCGCTCAGTCTCTTGTTCACCACCTGGGGTTTCTCCAGCCAGACGCTGACAGCTGCCCAGAAGCCCCGGGGCAGCAGCGAGGCGCTGTCCCGCAGCGCGATCGCCCCCGCCAGCCCCATATGCCCCGCCGCCGCCCGCCGCCCGCAGCCCCAGCCCCAGCCCGAGCCCGGCCGGAGTCGCGGAGTGAGCGTGTCTCCGGCGGAGAGGAGGAGGCGGGCGAGGCGCAGGCTTGTACCGTCAGTTCCTGCAGCGAAGCAGGCTGGGGCAGCAGCGGCAGCAGCTGTAGGTAAGTGAGTGACTCTCCGCCCCGGTGGGAGTCTCGCTGGCTGCTCCCTTCCCGATGGCTGCGTCCTGGGGGTTCACACCAGACCAGAGCCAGCCTGGCAGCGAAGGGGAGAAGCCAAAGGCAACAGCAGAAACAACTGATCCCCATACAGAGCCATAGCGACCTCTCCCTTCCCCTCTGTATCAGCTTTCTGGTGCCAGTGTCCATTCATGGTACCCTTCTCCTCACCCACAGCTGGGGAGGGAGATAGGCCAGATAGTGGCCGTGAGGCTGTGAAGTGTGATGGTCATTCCCTGTTGAAAGGATCCCTCGTGGGTTGTAATCCATATGTATAAAGGGTTCTCTAATAAAACCTTGACAGGTTGTTAAATGTGTAGTTTACTCTTCCCTCTTTGTTGTTGCATTTCTGCCTGGTCGGACAGTAGACTGGTCTGAGGGTCATTTTTGTACCCCGTTTTTAATTATTTCACTCTGATGGTTGTGCATTATACTGCAGTGGAATTTCCTAAGGAGAGTGTCGAGCTGCTGTAGTGGTATTGATAAGTGACAGTTCTTTTACTTTATGCCATTCCCTGAACTCTGATCGCTCATGAGTGTCTGGGCTGCAGAATTTGTGCATTGTTATTTCTCGGCACTACATTGCAAATGTTGATTTATCAGCCGCTATTATTATGCAATTATGAATTTTCACTGCTAACAAGAGTTCCCCAATGTACCCAGTTTTTAACTTGGCAGCTGTCAGTGAAACAGGTCCAGTTGTTTACAGTCAAATCCACACACAAATCCCAAGATGTAAAGTCATGAATTTTTAAAAAACACAAAAGGCCTGAGTTCTCCAAATGCTTACATATGAGCATAAATTTAGTCAAATGCATAGTCCCATTGAGCTCCATGGAGCTACCATGTAATGAAGTTACACACTTGCATCATTCACTGCAGGATTTTAATCTTGTTTTCTTCCTAGCTTCAGATCAGTCTAACCTGTATGCTTTGGTTTGAGGCTCTGACTTTCTGCCCAGTTTACCAGCTCACTGACTTGTCATTATTTTATTGCCTGACTGTCAGAAAAGTTGTTTGTTTATTTTTCTGCTTCAGCTCACGCTCTTTTCCATTGTCTGTTACTTTCTGTTTCTCTTCTAAAGCCAGCTACTCAGCACCTTCACTGCACCAATGCAGGGCTGCTAACTCTCCTGTGTGTCTGAATGATGGCACCCAGAAATTCTACCGCCCATTCCTCTTCCAAAACATTCTCATTACCCACAATTGCAAAGCTGTGGCCTCATTCTAGATCTAAGAGGATCCAGTTGTGGGGAAAGAGATGCTAAGGGGTTAAAAATGGAGCAGAGAGAGAAGTGGGAAAGGAGAAGAGTGAGACCAGTATTGGTAAACCAAAGGTTCACATGCTCCTTCATTGTTTATGTAGGCCAGGCTGTACACCCAACCGGGCCCCTTGCCTCCTTCCCGCTCAGCTGGGTCCCACACTCCACTCCAACCAGTCGCCCCCACCTCCAGGCCTCCAGTTGCATGATAACACAAGATGTCAGCCCAGAGGAACAAGCGTGCAATCCTCTGGTAAGCTGCTGTCTATGTCCTGAGTAGGTGTCAGTAGAAAGTAGCAGAGAACTTCCTATGTCTACACCACCAACTGGGCACTCCACGGGCCTGATTTTTGTGGAAATCAGGCTTTTCAGATTTTCACCCAATAGGTTCTGCCCATTTTTGCATGCAGATTAATTTCTGGCATTTTTATGGCCCACTGCAAGCTGGTCTTTATGCCTTTCCCATCGATCTCTTCCCCACAGTCAGCATGGCTCGAATTCCCCCCTCCTTCGACTCGTATCTGGGATTACATTGGGAGAGTCCTCCCTTCCTGTTCAGATTTGAAACACAATATAAAAGAGCTGATTGCAAGAACAAGATCCTCAGCAGCCTGTAGGCTGGAGGATGAGGAGAAAAGGTGAGATCATAAGATGGGGAACAAAGACCAAAATTGGTGTGTGTGTGTGTGGGGGGGGGGGGTAACCTTTGTTTTTAAACAGTTTACCTAACAGCAGTTTGATTACCTTAAACTTTCACTGTAACAGTAATTCAAGATTGCTTTATGTTAACCCAAAAGGAGTTAATCCGAGATCAAGTTAATACACGAGTTGGCCATGGGTCTCTGAGTTTGTTTAGATCGGGGTAGAGTTATCTCACAAACCAAAAGGATTCAAATTCGTATAAACCTGATTATGTCGAGTCCCTGAAGCAGATCCTCAGTTGGTGATAATTAGCTCTATTCCCTTCAATGGAGCTATGACAGTCTACACCAGCTGAGGGTCTGCCCCCTCACTGTGTGGATGTACAGTGGGATGAAAGAGCACTTGGGCCGAAATCAGCAGAGATTTAGGTGTTGCATCGCCAAGCAATGGATCAGACCCTGCAGGGGCACTTATCTGAGAGGTGGGGAACCCGGTCCAAATTCCTTCTCATTAGGGAGAGGAGGAACTGAACTGGGATCTCCCCCACCATCCCAGGGGACTACCCTAACAATTGGACTAAAGTTTATAAGGAAGGTGGCCCCCTTTCGTCCCCTCAGCCATTGTGTGTGCAGGTGGGCATGCTCAAAGGATGCCTATTGGATAAGGCCCTGCAGGCAAGGTAGGCCAGGCAACAGCTTTCTTCACTTGGTTTGAGAATCATGCTGGGGCTTAGGCATGAGAGACGTCCAGCTGCCTCCCTGGGACAGAAACTTAGGGCCTTGTTTTTTGCTGTATAAGGCTTTGTCTACACTATAGGTCCCTTAGGCACTTGTAGTTTAGGTGAAAGCTGAGCAGAATTAACTTTTTGTGGATCGCAGTAGTGCCTAAATATCTGAGTGGATCTGGACCGTGACACTTCCTTCCTTTGCTCCCTTGTTCCCCCCCACTGGGTACAATTGCAGCAGCAGGACTGTGTAGGTCTAGTGAGTGGAGAATAAGATGCAGGGAGAGAGTGTCCTGCTGCACCCTGTGAAAAGATGCAACAATAGATACACTCCCTGTGCAATCTTCCAGAGATTCTACAGTGCACCCCATGGTATATCTGTAGGGCATAATTGAGCTATATGGCCCTGATCCTGCAATTAAATCTTGACACCCCATGGCATCCTGTTAAATTCAGTGGTACTCAGCACAGGCACAGATCTCTGCCTGTACAGATCCAGCTGTAGGATGAAGGCCTGTATTAGCAGAATTCTGCAATATTTGGGTGGGGTTCCAAATGCCGCAGTATAAATATTATTCCTTTTAAAACAAACTCTTTCAATCGCATTGACCAGACAATGTACTTTTAAACAAAAGCTGAGTTTGAATTCTATTTTGTCAATAAATGTCTCCAGTGAGTAATTTATATCAGGACTATGAGCATAGCTTAAGGTCAGAGGGAGGGTGAATTCCATGTTTGCTTACAAAATGATAATAAATATGAACACCTTTGAAGTGATTTATTTGTGAAATTCCTAGCTGGGGAACAGAAGTCAGTATAGACCTGAAAATCATGGAGAGAGAGACACCTCTACCCCGATATAACGCTGTCCTCGGGAGCCAAAAAATCTTACCGCGTTATAAGTGAAACCGCATTATATTGAACTTGCTTTGATCTGCTGGAGTGCGCAGCCCCGCCCCTTTTTAGTCATTGCTGCCTAAAAAGTCAGTATTTTGGGGGAAGTTTTAAGTAGCTGAAAATACAAGTTTAGAATGCAGTGGCCATCTCTGGGTATCCTTTCCATGGAGGGCTTAATCTAGTCTATTCTCGAAGCAACTGTGTCTTGATACAATGGTCGCAGATGGTTTGTTGGTTGTTTTTTTTACTGAGGGTATGTCTTCACTGCAGAGTTAGCTTGGGTGATCGGCACCCAGGTTAGCCTGCCTTCAATGTGAACATCCACACCACAAAGTCCTATCCAAGTTACTGTGTCCTCACTGGTACTGCGCCCCCCAGCATGTGTTGGTAGGATTTCTAGGGGCATATCCCATGGTTCTTTGTGATACAATAAGAGGAGACACTCTGTGACTTTTCCATTGCATTGTGGGAGGAAGGCATTGGGCGACTATCAGCACTCAAGTGGTTTAGCTTGTGGTCTCACTGCAAAGTGGGTGGTAACTACCCGGAGTGAAAGTTTTACTCAGCTAGTCTGGATTGCGTGAGAGGGTTTTGTGTGTGGATGCAAAGGGCTATAGGAGCAACACCCAAATAAGAGCATGAGTTAACTCTGCAATGAAGACATACCCTAAATATCCTGTGGATGTAAGGGACCGGATTCTCTACTACCTTAGTGATTCTTCCCTTCCCATTTATACCTGTGTACTGCAGGTATAGAGTGATACCATGCTGATTTGGTAGCATTTTACAGTCATTTTTACATGCACTTTGCATAGGTGTATGGGACTACACAAGGGCAGATGACCCCAATGTAAAAGGAGGTCAGAGCTCCTGCCAGTTCCTCAAAGTTATGTCTTCCTGCCAACGTCACTTCTGTCTAGTTCGGCTTCAGCGTGATCCTTGGCTTCCTGGCACTCATTGGTCACTTTGGTGATACAAAAAGAATAAAATGTTTGTTTTTAATGTGTACTGACCGACAAATGCCATTTGGAATAGTTTGTTTGAACATTAACTGGCAAGACCGGGAAGAAAAGAAATGCTTTCATCTCCTGCATTTTATGCTTTGTTTTTTCTGCATGTGTGGATGCTTTGATATTTTATTACACAGTGTTTCATTTGGGAGCGAAACTAATCTTTTTTACTAATGTTTAAATCACAGCACTTTCTTCTTCTGGTCCTTTTATCTAAATCTTCCTTTTATCTAGTTTTATTAGTATGCATAAATTATATATTTCTTTTTCACATTGCTCAGTTCACGTTTTAATAAAAGTGTATAAGCCATTTATATCTGATCAGAGACAGTTATTTAACTTGTACTAAATCAGTTAAGTTAGAAAAAGAGAAGGCCAGTCTTAACAGTTGAGTCTGCAGTCGCTGTCCCTTTTGAATGATTATGTATGGATTGATTGAAGAACTGTTTGTGATGGGATGCACTCACCTCTCATGAGTGACTTCTGTGAGGTGGGTGTGGTGCTGCCATCTTCTTTTTCTCCAAGCGCCCCTTGTGGGCAGCCAACCTCGCTAGGCAGATATTCGGTGGTTCAGCTCTCCAGGCAAGTCACACACAGTCAATAGGCATGAATGAACCCCTTCTAGGGTAACAAGGTCCAATGAGAACTATTGCTGCACCCTTGTTAGTGTCTTCAGCCCCCTTTCTAGGCTCAGTTCTCAGACCCTTCTGGGCTAACTGAAGGTCCTTCCCTGCCCTGTTAGAGAGCAGGGCTTTCTCCCTGGAGCCTCTTTGTCCTCACCAGTTATCTCTGTCCCAGCTCATCTCAAGGTTTTTTGTTTGGCTGTTTGTTTTTGGGTTTTGTTTTTTTGAGGGGGGTGCGGGGGGGAGGGGGAGGAGGCAGTAACCAAGAGTCCACCAAACAGACAGTCTTTCAGCCCTGTCCCTGAGCCCTTAAATTCCAACCCTTTGTTTGGGCTTCTAAATGAGCCTTATCCCCTTCTCAGGGCTTACGCCACTTCCTCTGCAGCTGATGGGGGTTACTTGGGCTTACCCGCTACACCGGGTCCCAACCCAGAGACCCTATAAATAAAAGCCATGTGCTGCTTCCTTTACTTGGTTGCTCCTGCACCAAGCCTTTTTACCTCTGCCTATTACTTTAGGGCTAGAGCTCTCAGATCCTTTCGCTCCCAGGTTTAGCTAATGCAGCCTATCAAGCTCCCTTTGACCAGAGCAGAGCACCCTTCCGTGCCCCTCTGGCCCCAGCCAGGAATTGAGCTGCTAAGCCCCTGCAGCTCCTTTTAACTGAGCCTACTGGGGTCTGATTGGCTGCTTCGGATGAGGCCTCTCTAAGAAGACCTGAGGACCTACCTTTGCTGCTCTTCTTTTGTGGCAGGGTGTAGTAGGGCCCTGGGGCCTCAAAGGATGAGGTACACCGTGCCACACTCTTCAATTCCCATTTTTATCCCCTGATAAAAGTACTTGTGAAAAAAAATTAGACATTTTCAGTGCTTTAGCTCATTGGACATATGTTCTTGTTGGATGCAGAAGTGTTTAACTTCAAGATGGCATCGACTAGTGATCTGAAAGAAGCCACTTGCAACCAAAGTTCTTGGGACATCTTGCTACCAGATTTCCCTGAGGGGCCACTTTGTGAGTACCGTAAGAGGGCTTCCTTCAGCTGGAAGGAGATGGCAGTGTTTATAGATGAAGAAGATCTCATCCAATTCAAAGTAAGTTTTTTTTTTCAATGATTGCTATGTTGTCTGGGGAAATTGAGGGTATTTTTAAAGGGGAGGGCATAAGCTGAAGTAATAAATGATGGGCCAATGTTGGCGAGGGAGGCATTGGAGGACTATCAGCACTCAAGTGGTTTACCATTTTTATGTAGTCACTTTTTTAAAGCAGAACTGACGTCTAAACAATACTTCTTTCACTGCACTGATCAAATATAATGTTTTTATTTCACTACGAATGATGAATATTGGGAAGCAATACTAAATTACAGCAGACACTAAATTAACGTCTCCATTTCCAATTAACAAAGCAGTGACCTACTATATTTGCATAAGACCCTATCGAGATCAACGTTGTAATGCTGCTTCCAGTGACTCAAGAGCAGGAGTACCAACCTCAGGGCAGACTGTTAGGAGACAGGGCACAAATCCTAAATTGTGAGTTCTATAATTTGGCCAGGTCTACACTATATACACCCCCGACTGACATAGTTATACTGACCTAACCTGCCGTGTAGACAGTACTACATCGACGGGAGAGCTTCTTCTGTCGACATAGCTATCACGTCTCAGGGAGGTGGATTAACTACACCAACAGGAAAACTTCTCCCATCAGCATAAGAGCATCTTTACTTAAACGCCACAGCAATGCAGTTGCATTGGTGCAGCTGTGCTGATGCAGCATTTTAACTGTAGACCTGCCCTTAGATTTCATCAACCTGTTATCAAGTGGATACTTCTAGGACACTATAAAAAGCCTTAACATAGAGTCAGACAGTCCCTTTGGGTACTCTGATCTATCTCACCTCCCCCCTTGATCATATTTTTGAGATAGATTATCTCTTACACCAAGAATCACAGCAATATTAAGGTTACGCCCATGTCACTTACCCCAAGTCAGTTGCACTTTAGATTTCACACCAAAGACAGCGCTTGTAGCCAATCCTCTAGTAAACTCTAATAAATATTTATTAAATAGGAAAAGGAAACAAAAGACCATTTATAAGGTTAAAACAGGTAAACATCTATACACAAAAGATTTACAGTTTGAAGTTTCAAAAGATAATAGAAGCTGCTATAATAAAAAAGTTGTATATGTCCTATAGGGCTAACCCAGACTAAACATCTGGAGGTCTCTTGCTTATGCCTAGAAAACCCTTGTCTCCCCCGCATCCCCAGAGTCCAAGCAGGGATTGTTAGGAGTTTTTATCCCCTCTTGCTGTGTGCCCTGAGCTGCAAGCTGCCCTGATGGGAGGAATCCACTTGCATGACTCATCTTCACATGGAGGAGGGCAGAACAACAAACGGCTTTTGTTCTCTTTAATGTCCCACAATAGTCCATCTGGTACTGATAGACCTTTCCTGTTGGACAGGACTTAACATCTTCTGCTGAAGATCAGCACTTCAACCTAGTTAATGTCTCTCTCCTATTTGGTGAGTTACACCGTCACAGAGGCTCACAATACAACCACTCAAACATTACCATACAATATGGGAACAGATGTTGTAAGTGAGATTAATACATGCAGCAAATCAAATCACAAACATTCAATGAAGTCTAAACACTTTCTTAGAACCTATTTTAACAATACTAACACACAGGCAAGCTAGACTGATACTAGCTATGTATTTGCCAGTGTTCACTTGAGATGTGGGGACTTTGGCTTGAGCTGGCACCTGGTCTGCTAGCATTACACAAAAGTATCTTTGGACCTCAGACACACAAACCTTAAAAGAACAGAGAGATCGTAAATACCTGGCTCTGCATCTGGCTGACCTACTGAAAAGCTAAAGGATAAAAATACCCTTTTGTACCAGGGAGTAGCAGAACTGCACAGGCAGATAACGCTGTTGTAATAACAAATCTACCTAAATTGTAAGCTCAACTATAAAAACTAATTAAAAGTTTATCAAATGTCCCAATAAATGAGACAACTGCAAAGGGAAAACAAAACAAAACAAAATTAGTCTAAACAAAAAGGCCTACTACCATAATTAAAGAACTGTTAAGATCATGCCTGGTAAACAAAAAAATGAAACTAGAAATCAGTGGACCAAAATCAGGGTGGACTGATTTTAAATCAGTGACTTAAATGACTGGTTTTAATCATGATTTTAAATCAGCATGCAGGAAATCTTGATTTAAATCATTGATTTTAATCATGTTTTGCATTTGTACTTTAGTTATTTTCCTAAAGAGAGATTTATTCTCATTGGCTGTTAACCATTAAAACATGCTGATTTGCAACTAAATATAGTCTTTACACTAAATTTGGTGCTTCTTTTCACTAATTGGGAGGATACACAATATCTATGTACATTTAAGCAATTATGAAGCTTAACTTAACCTTTCTTCAGATTGTTAGTGTTTACATAATTCATTAGAAAATGGTAAATGATGCATTTCTTATTTACTAGAAGATTTTTTTTTTAAACCTGTGGTTTGTGAAACTATTTGGATGGAATATTCAATTAAAAATGCACAATAGTACTTTAATTTTTTTATTAAATAAAGCTAGCTTTAATATGCTGAATACATAAAAAGTTAATCAAAACATAGTTTGTATTTAAAACTAGCTGATTTATGAAACAGAGGAAGCATTATCTGTAGTTAGTGAATTGAACTGATTGTTTCCGGTCACCATGTCTTTTGATATTTTAGAACTAGTAGATCTCATCCTCTCACACCTAGTTTTTATTCATAGATTGGAAGAGGAAAACAAGTGTTTTCTACCTTTTCAACTTCCCTTTGGTTTCTTAAATTTGAATAATCTAGTAATTGAACTGAACTAGTTGAATAAACTGTAATGAAGAAAATATTTGTTCTGCACCTGCAGAAAAGACTACTGTCGTCAAAAGCTGGTTCCAGGTGCTTAGTAAGTGACTTCCACCAGTTCAATGGTTTGACCTTCATTGAAACTAGGCAAAAATACATAGTAATTTATATTATTTTTGTGTTTAATTTAAATTATTTTAATAGATATTAAGTATAGGCCTTAACATAGATTGTCAGTTTCAAATTTAATTTTAACTAGGTTTATTTTTTTAAAAATAAAACCTGTATTTAATTTAAATGAAAAAATCCAGGTTTTTTATTTTATTTTAAAGTATTGATTTTTATCCACCCTGACCAAAACTGATGTGTCAAAAATTTGGCCTAATTAGTAAACAAAATAATGAGGGGATGGGCGCCCATTACTTCCTTTTGGGGTCTTAAAAGAAAAAAAAACACTAGGGGGTGGGAAAATTAAGCACAAGAAGCAGCTGTCTGCCAGCAACTGCTGCAGCAAGCTTTACCATCATGGCTGCCACCCCCACTATCTCCTTGGATGCCCCGTAATACCATTGCGCCTTTGCCATTTACTGAGAGATGTCCTGTCCAGACCGGGCCAAGAGAGGAACTAAGATGACATCATCACCTCCACTAGCTCTGGCTGAATTCCAAACACCCATTTGGGACGTGACAGTTTGATGGACAGATTCACACACTGTCTCTTTCTCTTGCTCAGTCCTTTTCCTTCCCTACTTCATTTCTTCTCTTTCCTATTCCTCTCCTTTCTCCTTCTGTCTAATAAGCGTCTGGCTTAGCCAGCCAAGAACGCATATTGTTATGAGCTGGGTTATGCTAAAAGGTGAAAAGGCTACTTCATGGTGTGTTTGTCATGGGATTAAGCAGGCTGAGATCTCTGTATCATCATCATCATTCCCATAACCCCATTAGTCTTTGGGGCACCATCACTGATGAGCAATCAACCAATTGTTTCCACCCCGATGATTGTGTGTCAGTGCTTGAGTCTCTGCGAAGTCCATTCCTGTCCACTCTTTTATGTTGTTTAAACAAGGTTTGGGGTTCGGTATACAGAGATCTTTGACATTAAAAGGTCTCTGTATACCGAACCCTAAACCTTGTTTAAACAGCTTAATGTTGGACAGTTTTAGGGTCATGTTAACACCTTTAACTCTTTGGGCCCATTTATTTCATCAAAATTAATACAACAGTCTTCATGGGGGAGAGCGAGTGCTCTCTGATTCCCTCTCTGCACATCCCTCCCCTCCCACCCCCCGGTCACCTTCTTCTGAAGAGCAAGGAAAGGTACATTTTCAGCCCAAAGCTCTGTGTGTTTCTCCTTAGATTACACCTCTACCTCGATATAACGCTTTCCTTGGGAGCCAAAAAATCTTACTGCGTTACAGGTGAAACAGCGTTATATCGAACTTGCTTTGATCCACCGGAGTGCGCAGCCCCGCACCCCCGGAGCACTGCTTTACCGCCTTGTATCCGAATTTGTGTTATATCGGGTCGCGTTATATCGGGTTAGAGGTGTATATGAATGAAGCTGTTTGCCTAAGAAGACACAGACATCTTCATAGATACAAAAAAATTGTCCTGGGCAGATTAACATTCAGTCAGTCAGCCAGGGAGGGAACTGCTCCAAGTTAGACCATTAGAAGGTGCATAGCCTGTCTCCTAGGCCTCAGCCCTGATGGTGATAATTGGCAATTGGACTAGATGGACTATGCAACTGCTCCCTTCTGGGAAGAGAGCAATCGTAGGTGGCCACATAATGGCTCAAATGGCATTACACAGCCACTGCTACTTAACAAAGAGCCTGAATATGACCCTCAGAGCTCTACACTGATGCTCAAAGGGGGACTAGCACTAAAACAATATTAGACTCCTGCCAATAATCAAATAATAATGCAGCTAAAATGCAACCATGTGAGGCAACAATGGCCTAACACTGTTCCTGGGATATGTTGACTCATCCAGTACTGTGGAGATTTAATTTTAAGAAATGGCAATTTACAGGAGCTTCTGACTCAAGCAGGGCTAAGTGTGTGGCTGCCTCACTTTGAAAGATACATCTGGCACTCACATTATCTGTAAAATCACATTTTAATATATTTTTGTCTTGCATACATCAGATGTTTTAATTCAGCCTTTTGTGTTTTTTAATTTTATTTGGATATTTATTTCTTTATTTTGGCTGAACAAACAGCTGCTTTGCTAGAAAGCCTAATTCAGCCAGGGAGGAAAATTAACTTGATTCTTTAATACTTAACTTCTTCCAACTTTTTGGTATTAAATTTCTATTGCCAACTTCTCTCCTCAAGAATAGAATCTTCTCTGCTTTTGAAAATGATCCTGTCTTTGCTCGTTACCCCGGAGAAGATGTGACCCTCGAGAAGTATCGTGAGCTGACATTCCTGCGCTGTAAAAGGCTCTTTGAATATGAGTTTCTAAAACTGGAAGATATCATGGAGAAGCCATTAAAAATTATGGTTCTTATAAACTGCTTAGGGATGTATGATTGGTCTCTGGGTACCAAATATTTGTTAAATGCTCAGGTAAGTACAACTCAGAGAAAAGTCTTGTTACCCTATTGCACTGCATTTTCATAGATTTTTTTTTTCTCTTTGAGGAACATTTTCTAAAAGCAGTATCTCGACACAATTACTTTTCTCTTTTTAAATAAGAAAAGTGAGTTAAACTGTTTAAAAGTGCCGGATTGGATAGGCTTGGTGTGAATTTCTGATTCCATTGAAATCGATGGGACCCACCTTTGCCATTGACTTCAGTGGTGCCAGGACTTCACTCTTGGATAATAGAACAGGTGCCTCAGAGGTGTTGGTACTGCAAACTTCCCCACATGAGCCTCACCTTCATCTTGGAGGGGCCACCCCTTTTTTGTGTCAGAGGAGAAATTGGCCTTGTTCATTCAGGGCATGCTCCCGAAATCATTGCAGCTAGTGGAAAGATTCCCATTGATTTCAATGGGCCTTGGATCTGTCCCTCAATCCTTTGTCCTTCAGTTGAATCTTCCAATAAGGATAGTCAATAGAGATGGTTGAATCATATTGGCTGAGTGCATTATTTAGTGACTATTTCTATTTCCATTAAGTGATTTATTTTATTAATGATTTCTTCTGCTATATGGCCAGCTCCACGACTTAGTACCAGCTGTGGTTGTGATTTTGTGACGTAGATAGCTGTCCAGCAGGAACTGAACTGAGACCACCAACTGTTTTGTAATTAGAACAGCATGAGATGGTAAAAGCTTTCAATTACTGCTGATTTGGGATGGATTTGCTGGCCAACTTCAGATTCAGACCCCAAGTCATTTAAAACGGAACTATGTTGCAATGAGCTAGTATGTTTTTCAAAGGTTTTGCATCCCTAAACTGGGCTTTTGCACCTGTAACTACAGGCACAAGTGGAAAGTGAACCCACTGAGTGTTCCGTTACAGCTGCCAAAAGCTGTGCTTGTCATGAGGAGCAACGTCTCCATGGCCCATTCCATCCTTGACCTCTCTTCTGTATAATGCAAAGTGTGTTCTGACTTTGTAAAACATTCAGTCCAGTGCAGAGGAGCTAGCACAGAGCCAGATCACCACTTTAAGCCCTCAAAATAGCGTTTAAGTGAGATGTAAGTGTTGGACAGTTCTGTTGGCCCCCTACTAAGAATGAATGTTGTGCTTAGTGATTGTTGTGTTTATTCAAGTACATTTATTCGGCATTTTGACAGGGATTTCACAGTCGTCTCTCTCATTTCGTGTTTTCAGGTGTTCGGTGGTGCAATTGAGAATACTGGCTCTGAAAGGCATCAGGAATTTGTGAAGCAAACCAGTAACATGGAGGTAATTTTGGGGTAACTCTTCAGGGTTGGGTATTGTCATGGTTAAGGGGCTAGCTGCACCTCTGGGCCCTTTCCGATCTCTGAGTGCAGGTGTTCAGCCCTTCACCATTACCTGACTCAGGGTGGAATTTTGCAGTTCTTCCACGGTTGGGTCTGTCTAGTCTGCAATAACAGGGTATGATTGCAGCTTGAGTAGACACCTAGCTTGAGTGCCAGAGCAATGAAACTACAGTAGTGTGATGCAATCCCGCCCAGAACTCTGGGTAATTTACTCATGGTGCTAGCCTTGAGCTAGTGAGGTTAAAAGTAGGTCAGATATATTGGCTTGAGCTGCAATCAGACGCCGTGATTGGAGTCTAGACATACCATTAAACTGGGGCCCGGATACACCACTCTGTGTATACAAACCATCTATTACACTGCAGGTCTGACTAGTTCTCAGGCACCTGCATTTCTACCCTGCCAGAACCTGTGACTCGTGATATTGACCAACAGCCTTCTTAAAACAAAGTATTTTTATTTAGCCATTAGAACAGGGATCTCAAACTCAGTTTGCCTTAGGGCCAGTGCCAGTCCTCAAATCCTCCCAGCGGGCCAATAATGTCAGTGAAGATGGTGTTCAGAAAAGAAAACGTTTATATTGTGTTTTTTATTTTGAATTTCTTAGAAATAATAAAGCTGTCATACAACTTTATACAATTCTTCGCCTGCCAGAGAGTTTTTAGTGTTTGCCAGACACCTGGCAATGCTTCTGTTCTGTCAGTTTGTTGATGTTTGGCCTCCGGGACTGAGCAGTTGAAACCTTCAGGATTGCAGCAAGGTGTGCATCAGATAGTTGTGTTCAGTATTTTGACTTGTTTATATTCATTGTGGAAAAAAGTGATGCTGCCTCTCTGGCTGACTCTGCCTGGCAACTAATGATGATATCTCTGTCCCTCTCCCCCAGCCAATGGGAGCTACGCGGGGCGGTGCCTACAGCGGACATTGCCGGCAACTATCTGCCTGTGTCTCTCCTCCACGGGCCGCAGCGGGGAGGTTCTCGGGCCACAGATGGCCCGCAGGCCAGGAGTTTGAGACCCCTGCATTAGAACAAAGCATTAGAGAAAAAGGTTATTTTAAGACAGCCAACATGTATATTTACTCTCATCTATTCTTACACTTCACTATAAGTTAAACTTTTCTCTTAAGTTTCAGGAATTGAAGTGAACCAACTCACATTCTGTGTCCTAGACAGGCCAGATCCTCCTTAGTGTCTGGTTCTGTTAATCTGTCCGACCCATCCTGTTCATGCTGTGGTGTACTTGCTTGGGTGCTCCTCAAGGAGGGGCTGGAGCCATTAACGCTACTTGCTCTGGCATTGTCCCTTAAGGAGACTTAAGTGTAAGCTGTTAGAGAGAGGATGCCTTCTCTAATATTCACCTTTCTCTACATGGGCAGGCTCTGCCCCCAGTCAGAGCCCTAGGGTGAATTATCCATTCCATTCCATAGTCCAGAAACATCACACCAGTGACAGATCTAGATACTGTATTAATTATTGTGAAAGAACCGCCCCCCCATTTGTCAGCGGCATTTTATTTTATTTTTTCCCTTAGAGTAACTAACATAACGAAAGCGATACTCGCAAAATTATACTGCCGCTAACTTGAACTACTGTGTGATCTTTTTCTTTCATTCCTTTTAAAAAAATGCTTATTTATTGATAAGCTCATGTTATGTAGCAAGCAGTTGATTATGTAGATGGGCTCACCGTAAAATCAATATGAATACAGTTAGTGACACAATTAAAGTGAAATGTAAGTGTTGGACAGTTCTGTTGGCCCCCTAGTAAGGATGAATGTTGTGCTTAGTGATTGTTCACTAAGTGTTAGTGATTAAAGATCTTTAGCATCAAGAAGAGCTTAGCATTCTGTATCTGTTGCAATAGTTTTACCTTAGGTTTCAGTTTAATCTTGTCACCTTTTTGAGAGGACCCCTCAAACTGAGTGGCGTTGTGACCTGGCACACAGGGTTGCTGTGTCACTCACTGAAATTTGGCCTAGTGGCCCCTCCATCATGATAGAGGGGCAGCTGGGTCAAACCTGAGTGGTTCTGTGACCCCACACACCAGGTCACAATGCTTGGAGCGGGAAGCTGGGCCCAGCTTCATGTGACAGTAGTGGAGCCGCTGCTGTGGAGTGAGTGCGGTGTGGACTTGCTTCCCAATCGCACCCCAGTCCAATCGTACTAGCCTGCCTTTTTAGGATGTACAAGAGTAAAGATAATAGGCCAAATTTAGCCCTAGTGTAAGGGAATGCAAATCATTGACTGCCGTAGAACTGCGAGCAGGTGGACTTCGCACCCTGCTAAGAAAAGAATTTACGCACTCTGGATTTAATCTGAGTTTACCCCATCCAGGTGTTTGAATTATTGGCAATTTTTCAATAAAACATAGACAGCCTAATCTTTTTCCAAACTAGGCTGTTCCCAGTGCTTAATTTGTAATGAAAAAGATACCGGGGCTCAAGTAAAAAGGTGCCGAGGTTCAAGCAGAAAGCTCAGAAGTGCCAGGGCTATGAACTGCCAAGCCTAAAGGTACCAGTGCTCAGTCCTGGCATAAATTAAGCACTCTCTGTTCCTATGGCTTCCCTACAGAGAGACCAACCCACCATTCCTCTCTCTTGTAGGCAACATTTCCTTCTACTCAAAGAACCAGTCCCGCTTCTCCTATATGATGGGTGTAATTAATAATTTGCACCTGCCGTTATGAGTCAGCAGCTCCCTGCAGGGTTATGACACCTGCCAGGAAGATGGCTCAGTGGAAAAACACTGCCACCCTATTGCAGGAGTTCTGCCAGCTTACGCAAGGGATGAAATTGACCTAATGCAACGTCCTACTAAGCAGCTGGATTTTTAACAACTCTCATTTTTGCAGCAATACAATATTGAGTAACATTCTTGACTTGAAAATGTTTGAGTTGCCATGTTAACATTGAGTTGATTTTCACCTGCTGATTCTCGGTTTAGATTTTTGGATGTTTTGCTCTGACTGAAGTCAGCCATGGCAGCAATACCAAGGGCATACGGACAACTGCCAGATACGACCCCAGCACACAGGTCAGTCTGTAACCCACAGAAGTGACATTTGGTACTTTTTTGTTTACATTCTGTTATAAAGATATCGGGCCAAAATGATTCTATGATTAACAATAATTAATACTTCTCTTGTATCTAGCACTTGTTAGTAGTAATAAAGCTGTGTGGGAACTGGAATTTCCATCCCACCAAACAAAATTTGCTTTTAAAAAAAAATCATTCTGAACTGGAACAAAAAGTCGGATATGTGAAATTTTCCCTGTTTTCAAAAAAATTCTCTGTTGGAAGAACCAAAACCAGTTTTTTGTTTTGTTTTTTAATTTCTGCGTCCAGCGCCTGAAGCAGCTGGCTCCGTGGCAGCCTCCAGTGAGGCAGCGCAGAAGCTGTCCAGCAAGTTATTCAGTCTCAGATAAAATCAGGAGCATTTTGCATTCACAATAAAAACCCGGAGACCATTGTGTGTCTCCATGGTACTCCCTCCCCTCATCATGTTATAAGAAAGCTGAGAGGCTGAATTTTAGGCCTCAGGTTGACAATCATGCTGTTGTTCTGCCCTGACTTTTCCCTAGACACATGTTCTAGAATAAAGCTTAGCCCTATAGATTCCTGTCAAATCCGCTTTCATTGTTGTGAGCATGTTGGATTGAAGTACAGTATGAAATGCTGGCAATTTTCACAATGTTACAGTGGCAGCAAACAAAAAGAAGTGATGAATGTACATTGATTCATATGATTTAAGACTTCCCCCTTTTTGACTGTAGAAATTTATCATCAACACTCCTGATTTTGAAGCTGCCAAGTTTTGGGTTGGCAACATGGGGAAAAATGCCACTCATGCTGTCATCTACGCCCAGCTGTACACTCCTGATGGGCAGTGCCACGGATTACATTCCTTTGTTGTGCAGGTGGGAAAAGAGTACTACTTTGTTTTTTTTATGTCACTGTTATGACATATTATGTCTGCTAAACAATTTCTGTAAAAATGTCTTTAACATTTTCTACCAAACTTCAGTATTTATTTGATCCCTGTGCTTTTGAGGCAAGAATACAGTCGAATTAATAGTAGCAAATTGCTATAACTAGAAAATACAGATGAACCTCCATATTATTGCATCACATGTGCAGTTTGAAATAGACTACAAAGTGTGAAATACTTTAGATCAGGAGCTCCTCAGAGCAGAAAATGTCCCTAAGTGTTTGGAAAGTGCCTAACACAAACTGGACGAATATATAATAATAAATACAATGAGAATAACTGAGAGTATATGTTGGATGTAATGCATGTCCAAAGCCAAACAGTGGAAACACTCCCATTGTTTTCAGTGAACATTATATCAGGTCCCATTTTCTAATGATAATCCTCATTGCTTGCAAAAAATGGAATTTATGGATAGAGTTGTGACATTTCAAGTGGCAACATGTATTGCAAGTGAAACGAAAGGCAAACACTGGCTTTCCAACTGTGACATACTACTAGACTGTGCCAGGCCACTGCTAGGTTATGACAAGGTAGAACCTGAGCATATAATGCCAACTGAAATGTGTATGCAGGATGCCACAAACTGCTCAAATCCCAGCTGTTTACATCATCTTGGATGACAATGGGATTGAATCAGGGACCTACAAAACTCAGAGAGCGAGTTTTCTACAGCTTGCGCTAAAGAATCAGGCTCCATAACTGGGGGCAGTATCAGACTCACATTATCTGTGATTTGGGCACAGAAAGGGTTGCCTAGCACACACTGACCAGTGGGTTATCCTTGCATTTGGAATGTAAGCCCTAGATGACAGTAAACATGGCCTGATCGAAAACAGAAAGGTCATGTGTCCTTTCACCTATTTGTGAAACATGATATTTTGGAAAATATTGTCTTGCAACAATAGATGGAGCTACAATAAGGTGGGTGCAAAACTGGTTGGAAAATTGTTCCCAGAGAGTAGTAATCATTGGTTCACAGTCATGCTGGAAGGACATAATGAGTGGGGTCCCGCAGGGATCGGTTCTGGGTCTTATAAACTTATAAAGTTTGTGGACGATACTAAGCTGGGAGGGGTTGCAAGTGCTTTGGAGGATAGGATTAAAATTCAAAATGATCTGGACAAACTGGAGAAATGGTCTGAAGTAAATAGGATGAAATTCAATAAGGACAAACACAAAGTACTCCACTTAGGAAGGAACAATCAGTTGCACGCATACAAAATGGGAAATGACTGCCTAGAAAGGAGTACTGCAGAAAGGGATGTGGGGGTCAGAGTGGATCACAAGCTAAATATAAGTCAACAGTGCAAAGCTGTTGCAAAAAAAAGCAAACATCATTCTGGGATGTATTAGCAGGAGTATTGTAAGCAAGACACGAGAAGTAATTCTTCCGCTGTACTCTGCGCTGATTAGGCCTCCACTGGAGTATTGTGTCCAGTTCTGAGCACCACATTTCAGGAAAGATGTGGACAAATTGGAGAAAGTCCAGAGAAGAGCAACAAAAATGATTAAAGGTCTAGAAAACATGACCTATGAGGGAAGATTGAAAAAATTGGGTTTGTTTAGTCTGGCGAAGAGAAGACCGAGAGGGGACATGAAAACACTTTTCAAGTACATAAAAGGTTGTTACAAAGAGGAGGGAGAAAAATTGTTCTTCTTAACCTCTGAGGATAGGACAAGAAGTAATGGGCTTAAATTGCAGCAAGGGTGGCTTTGGTTGGACATTAGGAAAAACTTCCTAACTGTCAGAGTGGTTAAGCACTAGAATAAATTACCTAGGGAGATTGGAATCTCCATTATTGGGAATTTTTAAGAGCAAGTTGGACAAACACCTATCAGGGATGGTCTAGATAATACTTAGTCCTGCCTTGAGTGCAGGGGACTGGACTGGATGACCTCTCTAGGTCCCTTCCAGTTCTATGATTCTAACATCCATTGTGGGGTGTTCCCTACTGGCTGGCCATGGATGTCATCTTGTAGCGCAAGCCTGCTGTACCTGGTAGTGCCTTTTGGTCCTTGTGTGACCACAACAGAGGGAAGAGAAAAGGGCAAGCCTAAACCAGGAAAAGATGATACTTGGGGGTGGAGGTGGACCTTCTGGGGGTTAGTCATAAAAAAGTCAATGTAAAGGAACTTCTGGGCATTAAACATGAAAAATTAGGATTTTTATGTTTACTGGGTTTTTTAATGTATAAAGAAGGTTGGTTGGAAAAACAAAATTAATACAAATGAATGGCCTAAACCTATGGGCACTACATTAGCTCACACACTGGGCACATTTGGAGAGTTACCTGTGTAGTCTTAAGGGCTACCAAATTTTATTTTTAAATGAAAGCATGGACTCTGCAAAAATTGATCACGGTCTCCTGGGAAAGCTTCCTCCTTGAAATGTGTGAGCCAACTTTTCAAGCCCTCTCTTTCGGGTACCAGTATTTGTCATAAACCCACAAGCCAATCTGCATGGAAGCAGGGTTTCAACCATAGAGATCAGCTTGCAGGATTGGAGCCATATTCAGTAGAAAACTTGCAGAAGCAACACATATTTAAATGAACTGGGTTGCTGACCAGATGAAACATGTCATATATCCCCGAGAAAGGCAGGATACAATTAATACATAAAGTTAATCAGTTTTCTTGATTTCTGTTTCTGTCCACATAGACCAAAAGAAGGTTTTCATGCTAATTGTGATTAGAAGATTCTTCTATATAGATGCACATTTGGAGCATGATAGTGTAATTAGTAGCATGTTTTCAAAGAAAGTGAAAGATTTCCAAGTTGCTTTCATTATTGAATTTATAGTATCATGGACGGAAGAGTGCGTTAAGCAGAAACTATATCCAAGATTGGATTCTATTTACCTGTATTTGGAAAAATAGTGAGTTTGGCTTTTTTTAAATGCTAATAACAAAACAGTTTGGGAGTACTTTTCACTGTTTGAAAGGAGTCCACCAAGAGCTTTAGTTTTCTCATGACTAAAATATTGTTTCATTTAATTTCCACATAGATTCGAGATACAAAAACACTGCTTCCTATGCCAGGGGTGATGGTAGGTGACATAGGAAAGAAACTTGGGCAGAATGGTTTGGATAATGGGTAAGTGAATAACATTTGAATAAAGAAAATCACTGTACATATATTGCTACTTATAAAGAAATGGTGCAAAAGTGCTAAGTCTGTTCCATATTTCTGTTGAGGCAAGTACTTACTGTAAAGATATTTTGTTATTTACAAAATATAAACTGAAGACCCTTCAATATTAGTATTCTCTATTTTAATACCCATTGCTTTTTCATTCTCTAGCTTCTGTTTTGTACATAGCATCGTTCATATTCTGTGAACATCCAGGTGTTCTAATAATAATCATATACTCTGTACTTACACAGCAGCAATTCTAATGAACAAAACAGATAGCCATATGGAATGGCAAATTATCTTCCCCAGCTCTCTGGGGAGGAATTCTTACTTGTTAACTGTCTTGCTAGTTTCTGAGCCCACAGGGCACACCTAAGCAAGGTGAGCAAGCCTATAGTTAGCCAAGATATAGGGTTAACCAAGCCCCACAATCAAATTCACCATCTTGTTTAGCCTCTGTGATTCCCCTTGATTAGCGAGTAAGGTGGTAAAGTTTTCTTCCAAACATCAGCTTGACACAGGGGACTGTTGGCCAAATAGATTTCCTTCCATATAGTCCGGAGAGTCAGTACACCCTATCACACAACATCACGCAAAAAGAACATATTGCAGAAACTGAGGCATGGGCTGATGTAATCTGAGTTAAGTGCAGATGGCGACCAGAAAATTTGTGGGCTCCTTGTATGTCGTGAAGGACTTAATCATTATTTATAACAGCTAGAAAGAGACTTGCAGTAATGAAAGACCATCGTGGCCCATATATCAGAAAACGTATCCTTAGGGATGGCAAATCTGAAGGGATGAACGTTTCTAGATCATTAGGGACAGAAGATGAGAAAAATCAGATCTACATGCTGAAGCTTCCATTGAGCAGATGGATGGGATGCCAGATTCACCAGGCTACAGCACAACACCATTCACGTTGTTTTAGTGCTTTTCCTTCCTTTAGTGACCTAGTGATTAAAGAAAACAATTGGCCCATTATGGCAACCTGCTATGTCACTTTACATAGGCATTGAATTAATAGGGAAAGGCATGATTAACCCGTACAATTACATTTAAATACCAAAAAATCCACAGCTAGTATTGCATACACACTTTAACACCGCTTTTAGCCACTCGCTCACCTATCTTTTTGGATACTTTGCTTTGCTCTTCTGACATTATCTGCTTGCTCTACAGAAGTAGAATGTGGGTTTTTCACAGCAAACATAATCAAAATGAGCCAAAGCATATCTATTCAGTAAGGAACACTCCTGGGCTTGAAGCAGATACGAGTTAGTGGCCTAGTGGTAGATGCTCTTGAGCCCATCAGGCTGTTGAGGAGGGAGAACTAGGAACACACACATTGGTGGACACAGTCACACTGACTGAGCACTCAGAAGAACAGCAGGCAGCTTTGGTGGAGGAGGACTAGAGTAATGCTGAAATCTAGATTTCAGCCCTGATAGAGACTATCCATAACAACATTTAGAGATGAAAATGTTTATTTCGGTGTGAAATAAGTGACTACATAGTCTCAGACCAGAAGTGGCAGTGGCATTTTAACTCAGATCAAAGCAAAGCATGGCTGGATTAACGCTGGGGCTTTAGGGGCTGCAGCCTCACAAAAATAAATCCATAATTATATACAATTCAGTGGTCACCAACCCGTCGATCGTGATCCTGGAGCCTCTACCAGTCGATCGTGATCTCCGGGCCGCTGAAAGTCCAGCGGCGCAGCAGGGCTCAGGCAGGCTGCCTGCATACCATGGCCCCATGCCGCTCCCAGAAGTGGCTGGCTGCTGGCACATCTCTGCGGCCCCTGGGGATGGGGCGGCAGGCAGGAACCAGCCAATGGGAGCTGCAGGGACATTGCTTGCAGCCGTGGGCAGCGCACAGAGACACACTGTTCCCCTCCCCCCAGGGTGCTCAGAAACGTGCCGGCCGCTTCTGGGAGCAGCATGGAGCTGTGGCAGGCAGGCAGCCTGCCTGAGCCCTGCTGCGCTGCTGGCCGAGAGCCGCCTGTAGTAAGCGCCTCCCGGCCGAAGCCTGCACCTCACACCCCGTCCTGCACCCCAATCCCCTGCCCCAGATCACAGTCCTCTCCTGCACCAAACTCCCTCCCAGAGCCCGCACCCTTCACCCTCTCCTGCACCCCAACACTCTGCCCCAGTCTGGAGCCCCCTCCTGCACCCAAACTCCCTCCCAGAAAGAAACGAATATAACTGCTGTTCTAAGGTAAGAAGTAGGCTGTTTTGAATTAACTTAACTATATTCTACATGTTTGAAGACTGAAATTTAACTACAGAACGGCTTTATGTTAATTAAAAGGCAAGTTTAGTATAGCGTTAATATCCTCGATGCCATAATTGTGATAATTTTGTTTTAAATTAGGAAAAAGACTTGGGTTATACAGGGGCCCCACAAAATCTAATAGCTCCGGGCCCACAGGAGAGTTAATCTGGCCCTGAAGCAAGGACAATACTAACCATATAAAATGAAGTGAGAGTCAGACTCATTAAAAACAAGAGAATAAAGATGAGAAATACCAGCACAACAGTCCAAAACGAAGCAGGCAAATATCCCACCACCAATAATAATTTCATTTTAAGTTACTTGAGAGAATGAGGCCACAGCCTCAAAATTGGGACAACAAGCTAACTTGTCAGACAAAAAAATCTGAAATTTTAAACAGCTATGGATGAATGCTTTCATTTTCTCCCTGCCTGTTTGCCAGTACTCACAGTTTCAGTAATAGACTTCTGTCCAGGCATCATTGCCCTCAAGGAAAGTCCCATAAGGCCGACCATTTGAGTGGATGCAGGGAGAAGAAATACAACGGGAAATTCAGGTAGATTTCCCCCAATAGCAACACCAGCATTAAGTCAGACAGTTAGTTTGAACCATTTTTTGTTTTCCTTTTTTCTTTGCACAAGACTTTTTTCTAATGATTCCACTTGATTTTTGAAATGTATTATTGTGTATGCACCACAAGCTACCATCCAGGAGGTGGCATTGTTGCATGGGTCTAAATAAACTGAATGGAGTCTATCTCCCCTTGTAAGTATTCTCACACTTCTTATCAAACTGTCTGTACTGGGCTATCTTAATTATCACTTCAAAAGGTTTTTTTTCTCTTACTTAATTGGCCTCTCAGAGTTGGTAAGACAACTCCCACCTGTTCATGCTCTGTGTGTGTGTGTGTGTGTGTGTGTGTGTGTGTGTATATCTCCTCAATATATGTTCCATTCTATATGCATCCGAAGAAGTGGGCTGTAGCCCACGAAAGCTTATGCTCTAATAAATTTGTTAGTCTCTAAGGTGTCACAAGTACTCCTGTTCTTTGAATGGAGTAATTCAGCTTTGCATTTATGCAAAGATGGAGTAATGACACTGAAATTTATTTTTGAACTGCAGAATAGTTTTTAAGTACGGATCCACAAATACAGAAAGGATTTGATCTGGCAGGTGTGTGTGTGTGTGTGCGCATCACTGCTGAAATAATAGATTATTTTATAGATATTTGTCTATGGGGCACAGGATTTTAGAAGACATTTTTTCATTACACGGTTTATGTTTAAGTGTATGGGCAGTGACCAGTACTTTGAGATAAAATGCACATAGTACATTTAGATTGGAAGTCCATGCAGTACATTGTAGAAAAGAAATAGCACACAACATGCTGTGTAGATGTCATGAGAAAGTCCCCTACGTTGGTTAGGACATCTGCTAATTTAAAATAATTGTGGGTATTCTAACCACTCTTTCAGTTTGCTTTCCCCTCTCTCAGGCTAATGGGTATAAGTTATTTTTTATTAGGTACCATTTGTATAATGGCAGTTTCTAGGAGCCAGAGTGATGGCCTAGGACTCCATTGTGCTATGTGCTGTACAAACACAGAACAAAGAGACAGTCCCAGCCCCAAAGAGCTTACGTACAGGCAGACAAATGGGAGAGTATAATGGGGTTGTCTGCCTCCCGAGTTTCTCCTTGTGGCTCTGAGGCACCCTGCCTTGGTTTCCCCGTCTTTCAGGGCTCCTCAAAAACCCCACACAGTCCAGAGGTATAAAATACAATTCCCTTCCCAGAGCGTCTGATTTATGAAGTTTTTATACAATTTCTGTTGGCCCTTCAGGCCCAAAACCTTTCCCCTGGTCAGGGGATCCCACAGCCCTCTCCCCAGGGGCTGTGGTTAGATTCAGGCTGGCTTCTTTCAGCTGGTTCCTTTATATTCCCCTAATTCATTTCTTTCTGGATAGGCAGCAACATCCTTCAAACACAAAATAACTCAAAATTTAAAACCTCACCTAGTCTGCAGCTGGGCATAGCTCCTCCTCCTTGAGGGTAGGTCTTTCTGCTCTCAAAGCAGCAGCTTCCCAGTGTTTCAGAGTTCCCTGAAGTCTCTTTCCAAGCATCTGCCTTATCTATCCCAGGGCTGGTGGTCACCAGACCCGCCTCATTCTCCCCACCTAGGTAGGAGAGCAGGCTATGTCACAGGTGGTGCTGGGCCCATCTCCTACTAAAATGGCCAGCTACCCTGTGACCAGGAGCACAAGGAAACAGTGGGATGATATACTCAGCCCTGCATTCATTCATCTGACAGCATGAACCCACAGTGACAGAAAAGCTGCTGGGATGAAGGTCATGGTAGAGTAAGGCACCAGCACATCAAACTCTGCTAGAGAGCCTGGAAGCTGCTGTCTCTACACAGAATCCAGCTGAGGGAATAGGTATGGCCAGGGTAGCAGATTCAGGGCATCTGCTGAGCAGCCTCCGGTATATGGGTTCCTTTGGTGCCTCAACCATAAATTAAAACTGCTTTCCAGATGTGGAAACCACAAAGGAGGGTGAATTCTGACCATCCCCAGGAGATTAAGCTGCCCCACTGCTGTAGGGGGTTGTAGTGTGCATCCCAGGTACCAACAAGGGTAAATGTATTCCTAACGCTCCCAAATGTTGTAAATTGAATACATCATGTCACATCAGTAATGTCTGTCTTTATTTAGATGTGTGGGGATGGGAGATGAGGGTTCACAAGAACCGAACCTCCCCACTATCCCACTGCCTGCCCACACATCTTGCATTGCTAGCACAAAGGTCTCTCACAAATGCAGCCCGGGTAGTCAGGGGACTGGATGAACTGCTTCCCAGAAGCACATGAAGCCCCAAAGGGAGTGCGGAGGATGTGACCTGGCGTTCCTATACCAGCTTGCAGAGCAGGCAGGCTGTAGTATTCTCAGTGATGCGGGTGCATGCTGTGCAGTCCCGCTATACCAGGCTTCATAAGGAGAGAGTCCTCCCTGAGGCATATACCCTCCCTGACTCCCCTTAGGGTGGTACATCACCTCCTACTCGGGGCAATAGTTATATGCCACAATATGATCCTTAGAAAGCAAAAGACTACTTAAGGGAAGTTCTTGTATGCTGTAGTTTCCACTGTGTGTGGAGATGAGAATGGGGCATGTTTCACCCCAATACGCAATTATTTAAAACTTTAGTATGTTTAATAGATGTTGCCAGCTATAAGACTGCACACGCACAAGGCCTGATTCTGATCTCATTTCCGTAAATCCCCCATGGAATTCAGTGGAGTTACACTGATGTAAGACTGTCGGAAGCAAGATCAGAAGCAGGCCCATAAGGAAAGTGATGTTGCAATTTTACATTCTGTTCTTGAGTTTTGCTACTGAAATAGAAGGGGCTAATGCCAGGATTTTCAAAAACGAGAGCCTACATTTAGGCTCCTAAATACTTGTACATATTTAGGCACCTATTAAGGACTGGTGTGGGGGGAGAAATTGCAAAAATTACGGGGTGAATTCTATGGCTTGTGTTAAAGAGGTCAGACTAGATACATAATGGTCCCTTCTGGTTTTGAAAACTACGACTCGATTGGGTTGCTTGGCTGAAGTTTGGTTTCCTGGTAATGTAGACCCTAATATTTTTATCAGGGGTTGGGTTTTCAAAAGCACCTAAGGGCTCTAGGAGCACAAGTCCCATTGAAAGTCATTGAATGGACTACTCTGTCTGTCTGTCTGTCTAACAAACTCATATAGACCCCCATCCCTGTAGTATATGAACACCTCACGATCTAGGGGCACATGGCTTTTGAAAACCTCTCCCTAGGAGCCTAACTTTAGGCACCCATTTAAAAAAAAATCCGGGTCTATTTTTTTAATCTCTTTTCTTGTCTACCATTTACACAACATTTAATGCATACAAATTACAGTGTAGTATTAAAAAAAAAAAAACATTCTGCGCATTGCAGGCTTTACATTCTTTCCTCTCAAGTTATTCATCTTTCTCATTCAGTAACATAATGCAGCCACCAGAGGGTGTAACTGCGCCAGAGCCTCAGTCATGCCTTAATGTTTGAAGTAGTGTAAAAGTATCTGTCTGTTACTAGCAGGAGGGGTGTGAGGCTTTGCTGCATTCTGTAAATGGAGATAGTTTAAAAAAAATAACTGGGCTTGTGATATAGATCCAGTCAGGTGCCTCCTTTCTGGTCACCCACCAGATTGCTATGGGGAGACTCCAAACTTCTGGGTCTCTGAATGCTTTAAGCTGCCAGGGCCTTAACAGAGTTCAGAAATTGCCGCCATCCTGGGGGCCCTGGGTACACTGTCAGGCTGCAGACTTTCTATCTGGCATTCCCTTCTGAGAACCGGAACTTGCTGTCCAGCTGCCTAGCCTGTGGGCACAATGGTGACTCTTCATACTCTCCCATACTTACACACACCTCTCTCAGAACTCTACCCCAAAGGTGTGCAGCTCCTGGGTTGCAGTTTAACTCTCTCAGGGGACAATGTGTTGGTTGTGGAGCATATAACACAGACACACATTTTCACAAGTATAATACATTATTTCTTGTTTACTTACCTGTATAAATCACAGGAGAGCTCAAAGCATATAGAACGTAACATCCTAAACCCCTCGCTAGCTCACTCTGTGCTTGGGGGTCTCCTGCCTCATGCCGCCCCTACATGCTGGGTTGCTTCTCTCTCCTCCACAACCGGAGACAAAATGGCCAAACACCCCTGATAGGTCAACTCCTCTCTATTTATAACTCTTAACCCTCTTTGTCAGGAGATGTCCTTGCCAACTTCCCCTCCTGAGCAAAAACCTCTGCCAGGTGACTTTGGGGCCAAGGCAACCTCTCTCCTGCTAGACTAATTCTGCAGTTGGGAGTCTATCTATTGTTCAAAGCTATTACATTTCTGTGGGAGAACATTTTGAAGTCAGTTACCTTTTGTTGCCAGCCTTTAGAATTTCAACCCAACAGGGAGGCAAACAGACCATAGAGAAGGCAAAAGGCTGCAGCTTCAAAATGGAGTTTGCAGCTAGGTCAAGATACATAGAGTTCATAATCTCACACAGAATTCATAAATTGTACAGACAGATTCCCAAATCGTCACAGCTTGTGCCCTTTTTTTGCTTCTCTGTAATATATATAAAAAGGTGTAAAAGGGGGGGGTTGGGAGGAGAGAATTTGGGGGTGGGAGTAGTAGGGCAGCGTGTATTTCTTTTTTCTCTGCTGTTTTTTCACCTTAGAAATTCAGATTTTGTCTGCCTGGAAGGCTCTATGGCTTTTTCTACAGTAGCAAAATTGCTGATTCCTGAAAATGTACATCAGCAAATGATTGCGACTGAACCCAGTACAAGTTCAGCTGTGACCAAGGGTTAACTGTGTTTAGTACCCTTTCAGAAACGTATAGGTTTGGTTGGATTTTTGGGGGGGAGAAGGGGGTTATTACCACCTATTTCATTTCAATAACAGACTAAAACTTTGGAAAAATACAGTATGTTAATGAGTCAACATCCACTAAGCCAACATCCACTTCACTGAGGTGTGAGCTCTCACCATATACAACATACTCTGAGATATTCAGGAGGTTCTCTAGAAAAATCATGGCAGGGCAGACTCAATGTTCCTGATACTACCAATTAAAAAAAACAAAACAATCCAAGGGAGTGGGTCACTGTCACAGATGCCAACTTTCTTGTGGTAAATAAGCACCCCGACTTTCACAGTAAGCCAAAAATCAAGCTAATCCCATTTCAAAACACGGCCAAAACAAACCAATCCCTAACAACCCTGACATTTTATGTGACTAGATCCCCCAGTGTGCAGTCTGGGACTGTGGTAGGCCCGCTGTGCACCCCCAACTCTCTCCCCCGCTTGCCCTACTTGCTCCCCCTTGCCGGGAGCCAATAAAAAAAAAAGAAGCAACAAGCTGCAAACAAGTTACAAGCCAAACAAGCAACAAGCCAAAAACTAGCCAACAAGCAACTCACAAGCCAATTAAGCCAAAAAAAGACCAATCTCTGTGTTTTTTTCACTTGTTTGGCACGTCGGATCACCATTTCTTGCTTTTTGCCTGGTGATTGTGTGTTATAGCTCCCCTCTGTGAATCTGTTACACTAGGAAGACTTTGCTCTTCCATTTAAGTTGTAGCAGCTCATGCTTTTAGTTTTGGAGGTCGCCCGTCAACTCCGTGTTTTGGCCAAGATGGCAGCTGTCACACAACCTCACATCCTTCGTACGCCCCTTTTAAATACATTTTTATATATTTATTAGTTGTATTGCGGTAGCCCCTGGGAGCCCCAGTCATGGACCTCGGCATCTCACAAACACAGACCAAAAAGACAGACCCCACACCAAAAAGCTTAGAATCTAAATCTATGATGTCTTGTGAAACAACATGAGTTTGCACTGACTCTGACTGGCTGCTCACAGTAATTACAGTCATAAAGCAAACAGATTGAAATATATTAACATGTTAAACAAATTAAAAACAGTCTATGTGAAGTTTTACAAATTTGAACACGCCCAAGTCAGGCAGTGCCAAAGCTGCCGTTCTCCTAATAATCCTGACTCACACACAGTGCATGTCCTGTATATTTTAAAGTCTCCATTTAAGTCTAACTAGTTGCTGTGCAATGTGAGTTATTAATGTTCTCCATCTTCTCTCTAAATTCTTATTTTATATTTAAAAAATAACAAAAATCTTAAACAGAACCTCCTGGAGTGCACAGCCTAAGCTGTGATCGTAGTCCTCATCCTTCCCCGCCCCATCCCCTCTCTGCAATTTGTCACTCCTGCTCGTTTTGGCACATCTAAAATTAAGGTCCCAGCCCTGCAGTGAGCTCCCCAAAGCCTCTTTCTGCACAGAGTCTCACCGGAACCATTGTGGCTCTCTGCAGATGCAAGGGTCCACCCACACAGAGCTCATTGCAGGATTGGGCCTTACTGTAAGCATGGTGAGGCAGAGGTCTCTGTCTTTCTGTCTCTTCCATGAAGTGCCGGCACAGTTATAGCTGCGATAAAATGAGGTGGGTGTATTAACATAGCTACTGTCTGTTACTGTTAGCGATGCAAGGTTCTACTTTTGACTGTGGCAATATGGCCTAAAATGCTGCTTTAAAAACTTTTCCCCAGCTTCCCGGCACCCTTCCTTCTCTTCAACCTCATCCCTTTATGAGCTTCCAGATTCTAAAATGTGTGACTGGTCTTTCTGTCTTCTGCAGGCTTTTCACCATCCCTCTATGCCCCCATTCTGCCCTTGGTCTACTCTGCCTCTAACATTATTTGATCATTGTGCCCTGTAACCATCATTGTGCCCTGTAACCATCACTTGATCCCCAAGCTTCCAATCCCATCCCCCCGCTGGCTACATCTGGGTAGGAGGATTAAAGGGATTGTCACTTCAACATTCTCAAGATAGTCAAAATCAGAAGTTGGCCATCAAGAGAGATCTGAGTGGGTTTGAAATTCCCCAAAAGCACAGTCTTGCCATCTGCACTGCAGGTAACAGCTTATTACTTTAGTACTGGCAAAGGGAATATGCTGCTTTTCCAGCTGCTCACTTTTATCCGTGTTACTGCGCTCCAGATTAATGATTGTAGCATGATTTAAGGGAAAAGAGATTAACTTTGCTTGAAATGTTCTCTGCACCACTGGCAAGAGACCTGACAGAGAGACTGCTGTGGGATTGTGACTTCACCCTGCCTAACTGTTCCGGCAGGAATACGCGTAGCCCAGTTATGCATCGGTGATGAATGGAGGTGGATGGTGGAAAACCTCAGAGTACTAGATTTAAAACATTTCATGTGTATATTATTTGTAAAATATTGTATGTGGGACACTGATTAGCAGTGCAGCAGCACTGGGACACTGTTAACCCTAGATCCCTGACATAGAGACTACTATGGGGATGTGACTGCCCTTCTCAAGTAGGATTGTGCATGCAAGAATGCAATGATAATGGCTGCTGAATGGTGATGGGTGAAATAAGTTTGGAGAACTGTACATTCATTACTTTGTTGCGATGCAGTCCAATGTTTAACACAGCAAGAAGTAAGGCACAATTTTTTAACAGTGCGGGTGATTAACCACTGGAACAAAGTACCAGGGGAAATGGTGGAAGTCTAAATCAAGATGGGATGTCTTTATGGAAGATCTGCATTAGCCAAGCACAAGTTGGGCTCACTACGGCAGTTAAATGGGGTAATATTCGATGGCCTGTTGTGTTATACAGGAGGTCAGACTCAATCTAGTGGTCCCTTCTGGTCTTAAAATCTATGAACTTGTCAACTTATCCATGGTCAAGAACACACAACTGGAGGCAGACCCCGATGGAATTATCCCAACAATGCATATTTACAGATAAGAGCCATCTGTCAGAACACAAAATGAGTCAAACCCTGATCACACTAACTGCTCTACAATGGAGGCCATAGGAAAGGTGGATTCCAATGTCATCAGTACATGTACCTTGCCCATTGCATAAGCTCTTGTGTGCTTGACATTCTCATGAATGTCTGTATAGTTATAGTAGCTCTTCCATTCATTTAAATGGATTTTCCCCTAAACTTGTTGACAGATCTGGTCTGTGTCTGTTTACTATGTTTTCTGAGTGAACAGACATTCAAAATGTGATCTATAACTTTATGAAATCTTATTTATTTTTAGTATGTTCCAACATCACCTTCCAATTGGTGTGTATGGTTAACTATAAAAAAAAAAATTTTAAAGCATAAAAGCTCTTGGAGAACTGGCTGTAGTTTCATAAGCCCATCCAAATCCAGGGTCCTACATGCGTCTGCTTTTATTTTCATCATTAGTCTTCATAAACAGTAAATCTCACTTCTTCACTCATGGTAGTTGTCAGTGGATTTGTAACTTATCTTTCTGCCCAGTTATTCAAGCTTTTTAAAGGTTTTGCCATTTGCTGTATGGATTTATTTAGACATTAGCTGAGGAAAAAGCAGCAAATATGTAACCCATAAAGTGTAATACCAAGAAGATCAGTTACTGTTAAGCGAGTGTAATTTAATTTTCTGGTTCACTAGTTATAAGAAATGTGATAGTATGGGTTTTTTTTCCATCAAGGTCATTCTGGATAATCTTTTATGCAGTATAGAGATGATCAAACAATACTCTGTATGTCTGGCATTTTGTTTTTATAGCTGGCCCGTTAAGAGCGCTCACTACAACAACAAGCAACTTACTTTGTTAATTCTTTTCTTCCTTCTTATAATTAGTAGGTGAGAATATTTGGGTAACTTGTATAGCTATTTAATGAGCATATATCTTCAGTATGGTGTTATAGAAGAAACTCGCTGGACTTGAAATTGTGTATTAAAGGCTCAGAATATTCACATTAATAGCTTTATACAAGTGTATAGTCGTACTGAAATAAATGGAGCTACTCACATAAGTAAAATTATTAGCATGCATAGGTATTTGCAGAATTGTACCCATATGCTAATTTAACACAAATCAGATTGGCTCTGTTTACTAAACTTTTAATATTGAGGCTGGATTTTAAAAGGGTTGTGTGACTGAATGCATATCAGGCTTCTAATTAAGATTGAACTAATAGAAAGTTCCCTAGTAGTGAGATTTAACTGAGTATATCAGATTTATGAATGGAGAAGTGATGCAAGCACATGGAATTATCCTTGGCTTCAAAGCATGGTTTGAGATAATAGTTTATTGACCATCACTTTTTAAATCACTTGCTGCCTGAGGCATCTCTCTCCTGGTAGCAACTGCTGCCTATAGTCCTGCTCCTACCTCTCCACAGGTAATGATATCGGAAGCAAATCTTAATCTGGGGTGGAGCTTCCTTCTAGAATCAACGACAAATAGAGATCAGACTGTGATAGGTCTTTTGCTCACCC
The DNA here is from genome assembly GCF_027887155.1 of Malaclemys terrapin pileata. Taxonomy (NCBI): domain Eukaryota; kingdom Metazoa; phylum Chordata; order Testudines; family Emydidae; genus Malaclemys; species Malaclemys terrapin. Next base: position 23,112,613 of record NC_071509.1, read on the forward strand.
TGTCCCCCATTTTTTTTAGAGAGAGAGAAGCTGGACTGGATGAGTCCATCCCTGATATTGGCTCAGCTATCTCAGATGGTTTTACTTATGCTTTGCCAACTCCTTGCCCACCTCTGTGAGTGGAAACTAGCTGTTGGCCTCTAGAACCTGCCCTCCCTCTTGTGCTTGCACAAGGAATGCAGGTAGCCCATATAGGGAATTAAGGGTATTAAGAACCTGTGTGGGTGCGTGAGATAGGTTACAGTCTTCTTCACTGAAATTACTACTGGGAGTATTGTCATTCACTTCAATACGACAGCTCCCAGTAGTAATAAGCATTACATTCCCCCAGTAAGTGTTTACAAGAGGAGGCCCTAGTATCACAGGCATGCTGTAGTTGTACCTAGCCTGTACACTTTGTCACTAACAAATATTAGGCAGGGACAGGCTGCTGGGGAGTTCTTTTAGCTTTGATGGTTTTATTTCAGGGGTGGGGAGAGTAGAGGGTTGCATATAAACCAAAAGATCTCTTATCTTAAAAAAAAAAAAACACCTTTTTTGTAGAGGATCCAAAACCATTGTCCAAGATGGATTTCTGTAAATACAACCCTCACTCTCACCGAGTAGTACCGTACTCTGTGAGTAGTCCCACCAAAATCAGTGGGTCTGTATGCAGAGTAAGGGTTCAAGAATCTGATGCTCAGTTAGACTGCACATTTCAACCATTTGTATGAGTATATATTGCTCAGTCAAAAAATGCATTATATCTCTGAAGCAGAATTAATACAATATGCAGATATGTCTCCTTGGAAATTACTCATATTTTTAAAGTACATGTAGTATTGTAAAGCTTATATAATTTATTGATGTGAAAGATCTGGCTCTCTCGCATGCTATTAAATATATTTGCCTGTATTGGCAAGCAGGAGGAATTTGCTTTGATTATTAATACAGATTTTCAAGCAATATTAGATGCTGAAATATTCAGAAATGGAGCTGGTGTTGTGATACCATGCCAGCCCTTACTGTCTATTTGGCTGAAAATGACTAGTGCACGATTCTCTGAAAAATATGTGTCCTGTTTATGCAGCTTCTATCAATATTACGTTGGGTGTCAGAACGTAAGAAAAGATTCTCCTACTCATTTCTTTTTAAGATGCTATATCGCATCAGCGAGCAAAAATCATAGCTGGAGCTCCTGTACAAATAATGCCTTTTTCCAGTTCCCTTTCACTGTGTTGATTCTACATTGTTCTTGTTGATGTTAGATATTTGATCAAATTCAGGGCCCTGTTGTGCTAGGGATTGTACAAACACATAGTAATAGACCGTCCCTGCCCCAAAGAATTTACAAACTCAGAACCAGATTCTGATTTCCTTATTTATATTGAGCAGTATTTTACGTCACGAGTGAGCCATTCAGTTCAATGGTATTATTTGTGGAGTAACACATGATTTGACTTGAATATGAGTGTAAGAATCTGATTCAAAATAGACACGGTAGACAAAGGTTTCATTGTCCCCATTTGTATATAGATGGGAAACTGAGGCACAGAGTGAAATCGCTTGCATAAGTCTATCTCCAGTGTCTTAACCATAAGACAGTCCTTCCTCTCATTGCTTTTCTTTCTGCAAAATCTCTTTCTTTTAAACATAATCACAGGTCATGATATTTTAAATGTTAGCTGGTTGAATGACTCAGCAGAAACAAAATACAGGTGCAGTCAATGAGGGTCTTTCCTGAAGACATAATATTTATTTCCAAAAACCAAAACAAATTTAACATAAAAAAAAGAGTAACAGAAAACTTACCCAGGTTCATAGAACCTTTTTATGTGGAGATCTGTATTCTCACAGGCATCATCCTCTCTGTGGCAGAATCTGACCCTAAAAATACCTGTGTTGTAATATTATTTTTAGTTCACTGATGTGCATGAAATCTTCATGCAGCCATTAATCCATTATGGCAGTCTGTTGGGGCATATACTCAAGCTATGTTGTGATGAATCTTCCTATTTTATTGTTAATATATTTATTTACTTGAACAGATTTGCTATGTTTCACAATGTCAAGATACCTAAAGAAAACGTATTGAACAGAACTGGAGATGTCACAGCTGAGGGAGTATACGTTAGCTCATTTAAGGTATGAAATGAACTGTATGTGCAATGAATCCAGTCTATCAAATATACTATGAAGGAATTGTTTGTTTGTTTTTTTTCAAATCTATTAACTGTTCCCTTGTATTTTCAGAGCTGAATGGGGTTTTAGCCATGCATTTGCCATTAAAGTCAATGGGTGCTAACTCCTTGAAAGTATAACATTTGGCATAACTACCAGGATTCTGATGTTGCAGGTAGTGCAATTATGAAGCTATGGCACGGCTGAACCTGCCCATTTAGTGTGTCTTTTATTCCCTCAGGATCTCAAGCAACGTTTTGGCGCTTCTCTTGGGGCTTTGTCCAGTGGTAGAGTTATGATCATAGGCATGTCTGTGGTAAATTTAAAGCTTGCCTTATCAATAGCCATTCGCTTCTCAGCCACACGCCGTCAGTTTGGACCAACAGATGAAGAAGAAATACCAGTCCTGGAATACCAAATGCAGGTACTAACTAAATCTACAATGTGGCATTTCATTCAAATCTAGGGAATGTATTCAAATATAAAGCAAGATCCTCAGCACATGCAAATCCGCATTGCGGAATTGAAAGCAATGAAGTTATACTACTTTACACCAGCTGAATGTCTGGCCCTATAGAGTTCTGAAGGCTTGATTTTCAGTAAGACATGGTCTACACTACTAATTTCTCTAGCCACACCCCTGACCACATAGTTATACTCACCTAACCCCCCACTGTAGACAGAGCTATGTCATTGGGAGGGCTTCTCCAACCGAGATAGCTACTGTCTCTCAGGCCTGGTCTACACTACGAGTTTAGGTCGAATTTAGCAGCGTTAAATCGAATTAAGCCTGGACACGTTCACACGGCTAAGTCCCTTTTTTCGACTTAAAGGGCGCTTTAAACCGGTTTCTTTACTCCTTCTCCGACGAGGGGATTAGCGATAAAATCGGCCTTAGCGGGTTGGAATTGGGATAGTGTGAACGGAATTCGACGTTATTGGCCTCCGGGAGCTATCCCACAGTGCTTCATTGTGACCGCTCTGGACAGCACTCTCAACTCGGATGCACTGACCAGGTAGACAGGAAAAGCCCCGCGAACGTTTGAATTTCATTTCCTGTTTGCCCAGCATGGAGAGCACAGGTGACCACGCAGAGCTCATCAGCACAGGTAACCGTGATGGAGTCCCAGGATCGCAAAAGAGCTCCATCATGGACCGAATGGGAGGTACGGGATCTGCTCGCCATATGGGGAGATGAATCAGTGCTAGCTGAACTCCGTAGCAGTAAACGAAATGGCAAAATATTAGAAAAGGTCTCCAAGGCCATGAAGGACAGAGGCCATAACAGGGACGCACAGCAGTGCCGCGTGAAAATTAAGGAGCTAAGGCAAGCCTACCACAAAGCCACAAACGTAAGGTCCGGGGCAGAGCCGCAAACATGCCGCTTCTATGCGGAGCTGCATGCCATGCTAGGGGGTGCAGCCACCACTACCCCAACCGTCTGCTTTGACTCCTTCAATGGAGAAACACACAGGGAAGCGGGTTCGGGGTACGAGGAAGATGAGGATGAAGATAATGTAGATAGCTCACAGCAGCAAGGAAGCGGAGAAACCGGTTTCCCCAACAGCCAGGATATGTTTATCACCCTGGACCTGGAACCAGTAACCCCCGAACTCACCCAAGGCGTGCTCCCAGACCTTGAAGGCACACAGGGGACCTGTGGTGAGTGTACCTTTGTAAATATTACACATGGTATAAAAGCAAGTATGTTTAATGATTAATGATTAATTTGCCCTGGCAATCGCAGCCAATACAGCTACTAGAAAAGTCTGTTAACGTGTATGGGGATGGAGCAGAAATCCTCCAGGGACATCTCCAGAAAGCTCTCCTTCATGTACTCCCAAAGCCTTTGCAAAAGGTTTCTGGGGAGGGCTGCCTTATCCCGTCCGCCATGGTAGGACACTTTACCACGCCAGGCCAGTAGCACGTAGACTGGAATCATTGCATAATAAAGTATGGCAGCGTATGGTCCCGGTGTTTGCTGGCATGCAGACAACATCCATTCCTTATCGCTCTTTGTTATCCTCAGGAGAGTGATATCATTCACGGTCACCTGGTTGAAATGGGGCGATTTTATTAAGGGGACATTCAGAGGTGCCCGTTCCTGCTCTGTTGAACAGAAATGTTCCCCGCTGTTAGCCACACGGTGGGGATGAGGGGTGAAGTGATCATCCCTGAGAATTGGGTGTGGGGGGGAGGGGGGTTAAATTATATAAATAAATAAATAAATTAATGGAGATATCCCATCTCCTAGAACTGGAAGGGACCTTGATAGGTCATCGAGTCCAGCCCCCTGCCTTCACTAGCAGGACCAAGTACTGATTTTGCCCCAGATCCCCAAGTGGCCCCCTCAAGGATTGAACTCACAACCCTGGGTTTAGCAGGCCAATGCTCAAACCACTGAGCTATCCCTCCCTCCCCTAAGTTAGTTGGGTTTGTGCTGCATGTTAACCCGGAAACCGCAGCCCCTCCTTTTACATTGCCAACCCAACGGGTGCTTGGTATGGGAAATGACGGCGCTACTGTTTGAAACCATTCCCACATGTTAGGAAGGTTAAAAAAGCCAAAAGACTGTGGCTTACCATGGCTGCCTGCAAGCCGAAATCTGTTGCCTGGCACTGCATGAGTGACACCAAACTGGCAGGCCCTCAATATAAGAGGAAAAATGCGACCTTGTAACAAAAGCAAATGTGCTGTGTAATGTGAACAGCAAAATTTAACGTGAAAGAGTATACCCATTGTTCCTTAAAATGTGTCTTTTTTAACCACCTCTCCCGTCTCCTCCACCAGCTGCAAATGTTTCTCCTTCACAGAGGCTAGTGAAGATTAGAAGGAGAAAACGGCGGACTCGGGATGATATGTTCTCGGAGCTCCAGATGTCCTCCCACGCTGACAGAGCACAGCAGAATGCGTGGAGGCAGTCAATATCAGACTACAGAAAAGCACAATATGAACAAGAGGAGAGGTGGCGGGCTGAATCGCGGGATGAACAGAGCAAGTGGTGGGCTAAAGATGACAGATGGCGTCAGCTTGCAGACAGAAGGCAAGAGTCAATGCTCCGGCTGCTGGAGCATCAAACTGATATGCTCCAGCATATGGTTTAGCTGCAGGAAAGGCAGCAGGAGCAGAGACCGCCGCTACAGCCCCTGTGTAACCAACAGCTCTCCTCCCCAAGTTCCATAGCCTCCTCACCCAGACGCCCAAGAACGCGGTAGGGGGGCCTCCGTCCACCCAGTCACTTCACCCCAGATGATTGCCCGAGCATCAGAAGGCTGGCCTTCAATAAGAGTTAAAGTTTTAAACTGCAGTGTGTTCTTTTCCTTCCCTCCTCCCCCACCCATCCCGGCCTACCTTGGCAATTATCTCCTAGTTATGTGATGAATTAATAAAGAATGCATGAATGTGAAGTAACAATGACTTTATTGCCTCTGTAAGTGGTGCTCGAGGGGGGGAGGGGAGGGTGGGGTGGTTGGTTTACAGGGAAGTACAGTGAACTGGGTGGGGGGGGAGGGGCGGAGGGTTCATCAAGGAGAAACAAACAGAAGTTTCACACCGTAGCCTGGCCAGTCACAAAACTCGTTTTCAAAGCTTCTCTGATGTGCACCGCACCCTGCTGTGCTCTTCTAACCGCCCTGGTGTCTGGCTGCGCGTAATCAGTGGCCAGGCAATTTGCCTCAACCTCCCACCCCACCATAAATGTATCCCCTTTACTCTCACAGATATTGTGGAGCGCACAGCAAGCAGCAATAACAATGGGGATATTCTTTTCGCTGAGGTCTGAGTGAGTCAGTAAGCTGCGCCAGCGCGCGTTTAAACGTCCAGATGCACATTTCACCACCATTCGGCACTTGCTCAGCCTGTAGTTGAACAGGTCCTGACTACTGTCCAGGCTGCCTGTGTACGGCTTCATGAGCCATGGCATTAAGGGGTAGACTGGGTCCCCAAGGATCAAGATAGGCATTTCAACATCCCCAACGGTTATTTTCTGGTCCGGGAAGAAAGTCCCTTCCTCCAGCTTTCGAAACAGACCAGAGTGCCTGAAGACGTGAGCATCATATACCTTTTCCGGCCATCCCACATTGATGTTGGTGAAACGTCCCTTGTGATCCACCAGGGCTTGCAGCAGCATTGAAAAGTACCCCTTGCGGTTTATGTACTCGGTGGCTTGGTGCTCCGGTGACAAGATAGGGATATGGGTTCCGTCTGTCGCCCCACCACAGTTTGGGAATCCCATTGCAGCAAAGCCATCCACTATGGCCTACACGTTTCCCAGAGTCACTACCCTTGATATCAGCAGGTGTTTGATTGCCCTGGCAACTTGGATCACAGCAGCCCCCACAGTAGATTTGCCCACTCCAAATTGATTCCCGACTGACCGGTAGCTGTCTGGCGTTGCAAGCTTCCACAGGGCTATCGCCACTCGCTTCTCAACTGTGAGGGCTGCTCTCATCCTGGTATTCTAGCGCTTCAGGACAGGGGAAAGCAAGTCACAAAGTTCCATGAAAGTGCCCTTACGCATGCGAAAGTTTCGCAGCCACTGGGAATCATCCCACACCTGCAACACGATGCGGTCCCACCAGTCTGTGCTTGTTTCCCGGGCCCAGAATTGGCGTTCCACGGCATGAACCTGCCCCAGTAACACCATGATTTGCACATTGCTGGGGCCTGTGTCTTGTGAGAGGTCTATGTCCATGTCAATTTCCTCATCACTCTCGTTGCCACGCTGCAATCGCCTCCTCGGCTGGTCCTGGTTTTGCTTTGGCATGTCCTGGCTCTGCATATACTCCAGGACAATGCGCATGGCGTTCATAGTGCTCATAATTGCCACGGTGATCTGAGCGGGCTCCATGATCCCAGTGCTATGGCATCTGGTCTGAAAAAAGGCGCAAAACTAGTATCTGACGGACGGACGGAGGGAGGGGGGGCGAGTGACGACATGGCGTACAGGTACAGGGAATTAAAATCAACAAAGGTGGCTGTGCATCAGGGAGAAACAAAACAACTGTCACACAGAATGGCCCCCCCAAAGATTGAACTCAAAACCCTGGGTTTAGCAGGCCGTTAATTTTACAGAGGGAGGGGGAAGCAAATGAATACAGAACAAATCTATTTTTTACATCTTAAGCTGGCAGACGACGGTGCAGCATGACTTATAGCCCTCGGCATCTTCTGGGTGCTTGGCAGAAAATACTGGGCGCTTGGCAGAAAATAGTGTACTAAGACTGATAGCCATCATCGTCAAGACAGTTCGATAGGACTGAGCATGTCTGCCCAGGTGCCCATGATTGATATGCAATATGACGACGATGGATATCAGTCTTAATACACCATCTACTGCCAAAAGGCAAGGGGCTGCTGGTGTGTGCAATGCAGCCCCACGTCTGCCAGCCCCACGTCTGCCAGCACCCGATGAAGGCTACCAGTCATACTGCACCGTCTACGGCCAAAAAGCAATTAGCTGCTGCTGTGTAGCAATGCAGTACCACGTCTCCCGGCACCCAGATGACACATGGTGACAGTGAGCTGAGCTGTGCAGAGCGGGCTCCACGCTTGGCATGGTATGTTGTCTACACAGGTAACCCAGGTAAAAAGGCGCGAATCGATTGTCTGCCGTTGCTGTGACAGAGGGGGAGGTGCCTGATGACAGAACCCCCCGCGACACTATTTTGCATCATTCAGGCATTGGGATCTCAACCCAGAATTCCAATGGGCGGCGGAGACTGCGGGAACTGTGGGATAGCTACCCATAGTGCAGCGCTCCAGAAGTCGACGCTAGCCTCGGTACTGTGGATGCAGTCCGCCGACTTAATGCACTTAGAGCATTTTATGTGGGGGGACACACAATCGGCTTCTATAAATTCGACCTAATTTCGTAGTGTAGACATACCCTCAGGGAGATCGTGTACCTAGGCTAATGGGAGAATCTCTCCCAGCATTGGTTGAATCTTCACTCAGCACTAGCTGCTGCAGCACTGTAATTGTAGACAAGCCTTTAGGCCCCTTTACATCACTCTGGCAATGTAAAAAGGCCTTAAAGCACACACCTCTCACTGCCAGAGAGGTGTAAATTGGCTTTATGTAAATAAGAATCAGACCCTGGAATACTGAAACCCCAATATATTGTTGAGCTCTCAGAAGCACTTTTCTGACATTGGTGGGAGGGAATTTATTGTTACTTTTCAGAAACTCTGGGTCCATATCAACTTTCATCATGCTTTCTTTTGTGTTGGTCTGCCCTACATTGACATCATCTTCCAGTCTATTCCCAATGCAGCTGCTAAGATCATCTTCCTCACCTGTTGTTCTGAAAATGTCACCCCATCTGCTGAATCCTTCTCCTGGCTTTTACTACTCCACTGCATCAAATTCAAGATTCTTATCCTGACCTTCAAGGTCCTCACAGCTCTGCCCCTCTCTATTTATTTGCTTTTGTCTCACATTTCATTTCTTCCATAGTCCCTAACTACCCTCTTTTCCACATCTCCCACAACCAATGTTGCACCTACTTCCATGTTGTCCCCTATCCATGGAACACCATCCTTCAACTGACCCATAAGGGCTGTACTAGATCATCCTCAAGACCCACTTCTTCCTTGAGGCTGTCAACAAACAGGCAAACTAATCATAGATAAGTTAGGAGCAGTCAGATACCATTGAAGTGTAAATTATTTAACAAACCAAGAAGTGCATAATTTATATAACAACTGTACCTCTTTTGATTATATTTCTCTTTCTCTCCTTTTGATTTGGCTTGTCATCTTCAATTGAAAGATTGGGGTAGGGTGTTTGAGTGTAAACATTGTCTACAACATTGTGGGTATTAAAGAAAACAATAAGAAGAATACCCTCCACCTTACCATTGGTTTTATCAATGCACAGTTGGTTAGCATGTTTGTGTGCATTACTTTAGCCTTTTTTCTTTATTAACCTTTGAAAATATAGAAATAATTATTTGTATTGCTGTAGCCCACATCAGAAGCTGTACAAACACAGGATAAAAAGATGGTCTCTGCACCCAAAGAATTTCATTGAACCAATGTGCTGGTTTAATCTGATGTTTATCAAAAATTAATAGGAACCATGAACTTGGATGGTTTCACCATGAACATCCCTGTGAAGAAGGTTCATTTACTTTACTGATTTAAAGAGCCATTGCAAAAATAGCTAGTTGGGAATTTTTCAATGAAACATTTTTCATTGAAAAATGCCAATTTGTCAAAACCATAACTGTTCACTGGAGAGGGTTGATTTCAACAAATTTCTCAATCCAAAGAAGTTTTTAAATTGTCAAAATTATGTTTGAAATGAAAAACTCCAGTCTTATGGTTCAAAATGACTTTTCATTTAAACTAATTCTGGGAGGAAAAAGCCAAAAACCAAATAAAAACATTTCAAAATTATTGAAATGTTTCAATTGACCCAAATTCTTCTTCTTCTTTGGGGAGCGGGGAAGGGGAGGATTTTTGGTTTATGAAAAGTTGACTTGTTCTGATTTGGGATGGGAATTTTTTTTTTGAAATCTCATATTTTTATGGGACAGGAAAATTGTTTCCCATCCAGCTCTAATTGTTAATTGAACATAACCACAAACAATATAGTCTGTATTTGGATAGGGTATTGGGGGTGGGAGGGCAGATGCTTAATAATTAGAAGATTGAAGTTGAAATATGGTAGTTTTCTAGAAACTGAAGAAATATACCATAGGGGTTTTGAGTATCCTTGGAAAACCCCCTAATAATATGTATATATCAACCCTCCCTCACACAGATTTAATTTTCATTCTAGCAATGGCGCCTGCTTCCCTATCTGGCAGCTACATATGCCTTAGACCATTTCGCCAAGTCTTTGTTCATGAACTTCATAGAATTTCACATAGGTCTTCTGATGAAGGATAAGAGTCCAAGACAGGTGAGATGTATATACATATCCTTTTAATTGCAACTCGGGTTTTCAATGCAGTAAACTTCCAATTGTTAAACCAAGGGCCTGTATACACAAGTGTCTCAGAAATGAGGGGAAGAGGGGGAAGAAACATTAGTGTTAAAGGCCAGGAAAGCAGTTAACTTTGATCATGGGTTTATGTTCTGATGACTTCAATGGGATTTAAGCATACATTCAAGTTCTTTCCAAAACAGCAATGTTTCTTCTTGAATAGGGGCCTAAGTAATTACTGGTCACTGCACCTTCAATGGGCTCTTGCAATATGCACTACTTATACTAAACAATCTGTTCCATCTTGTATTTAGTTGTGACACATAGAATACCTTTCCCAGACCTGAAGAAGAGCTCTGTGTAAGATCAAAAGCTTGTCTCTTTCACCAACAGAAGTTGGTCAAATAAAAGATATTACCTCACCCACCTTGTCTCTCTGCATTGTCTTAATGAAGATTCAGTTTTGGTCAACTGAAATTGACACTGCATGAGATACATGACAGAGTTTCTGTCATAAGCCAGAACAATATCTTTTCAGAGTCAGGCTCAAGTTTGCAATTCAAGTTAATACATTTGAAAATAATTTAACTGTAAAATATTAACATTTATGAAATGTGGGTTAAATGAGCAGTACAATGAATTTATTGGCAATCTCTGTAAAGAAATAATTTTTATCTCTCTGCACCTGTATAGGGCCTGACTCTGACCAGCATAAGTGCACTATATAGGTTTTTTATTGTCTTTTTGTAAATGTAATTATTTTTGTAATAACTTAAGGTGGAATTCACCCCGTGTCAAGGTCTGCACAGTGACTGTTTATCACTTCAGTCTCACTTAAACCCTCGGGCTTTGTGCAGGTCAAGTTAAATGGTGTATAGGCCTTGCACCCCGGTTGGTGTGTATTATGTGTCTCCTTTTGTGACCAGTCCATAGAGGATGTGGGTCTGTTTACAGCTCACAGCTAGAGAGCCTGGCTCTTTGTCGTTCAAGAGGTATTCAGGCTTTTAATACCCGGTTCAATCCCTGGTCTTGGTCAAGACTGTGGCAGTCACATGGATGAATTTCACCCTTAGCTTTTTGTGTGTACTCTTGAACTTGTTTTGTTTAAAAAAACATTGACCATTAGCTTATTTTTTACAAAGGCTGAAATTGGACGTGAGATTCATGCCTTGTCTACTGGTGGTAAACCACTGGCCTCCTGGACTGCCCAGCAAGCGGCCCAGGAATGTCGAGAAGCTTGTGGAGGACATGGTTACCTGGCCAGTAAGTTACAAACTCCTGAATAGATACAGTCAGTTAAGATTGTTTGCACACATTTCTATCACAGTTTTTGTTGTGTACAGATGTATGCATCAGTGGCAATAAGTTTTCAAAAGGGTTTTGGCCCCATCTTCCTTTTTACAGATTGTGATGGTGTCCCCAGGGTACAACCTGGAGCTGGCCGACTGCTATACCCCCTTAATCCTCCAGCCTGGGCTGTCTCTTGCAATGCTATGCCAGTGGCAAACAGCCACCCCTCCAGGTGCTATCATCACTCAGCCATCAGCATGTGGAGACTCACACCCCGCAGTCACCCCAGAAATATACCATCTTTCACTGCTCAAGCCTCCCTTGGACAGTGCAAGTTCATTAATTAGTTTGTCACTCCAGCAAAGGGACGTGCAACAGTCCTTTTAAACCTGAGCTGAGATTTCCCAGGCATTTTAACTAAAACCACACAGTTTTAGGTAAAATATAAAACAGATTTATTAACTACAGAATGATAGATTTTAAAATATTAGTAGCAGACATAGAGATCAAAGTTGGTTACATAAGAAATAAAAATAGAAACACAGCCTAAATTCTAACTTTAACAGACTACGGCCATGTCTTCACTAGCACTTACGTTGGCAAAACTTTTGTCGATCAGGGGTGTGAAAAGAACATCCCCTTGAGTGACATAGGTTTTGCTGGCATAAGCGCTCGAGTGCACAGCGCTATGTCAGCGGGAGACCCTCTCCCATCAACAGCTACCGCCGTCCATTGATCTGGTTTTAGTATGTTGACAGGAGAGCTCTCTCCTGTCGGCATAACGCAGCTACACGCGTGCTCTTTCAGCCGCACAGCTATATCAGTACCGTGGTGTCACCGTAAGTTTGTAAGTGTAGACATGGCCTAAGCAAGATCTGAATCAAATAGCTCTTCTCACCCTAATACATGTTACAGGCAGCTCACAGTCCTTAATACACAGGCTAGATTCCCTTCCCAGCCTGGGACCAGTCTCCCCGGTTCAAACTCTTTGTCTTCCAGATGCTCTCCCAGGTGTAGAGATGGGGGAGGAGAGAGGCCAAGTGATGATGTCACTGCTCCCCTTTTATACTTTCTTCCAACTTCTAGAAAGATACTTGCTGTGAGGTGGGGGTTAGGTAACCCTCATTGCATACCTGCCCTCTCTGAGAAGCCTCTGGAAGAGTGGATTCTTCTTGATGGGATATCAACGCTTGTCTAGCCAATGATAGTTGCTCCTTTGTTGCTACTGAAAGGCTAGCTGTGGACATTCCCCACTTCACAACATATTTCAGTAACACATACAGAGCAGTATTTCATAACTTCACATACAATGATAGCACATATAATTCAACAGGATGTTAATGTTCAATAGAGCAAAACTTTTTAAACGATACTTCACAAGGCATTCTTTGTACAAAACATATCATAATCATTTCACAGTGGTGAAGATGGGGGTTCCAAGATGCTACTTTGAGGTACAGAGTGTCACACAGATCCAGTTGGAACATGCAAAATCTGCACCCACAAAATGAATTTCAGGTGCAAAGTGGAATATTTGCACTGGCAATCAGGCAGTTACAACTATCCAGACTGCCCTTGCAGTTCATTTGGAGGAGAAATACAGATGCAGATTTTGCACATGCAGATTGCCCTCATAAAATGGATATCATGCTTCTGAAAATTTGCCCCTATGTATTTAGTTTTGTAAACAAAGGGTAACTTTTCAGCATCATCTGTTGGTAAGAATAATTATATTGTATTGGAAACCAAGTCCGATTTTTTATTTTTTTTTTACTCACAGAATAATTGTTTCCAAGTTCTTTTGACCTATATTTGTATAATGATTGAGTAACATTATGTATTAAAATTTGTGACTTTTCTTTTAAAAGTGAATCGTCTAGGTGATATTCGAAATGACAATGACCCAAACTGCACCTATGAAGGAGACAATAATGTTCTGCTTCAGCAAACCAGCAACTACTTACTGAGCTGGGTGAATGCTAAACACCAAGGTTAGCATGCCGTACTATATCTTGTTTTAGATTTAGTGGTGATTTGGTAACAAGACTAGGAGATAATTTCATACTGACAGAATTTATTTATGTAATCATTATTTGTAGATCATAAATAATGTGTTAGGTACCTTCATAAACAAATGTCTTGATCTCCCTCTCTATATATTTCTGTTGCATCAGTCTCCACAGTATCTGGACCTCGTCGTAACTAGTTGTTTTCCATGTTGTAGGTAGGTAGTTTTGAAAAATTAACATGATAAAAAGTAATATAGGGCTTGATGCTCTATCTGCTAGGGATTCAAACTCCCAAATCCACTGGAAGTCATTGGAAGCTTTCTGCACCTGAAGGGGGCTGTGTGGTCCTTGAAAAATAATATAAAGGCAGTCTATCGCCTATCATCTTTATACGCGTTAAATAGCATCTGAATCCATGTCAGTCATTCCAAATGAACTATGGTGCTAGGCAATGAGAGTACAGGTTGCAGAATGTTTAGCCTAACTGAATAATTATAATGATAGCATTTTGTTGTTTTCTGGATAAAAGATCACGGGACAAATTGCTGGCACAGATTCTGGCCAACATCTTCCAGGTGTGGAAAACCCATTCATGGGTATTGAATCTACAATCTCCGCTCCACTGGGAGCTTGCAACCAGCCAGGTCAGCGCCTCAGCACTTATTCACCTCTCCTCATTCGGCTGAATCCCCACTAGGCAGTAATAAGCTAAATATTTTGGCATTTCTGCACCTGGCCTATCAAGAAAGAGTAAACCTAGCCCCAGGATAGTGTTTTACCTCAAAATATTCTGACATCGACTTTGTAACAAATCAATTCATCATTGGTATTCCAGATAAAGCTCCTATTGCATCCCCTCTTGGATCAGTAAACTTTTTGGAAGACTACAATCATATTCTTGGCCAGAAATTCACAGCCTCTAGTGTTGAAGATTGCATGGACTCCTCAGGTAGCCATTTTCTATTTTCTCAATACAAATAATTATTTTCACTCTGTCCCTTCCCCCCAGGTAGCTGATTTTTCTTCTCTCTCTTTGTCCGCTCTGTGTTTTTCCACCATCTTTTGTAAGCAGACAGCTTACCTATAAGCATTAGAGATTGAGTGATGCTTCCAAACTCACAGTATTCAAGGGAGCTCAAACTACGGCATATCCTTTTTGACACAACATCCTGCATCTTGGCAGGGGGTTAGACTAGATGACCCTTGTGGTCCACATCTTCCATAGAATCTCTAGGGATAGTAATTCCATGCTCTAATAAGAATATAATAGTAGAAATCTATTATCGACCACCTGACCAGGACAGTGATAGTGATGATGAAATGCTAAGGGAGATTAGAGAGGCTATCAAAGTTAAGAACTCAATAATAATGGGGGATTTCAGTTATCCGCATATTGACTGGGTACATGTCACCTCAGGATGAAATGCAGAGACAGAATTTCTCGATACTTTAAATGACTGCTTCTTGGAGCAGCTGGTACAGGAACCCACAAGGGGAGAGGCAACACTCGATTTAGTCCTGATTGGAGCACAGGATCTGGTCCAAGAGGTAACTATAACAGGACTGCTTGGAAATAGTGACCATAATATAATAACATTTAACATCCCTGTGGTGGGAAGAACACCTCAACAGCCCAACACTGTGGCATTTAATTACAGAAAGGGGAACTATGCAAAAATAAGGAGGTTAGTTAAATAGAAATTAAAAGGCACAGTGACTAGAGTGAAATCCCTGCAAGCTGCATGGACGCTTTTCAAAGACACCATAATAGAGGCCCAACTTAAATGTACAGTAAAAGAACTGAAAGAGAGCCACCTTGGCTTAACATCCATGTAAAAGAAGCAGTGAGAGATAAAAAGGCATCTTTTAAAAAGTGGAAGTCAAATCTTAGTGAGGTAAATAGAAAGGGGCATAAACACTGACAACTTAAGTGTAAAAATGTAATAAGAAAAGCCAAAAAGGAGTTTGAAGAACAGCTAGCCAAAAACTCAAAAGGTATTAGCAAAATGTTTTTAAGTACATCAGAAGCAGGAAGCCTGGTAAACAACTAGTGGGGCCCCTGGACGATCAAGATACAAACGGAGCACTTAAAGACGATAAAGTCATTGTGGAGAAACTAAATAAATTCTTTGCTTCAGTCTTCACGGCTGAGGATGTTAGGGAGATTCCCAAACTTGAGCTGTCTTTTGTAGGTGACAAATCTGAGGAATTGTCACAGATGGAAGTGTCACTAGAGGAGTGTTAATTGATAAACTTAAGAGTAACAAGTCACCAGGACCAGATGACATTCACCCAAGAATTCTGAAAGAACTCAAATGTGAAATTGCAGAACTATTAACTATGGTTTGTAACCTGTCCTTTAAATCAGCTTCTGTACCCAGTGACTGGAAGATAGCTAATGTAACGCCAATATTTAAAAAGGGCCTAGAGGTGATTCCGGCAATTACAGACCGGTAAGTTTAACATCAGTACCGGGCAAATTAGTTGAAACAATAGTAAAGAATAAAATTGTCAGACACATAGAAGAACATAAATTGTTGGGCAAAAGTCAACATGGTTTCTGTAAAGGGAAATCGTGTCTTACTAATCTATTAGAGTTCTTTGAAGGGGTCAACAAACCTGTGGACAAGGGGGATCCAGTGGACATAGTGTACTTAGATTTCCAGAAAGCCTTTGACAAGGTCCCTCACCAAAGGCTCTTACGTAAAGTAAATTGTCATGGGATAAGAGGGAAGATCCTTTCATGGATTGAGAACTGGTTAAAAGACAGGGAACAAAGGGTAGGAATACATGGTAAATTTTTAGAATGGAGAGGGGTAACTAGTGGTGTTCCCAAGAGCCGGTTCTAGGACCAATCCTATTCAACTTATTCATAAATGATCTGGAGAAAGGGGTAAACAGCGAGGTGGCAAAGTTTTCAGATGATACTAAACTGCTCAAGATAGTTAAGACCAAAGCAGACTGTGATGAACTTCAAAAAGATCTCACAAAACTAAGTGATTGGGCAACATAATGGCAAATGAAATTTAATGTGGATAAATGTAAAGTAATGCACATTGGAAAAAATAACCCAACAAATAATACAATATGATGGGGGCTAATTTAGCTACAACTAATCAGGAAAGAGATCTTGGAGTCATCATGGATAGCTCTCTGAAGAGGTCCACGCAGTGTGCAGCAGCAGTCAAAAAAGCAAACAGGATGTTAGGAATCATTAAAAAAGGGATAGAGAATAAGACGGAGAATATCTTATTGCCCTTATATAAATCCATGGTACGCCCATATCTTGAATACTGCATACAGATGTGGTCTCCTCATCTCAAAAAAGATATATTGGCATTAGAAAAAGTTCAGAGAAGGGCAACTAAAATGATTAGGGGTTTGGAACGGGTCCCATATGAGGGGAGATTAAAGAGGCTAGTACTTTTCAGCTTTGAAAAGAGGAGACTAAGGGGGGATATGATAGAAGTATATAAAATCATGAGTGGTGTGGAGAAAGTGAATAAGGAAAAGTTATTTACTTGTTCCCATAATATAAGAACTAAGGGCCACCAAATGAAACTAATGGGTAGCAGGTTTAAAACAAATAAAAGGAAGTTCTTCTTCACACAGTCAACCTATGGAACTCCTTGCCTGAGGAGGTTGTGAAGGCTAGGACTATAAACAGGGTTTAAAAGAGAACTAGATAAATTCATGGAGGTTAAGTCCATTAATGGCTATTAGCCAGAATAGGTAAGGAATGGTGTCCCTAGCCTCTGTTTGTTAGAGGGTGGAGCTGGATGGCAGGAGAGAGATCACTTGATCATTACCTGTTAGGTTCACTCCCTCTGGCGCACCTGGCATTGGCCACTGTCAGTAGACAGGATACTGGGCTGGATGGACCTTTGGTCTGACCCAGTATGGCCATTCTTATGTTCTTCTAACCCTATGATTCTATGATCCCTAATAAGCAATGTTTTTCCTCTGGTATTTATTATGATATGTGTAGAGCCTTGACTGCAAGAGAACTAGGATTGGAATTAACTTGATCGGTTGGGTGTTTTTATTCCTACTTTTGCACAGCTCTTCACCTTTTGGTTTCATTCCAAAGCAGACACACTAAAAACAGGTGCTGTTCTTGTGCTACCTGTGACCTGGGTGGCTGTGAGAAGTGCAGTCTCCTTTCAGCCTACTTTCTAGACAGCAAAGGGAATCAGATAGAGCTGGTTTAAAATTTTCAAATTTTTGATGATTTTTTTGGCAAAAATATTTGCTGTTTTTCAGCCAACTTATGGAGTTGGTATTTTTCAAAAATTTAAATCCTATATAAAAATTTACGAAGTTTTCTGTAGTATTTATCCAGCTCTAGATCTGATAAGCTGACCGCTGAACATTTGAATTCTCACCTGATCCAGTGCTTTTTTCAGTTCAACCATCACTTCTTATAACATATTCTCTATCAAATTGCATTCTACTATTTATTTATGTTGTGTGATGCACATTGCAATTTACAAGGGACCAAATTTTAATTTCTTAATATGTCTCATTGGCACAAAACTGAATTCTAGCATGAAATTGCTAGACAGAAATCGTTTCATGCAATATTGGCTTGCATGTATTCTTCAAGTAAAGTGTTATTTTTGTTCCTCTGAAGTTATATTTGTTGGTAGTTGTCCTCCGCTATTGTATTGTTTTTAAGAGAGGCCATGTCTACACTACAGAGTTAAGTAGACTTAAGTTACATCGATTATCATAAACTGCTGTAATTACATCGCCTGTGCATGTTCATACAATGCTTCCTGCACCAACAGAGAGAGCTGTGAAAAGCTATCCCACTGTGCAAATCATCACCTTCTCCTGCTTAGAGTTCTGCGAGTTTTCTCCATCCCAAAATTCCAAGGTCTTCCAACTGCATTTCAGGCAATTTTTCATCTGCCCCTGTAAACTTTGCACCTGCCATCTCTGCCTGAAAGCATGGATCCTGCACTGCTCACCAGTCTAGTGATAAGTGTTATGAACTGCTGATCCTGCAGTATTTCATGAGCTGTTGTGTGCCATGGAAAGAAACAATTCAAGATTGATGTTGGTATTCACGAAGCAGCTGCACACGGTGGATTGTTGCTACTGGGCTCAGGAAACAAGCAGTGAGTGGTGGGATCAGATTGTAATGCAGATATGGGATGACGTGCAGTGGCTGCAGAACTTTCATATGCGTAAAGCCACCTTCCTTGAACTCTGTGCAGAGCTCATACCCGCCCTACAGCCCAAGGACTACAAAATGAGAGCTGCCCTTACTTCCTCATTCACCTTCTTATTTGACAGAGGCGCTCCACCAGTGTGTAGGAGCTGGCCCTCAAGGGCACATCTGCAGAAGCAAAAGAAACAATACACAGAGTCAGTATTGTGATTTCACTCAGTCTGAAATCAGAAAAGCATAAAAGTTACATACGCCTCTTTCTCACTTTTCCTTGGCAAGCACGGCCAGAGCGCTAATCATGGTGAATTTGACCCGAGGGTGTGTGCGCAAGATTGGACAAAGGATTTGGGTGGTTTCAGAAGGGGATCACTACAAGCGCCTAGTAACACTATTCTGAAAAAAGAGAACTAGATAACTAATCTAAGGGAGTACTTTGCAAGGCAAGCGAGACAGTTCCAACAGTAAGAAAGAACTGAAGGGGGGCTCCCCAGCCGGCTCCCCAGCCAACCTGACGGGAGCTGCTAAGGGAAAAAGTTTCTGACGACCATGCACACGGCGCGCGCATACACCTGATTGGAATGGACGTGAACAACATATCTCGAAGAACAACAATTACAAGAAGATGAGTAACCGTTTTATCTCTATGGAGGATTCCCAGGAGATCCCAGTGTGCATTAACAAACTGTTTTGCAAGACCTCCACTGCATAGCTGCACAGGGAAATGTGAAGCAGATGCAAACAGTACCTAGGGTTGTTAATTTCAATCCCTTCTCCCACATGCACCATGTAGCAAAATAAAAGACACCTCTACCTTATGCAACCATGCACTATCAAAGTAAAATGAGTACTCATCAGAGCTCCCATCTCCTGCTTCAGGCACACCAGAACCGGACTGCTGGGACTGGCTAGACCACTCCGGAGTCAAGAGGTCCTGGCTTGCCACGCCATCAGATGAGCCTGTCGCCTGTCCCACATCCTCCTCAGGGCTGACTCCGCTGACTGTTGTCTCCAGTCCCCCCGAAGTATCCAGGGGGCTCTTGGCAGGGGAGGTGGGGGTCACTGCTGAGGATGGTGTGCGGCTTCTTGTAGAAGCAGCATGTTTTTGGTGCCATACCAGAGCGACGGTTGGCCTCCCTTGCCTTCTAGTACGCCTGCCTTAGCTCCCTTATCTTAGCATGGCACTGCTACATGTCCCTTTTTTGCCCCTTTTCATCCACGCCACGAGCAATCTGCTCAGAGGTGTCAACATTCCTATGGCTGGATTGGAGCTACGACTACACATCCTCCTCTCCAAACAGACCCAACAGATCCAGCAACTTCCATTGTACTCCACGTGGGAGCCTATTTGCTGCGGAAAGCCAGCATGGTCAACTGGGAAGATGCGATATTAGCTGTCCACTCTGAGCAAACAAGAAGTGGAATTTCAAAAATTCTTTAAAGTGGGAGGAGCGCATGCCTGAGTACCTTTGCAGAGTAGAAACTGCTAACCAGAGTGGTCATGATGGGCATTGTGGGACACCTCCCAGAGGCCACTTAGGATAACATAAACAAGTGCAGTGTCTACGCTGACACCGTGTCGCTGTAACTTTGTCGCAAAAAGCTCTATGTCGCTCGTCGAGGTGGTTTTATTCTGTTGGTGTAGCAGGAGAGTTAAATCGGTGGGAGGAACATTGTTGTGTGTACACCTCCACTGTTTTGTCTATGAAACCTGATTTTCATTGACAAAACTGTGTAGTGTAGACAAGGCCAGGGCCAGATCTCCATTTGATGTAATTAGATTAGGGCCTTGAAATAGCTTTATAAGGAAAGTGCATGTGAGTTAGAACAGTGGAGAGAGCAGGGCAACATTTTGAATAGTACAATATGCACAGACAAAGTATGTCACTGTGTAGTAATTGTCTTTGGTTTGGTTGGAAAAAATGGAGAAACAGTGAGAAAAGAGCTTCAGCATTTGTCTTAGTTTTCTGTGCTATAATCAAATTAAGAAAGACAGTACATGCCATTCCCACGATCTTATTGCTGCTATTTACCCGAATTGGCCCCTAGGGGGAAATTAGAGGGAATTCGATCTATATGAGGATTTAAGACAAAAGTGAGTCTATGAAACTGAGAACTTATTGTGGGTAGAAATTTAACCTTAATTTATAGATGTCATTAACAGGCAATCTGCTTGTTTCCTGGCATCCAAAATAACTGCTTCAATGCTCAGCTAATTGAATGAAGAAATGCTGGGATTACTGAAGTTTCGGTAATGATGCAGCGCTCCAAATGAGATAATGCCTCAATAGTTATGACAAAAACTTAACATCTGATTAGCTTCAAAATGCAAAGGCTTAGAAAAAAGATTTGCTGAAATGATTGTTTGTTTTGTCTTTGTGGTAAATCTCAAGCTTGTGACATGCTGGACAGCACAAACTAATAACTAAGCACATTTCTGTCTCCTCAATTAATACCTACCAAAGCAGCCAAATCACAGTTGGAAAAAAAACTAAATCTGTTCATCTGTATTAATTTTCTATTAGAAGTAATTTAATAGCACTGGACTAAGTCTCTGACTAGGATTTAGGCCACCAGGATTTAGCCAAGGGTATGTCTACATTAGCCGCTGGATCGGCGGGTAGTGATCCATCTATCGGGGATTGATTTATCACGTCTAGTGTAGATGCGATAAATCGATCCCCGATCGCTCTGCCGTCGACTCCTGTACTCCACCGCGGCAAGAGGCGGAAGCGGAGTCGACGGGGGAGCGGCAGCAGTTGACCCCCCACCGTGAGGACGCGAGGTAAGTCGCCC
The DNA here is from genome assembly GCF_027887155.1 of Malaclemys terrapin pileata. NCBI lineage: Eukaryota > Metazoa > Chordata > Testudines > Emydidae > Malaclemys > Malaclemys terrapin. The sequence continues at coordinate 23,133,973 of NC_071509.1, forward strand.
TAAGATACGGCAACTTCAGTTACGCTATTCTCGTAGCTGAAGTGGCGTATTTTAGATCGATCCCCCCGCCTACTGTAGACCAGGCCCAAGAATCATAGAGATGTAGAACTGGAAGGGACCTTGAAAGGTTATCTAGTACTCCTCCCCATACTGAGATAGGACCAAGTGTACCCACATTCCTAACAGGTGTATTTCTAACCTGTTCTTAAAAGCCTCCAATGACAGGGATTCCACTACCTCCCTTAGTAACTTATTCCAGTACTTAACTATCCTTATATAGTTAGAAAGTGTGTCCTGATACCTAACCTAAATCTCCCTTGCTACAGATTAAGCACATTACTTCTTGTCCTACCTTCACTGGACATGGAGAACAATTGATCACCATCCTCTTTATAATAATCCGTAATATATTTGAAGATGGTTATAAAGTGCCCCCTCAGTCTTCTTTTTCTTAACACTAAACATGCCCGTATGTACTCTCTAATACCTGCTTCCCTAATAATCCCAGAGTGCTTTAAAAATTTAACAAGCTGATCTGCAGTAGTTACTTCACTTGCCACTTAAATACAGCCACAGATGGGTGGAACATGGTAACAGTTTAATGGCATATACCGTCACGCCACAACTTTTGAGGGCTCAACCCACAAGGTATTGGCTATCTTCAATGCAAGGAGATACACAGTACCTTTCAGGATTGAGCTTTAGAAGAGGAAGAGAAAATACCTTACATGATTGAACCAGTAGGGAGGCAGAATATAAATAATAAACTGAGAATTTGACTCTGTTACAGGAAACAACCCATTCTTGTGAAAAGTGTCATGGGACATTTAATGAATGTATGTGGCCAAGACCTTGTTTATTCTTATTTCAAAGACTATGGTCAGGATTCTCTTGGCAACTTTGCCCCAGTCAGGCACTTCAAAAGTTGCTGTTTTGTGGCAGTGGGTTGCCAGCAGAGCATTCCCCTAGCAAAGGGCAACTTTCCAGTGGTCACAAGCTGGTGGAGGTGGCATAGCTCCTCCTGTGAAAGCTGCCCACACCCACCTCCAGGATATCGGAGGAAGGATGGTGAAGGCTGAAAGCAGGGAAGGGTCATGGCAGAGTGGAGCTTTGCTATGCCTGCCCTCCACTGGCAGGGCATTCAGGGATAAGGTCCATTCAGGAACCTTACATCAGTGGGATAAGTTAGAGCAGCTCCTTATGCTAGGGTCAGGTTGTAGAGGAAAAGGTTCACAACTGGCTCCCTGACAACTTTCCCTCTGCCCTGCAATTAGCAGAACTTGGCCACAAGGGAGAATCTACTCCAACATCTCCAGCAACTCAGCTGGTTAAGCGTCGGCTCAGAGAGAATAGAATCACTTCCTGCAGTGCTTAGGCATTCCTCAGAGGTTCTTGTCCAAGGAATAACACTGCCCAACACTGTTTGGTTGAATATTTGTGATGCAATGGCTGCAGGAGATTTTAATTGATTTATATAAGTCTCTAAGAGGAATCCAGTATCCGTCCCAAATAACATGAGTTTAGAATAAAGTCAGTTCTTTTTGTGATTACTAGCAATGGGAGCATCAACATGCAATATTTCAGTTTTCCTCTCTTTACCACATGGAAAATTTCTTCTCTCTTGCAGTTCCATTAGCTGCATATAAATGGCTGGTTTGTTACCTGCTCCGAGAAAGTGTCCTGAAATTGAGCCACGAGAAACAGTCTGGGAGTAGTGATTTTGAAGCAAGAAACAACAGTCAGGTAACAATTTATTCAGAGTCCTACCTTATTTACTGTCTATTTTCCTCCAAGTTTGCCAGATCTTGTTTGCCTTAACCTTCTGTCATTCATAAAGCAGGAAATCATAGTAGCTAATAAAAATGTATTCCCATCCATGTGCGTTGTATTAAAGGAGGACAACTATGATCAGTAAAATCTTTCAAAACATAGTTTCCTTCAGAACCGTGCAGACATAGTTGTGTAATAAATTCAAATTAATCTTAATTTTTAACTCTTTTGAAGATTATATCTACTACTATTAAATCCACTACCGCTCCTAATTAGTACATCTACATCTGCTTATTATGCTGCGCTTGTGGCCAAATACATACTGTAGGAAAGAATCCTGTTCTGGCAGGTAGATGGACTAGATGACCTAATAGGTCTTTTCCATCTCTAATGTCTATAATTCAAATGCAGAGCCCTCATGACAGATACCAGACTGACAGTATTGGAAAGTGAAAAGGAAACATTGACAGTCATACTACGAGTGGATCTACTGTCCTCTAACAAGATTTTAACAGCCAAGGAGGGCATGGCTCCAAATCACAGCTTGCAGCACTTCCCCATCCATCTCTATCCTCAGTGAGCAAAACTGGCTGGAACCCAAAACACAGAATTCTTGGCATTTGTCACTCCTGAGGGGGATCTGCTGCTCTGGAGGCAGCCAATCTTACCGACCTTACCTGCAAAGTACATTGAAAACTTGCAACAAGAAACACTCAACTCTGTATCCAAGTAGAGAAGACCTGGCTTCATCCAGGCTTCCACCACCCAGGATAGCTCTGCTGGTTGGGACTTTGCAAAAGCTATAGTAGAGGTAACCACCATCAGAGCCTTCATCCGAGCAACAGCTTAGAATAAGAGAGAAATGTCTACTTTGCTGGGTCAGTATCAGATTGTGAACAACATGTCCCCTGTCTGGCACTTACTACTGACAGCAGCATAAATACAACTATGATTCCATCTGGTACTGCCCATTACCCAATGACTACACCCCTTTAGGAATGTGGTGCATAGCCAAGTGTGTTATGAAGCTGAGCAGTATAGAGGTACCCTGCCCTACTTCTTCCTTGTATTCATTAGGCTCTCTTCCCTCCCTACAATGCTTGTGCAGCACAGGGGAGGATTTTTCTTGTAAATAATGTGCCTTAAATACATCTGAAAATGATTAGCATGCTGGGAGACCTTTGTAGATTTGATTTAAAAACACTAGGGCGTGAAGAAGCACTTTCTGTCAACCTCTTGGTAGAGAAATGATGTAGTGTTCAGTCATGCTGCAGGAGATCTGGGGCAGATTCCTCGCATATCCCTGGGCTATTGTGAGTTGAGAGTTCACTGCAGACAGGGGAGGGAATGCTTTGTATCACTCATCTGTGATGTCTCATGCTGGCTGAACAGGATTAACGGGCTCAGAAGGGAGTCCTGTCCATTTGTTCTCAGCCACAAGGTTAATGGGAAAAATGCAGGACTACAAGACTGGGTTTATAAAGTAGGAAGAAGTGGGGGGAGGAGGGAACTCATTCGCAGGGCTCCAACAGGGATATTGAGAGACATTTGATTATGACTAGCGAATTGATCTAATCACGAAATTCTGATCTAAATTCAGGTCCAACCATTGAGGGTGAAAAAATCTCTCTCCCCTCCCAAAGTTTTATGGGTGTTCAGATGTGGATTTTGTTGTTCAAGCTTATCTCTGGTTGTGACACAAGGGTGCTATTGAAGAACTATACAAAGAGAGTGGAATTATTTGGAATAGGATTTTGTGTTTTTAAATATCCTGTCTATGGCAGTGATTTAAAAGAAACCCAACCAACTGTGATTTACTGAACATAGAACAAACCCAACAAGTTGAATAATACAAAATTAATGCCTGTAGGAAACAATTGAGAGCAGTGTAAAACTGTTATAACACAAACAGCTTCCTATTCATATAACAACCTGTTTCAAATTTAAATGGTATTCCAGTGGATATGTAAAGGCTGCCAAATCTTCCTATGCAAATACTCAGTCCCTATATTTTTATCCCGTGTATTAAAAATAGTGTAAGAGGTAGTGATTTTTTTTTGCCTTGCTAATAGGGTAAGAGCAAAGGGTTAGTTGCGTCATTCTTTCAAACAACATTAGAGTCAATGGGGACTAGTAAGCACTATGTCCAATAATGTTTATAGGATCAGGCCCTTCCTTTTCCTATAATTTAGTAGAAAATTTTATCCCTGCTATAGAATTCCATAAGATGGTTTAAAAAAAATGTATAAAAAGAAGAGCAGTCTCTATTCAGTACTATAGATTTTAGAATAATTTCTATAGAACCCTACTGGTATCATTCATATTAATTTCTATAGCATTTTCTATTAGGGCTCAATGGGCATTAACAAGACCTTGGACCTGATTCTCAACTGTCTTCCACCTTCTGTAGTCATTTACACCAGTACAAAGTGGGTGTGAAATGCTGCCAGATCAGAACGGTTGCATATTATACATCAGTTTTGCCCTGACTTTAGACAGGTAGAAGTGACTGTCCAAGTTGGGAGGTGGTGGAGAATTAGGAACCTTATTTCCAGTTGCGGTAGATATGTCCATTGCCTTTCCAAAACACCTAAAATTGTCCCTAGCCAAACAGACATTTGAAATGCACAATTTGAAAACGCTTGCCTAGGCGCACACGTCCCAGAGAGTCATGTTTATTCATTAAAACTTGAGGGGGATTGTCAACTGGTGTAAATTGGCATAACTCCATTAACTTCCATGTTGCCATGCCATTTTATAGCAGCTGAGGATCTGGCCCTTTTGTGTTTTGTTTGTCAACATGTTATTTAATCCTTTTCTGTTTCTTAAGGTATACTACTGTCGTTCGTTAGCCATCGCTTTCATCGAGCAAACAGTCTTACAAAGGTATCACGAATACACTCATGATCCCGACACGCCATCTACACTCCAGCCTGTGCTAAAGCATCTTAGTGCTCTGTATGGACTGTGGTCTTTAAGTAAACACATGGCCGTGCTCTACCAAGGTGAGAACAAATCTATCTTCAGCAGGGATCGCTTTTTTAAAAGCCCTAATTGTAACCTTCATTTTTTCTATACAGTGCATTGGACTTTGGCAGGGAGAGAGAGAATCTTGACTGAAGTATATGATAGAACATTTAGTTATTGCCTGTGTAATGCAACATTACTGGGTAGGCTGTCAGAAGCAGGGATTCAGCTCTGGATCTAGAAGAGTCAGCCTCTATTAGCTAACGTAAAAGCCTCAGCTCTGTTCGCACAAGGGCTGTAGTGAACTTATACACCTCTGTGACATCCAGCCCCTGGGGGAGGGGTGATATCTAGTCACACTGCAAGTGCGGTTTTGTCTACACTAGCATGCTGTGCTGTAATTGTCCCATGTGGACACTGCTGGTGCAAACTAAAAGGTACTTAGTTTGCATTAAATTAAAATAAATAAATAAATAAATTGATGGAGATATCCCATCTCCTAGAACTGGAAAGGACCTTGAAAGGTCATCGAGTCCAGCCCCCTGCCTTCACTAGCAGGACCAAGTACTGATTTTGCCCCAGATCTCTAAGTGGCCCCCTCAAGGATTGAACTCATAACCCTGGGTTTAGTAGGCCAATGCTCAGACCACTGAGCTATCTCCCCCACCCCCCAAACATTAACATAGTTCTCTTTCAAATAGGACTATGTTAATGTAAACTAGGTACCTTTTAGTTCATGGCCACAGCGTCCACCCAGGGCAGTTACAGCGCAGCATGCTAATGCATGCTCTGATTCACACACCCTGGGGCCGTAGACAAGCCTTGTGACTTACACATGTAAAAGGCTCCTGGTGGCGAGTTTTTAAAGTCTGCCTCTTGAGTGAGAAAGTCATCACAACTCTCACAGGAGGCTATATTTCACCTTCATAAATACTGAAGAGATTTATAAAACCATGCCATTGGTAAAAGGAATATACACCTCTACCCCAATATAACACAAATTCGGTTATAACGCGGTAAAGCAGTGCTCCGGGGGGGCGGGGCTGCGCACTCCGGCGGATCAAAGCAAGTTTGATATAATGTGGTGTCACCTATAACGCGGTAAGATTTTTTGGCTCCCGAGGACAGCGTTCTATCGGGTAGAGGTGTCTCAACATAATCCTAACTTCACCATTTAATTTCATTGTAAATATATTTTCAGGTGGATATGTTTCAGGTGAACAGCCTGGTAGATTCATACAGCATGCTATTCTGGAGCTTTGTTCCAAGGTAAGTCTCTAACATCATTTTGGTGTGGATAGACAACAACACAACATGCCAATAACGGAAGACAGACATACCACTTACTCTGCACTTCAAGAGATTACCAGGATGCTAGCCTATTTGCAGTTGAATAGCCTGTTTAAAAAAGGGAAGGCTAGTAGCATTGGATCAAATCCTGAGTATACTACAAGAGCTCAAAGAAAGTAATATTTTGAGGGAAAATTCTTGGAAGATGATGCTCTGGATTTCATTTGAAGTAATGTGTTTATTGGATGATATGGGAGGCCAATAAAACACTAGAGCAGCAATGCCATTCTATTTATTTCATTATCATCTCTGCTCATAAATATTGTCTGTGTTATTTTTTTCTCAACCCGTAGCTTTTCAAGCTAGCACACATTTTGACCAGGCAAAATATGAATTGTAAAGAAGAAGAATCTGAAAATTGTATGTTAATGAATGAGCTGTGTGTTAAATCAGTTTGTATGGACATACACAGTACTGCCTAGATGAAAATAAAATTTAATGCTTTTAAGGAAAGCATGGAAAACTTCTAAAATACAGAATTGGGTCTTTTTTTTTTTTAATTGCTCTGGAAGAAAGACAAAAATAGTGTGAATAGACAGTGTATTGATAGTGGATCTTTCAAAGTGTAACTTCTTAAGTTACCATTGGCTGGTGGCTTCCAGCACTGCTTTGTTGTTCGTAGGTAACCATAGAAATCTAGAAGAGCTGCCAAATTTATGCTTTTTGTTTTTAAACAGTTGAAAGATGATGCAGTTGCCTTGGTGGATGTCATTGCACCTCCTGACTTCATTCTGAACTCACCCATTGGCAGAGCTGATGGAGAGGTAAAGAGAAGCCTTCCTGTGTTTGTAAAGCTAATAATTAAAAAGGCATTTATGTAACTAGATAAATTATCATAGCTTCTTTGACTTCAATGGAGCTATGACAATTTGGACTTGCTGAGAATATGCTCCAGTATATGGGGAAGTCACATGCTACTGTTCAGAATGTATTGCTTTGGTAGAAATCTGTGCATACCCTGGATTGAAGAAGCTACTGTACATCCCATAAGATCTCTTTTCTAGATATTTTAATATTTGGAGGGCCTCCAACATCCTTCTAACTTTTCCAACCCTTCTGATTCCCAAACTCATTGAGTCTGGTTCTCTGTTACTATCTTCTTGTTCCATGATGCTGTACCTATGCACATAGACCCCGAAAGTGGACTGGTCTTTTTTACTTCTCTGTCACTTTGCCCAGCATAATCTAATTTGCCATCCATTATCACCCTAAGGGTAAAATTCTGGCCCCTTTGAAGTCAATAGCAAAACTCCGATTGATTGTAATGGAGCTAGATTTTCATCCGAGGTTGTTGTTTCTGTTTAGTTCTGTTGCGATTTCAAATTATTGTCTCAGCAGATGTAATAGCTTTCACTTTACCAGTTTGAATCTTGTGTTTTTATTCCTTGCCCATATTTCTAACCTTTCTAGGAATGATTACTCTGACCTCACTGGTGCTCACAACACCTTCATTTTAGTGTTATCTGTGAATGTAATTTACCCTTTTTTTCCCCGATTTTTAATGAAAATGTCTAATATGAGAGCAAAGTGAAATTAAAACTTGTTCCAATTAAGAATTGTTATGGTCATGGCCTAAAAACAGAGAAATTACATTGCAACCTTCCAGAAAGATCTAACACTACTTTATTTCTTAAAACCCAGAACCTTAACACACAAGAACCAAAAACAGACACAATGTGGGCTGCTCCCTAAGGGTACGTCTACACTGCAGGATTCTTTCAGCGGTGTGTAGTGTACGTACATGCATAGCCCTCCTAGCACTGACAGAAATAGCAGTGTAGACTATGAGACATGGAGTAAGCAAGTAAAAGCATGCGGGAAGGGTGTAGGAATGTACCCGGAGTACATACACTACATGCTCTCGGCTCACTCATGCCATACATCTGTCAGCGTGGAATCTTGTTGCATCCCTCCGTAGGCAAAGACTCCAGCAGCAGGAAAAGGCCCCAGCAACTCCCTGCCACTGGAGCCCTTCCCTGCCACAGGGAAAGACTCCAGCAGGGAAAGTCTCTGGCAGTGGGGGACGCAGCAGGGAAAACACTCATCCTTTCCCTGCTGCCTCCTTCCTGCCAGGGCCTTTCACTGACACATGTAGCTATATACCGAAGTGTGGCCGCAGCCTGCTTTAAACTGCAGCATGTAGCTACACATACACTACATGCTGCCGAAATTGGTGTGTGGTATAGATGCTAAAGATACACAACTCACCCCACCTTTCTCTAGGCTGGCTCTTGGCAGCCTGACAGCAGAGGATCCAGACTCCATGCTCAGAGCTCCCTAGCCTGAAAACAGGACCAAGAAAGCCCTTGGGATTTGAAGGCGACAGCTTGTAATTTCTAGTTTTCAATACCCCGCAAGAATGATATTAACAAAAAGTGTGTCATGAGAGAATCACATTTATTCAATGAGAATATATAACATGATGTCCGGAAGTGTCTTGTGATGGATTGAGACAGCCCTTAGCTTGCAAAGTAACAGATACACTTACAGACCAGAAATAATAATAAACACCGCCACCACTGTGCTTTACACCATTATTGGGAGGATCTCAAAGTATTTTACAAACATTAATTAACTGAGCCTCAAACCAATTTGGTTTTAAAAAAAACGGGTCAAGATTTTCAAAAAAGTGACTGGGGGTTTTGGGTACCCAACTTGGGGCACCTTTCAGAGGCCCCGATTTTGAAGGGGATAGATTCTCATCACTTTCTGAAAATCAGGCCTCTTCAAAGGGTCTCAGGTTGGGCACCCAAAATCACTTTTGAAAATCTTGGCCAGAGTGTTTCAGTGTCTGCCTTCTCGTAGTGTCATTCAGTCATCTAAGCAATACCATTGTGTCGTGGGTCCTGGAAGTGCTGCTCATTTGCAGATATCCCTTTGCGCATGTCAGTTTCTTCCTCAATCCAGTTAAGAGTGAAGGGCTTTGGAAAGTGTCTTTCTGTACAGCTGGATGATTCTTGTAAAATTTCCGTTCTAAAAATTCCTCTTAGTGGATCTTACTAACCTCTTACATCTGCAGCTGAACAAAACAATATATACACTGTTTTCTGAGAGCTACAGTGAATACACTGGATAGGCACAGCTCACAGAACAGGGTGGTACAGAGTTGCACTTTCCCTCAAGGAACAGTGAAAAGTATTCAGAATGGCCCCCTTAGTTTTCTAGTATGCAGCAGAGAGCACCTACTACAATACCCACCCCTTCATGAGGTGCTACTTTCCCCAGTGCGCTATCCGTTCCCCTTCCTGGGAGCACGAATGGAACAATCTCTGCTCTCATAAGCAGACACTTGGCAATTCTGCCTGGCCTGTATGCAGGCCATGCTGGGATATAAGAATGTTCTTTGAATATTGGGTCTGATCCAAAACATACTGTACTATATTGACATCATTCCCTTTGTCACCCATATTGTGTACTTGGGTAAGGGCTAGGCAAAATCTGACCCTGTGTCATGGGGTAGCAAAGCTCGTTTAAAAAGTATTTCATTTCTTTTACAAGAGAGACTAAAGATCACTCATCTGTTAGTCCAATGGATGTCTCCATTCCAGGAACCCTAAGTGGCATTTTCAGCTTTATCTTGTGCAGACACCAATTAAAACGTTGTTTTAGACACATCATCAAAATGCTGAAGACAGTTTTTGTTCCACTTCCTTGTTTACTGCTTGAACTATCAACAACATAAAAATTAACTAGTCTAAATGAAAGAACCACCCTGTTCCTAATCAAGCTGTTGCAGCTACCCAAAATGAAAGCAGCAACTTCTGATTCACTTATTCGATTGCAGGGGAGTCGTTACCAAAGAGTCAGACACATAGAATTAGGAGAAAGAAGAGGGAGGTGGTCATTTTCATGGCACTGAACACAGTCTACCTGTGACTTTGTTAAAATCTTCTAGATCTGGTAGTTTTGGAGTGTGGCCTCCGAAGGATGGGACTCCCCATCAATGGGAGGGTTATTCATGGGGGGAAAGGGCTAAACTTACCCTGTGGCTAAGTGTCAGCAATTGCGTGGTCAAAATTTTACACTTGCATGTCTGCTTTTAGGTACTCAAATTCCTATTTGGGCACCTAAATCAGTGATCTGATTTCCATACATGTAGGACCAAAGCCTCAGCTGGTGTAAATTTGTGTAGCACCATTGAAGTCATTGAAGCTATTGTGATTGACACCAGGTGAGAATCTGATCTCCCTCACCTCCTCCCATTTTTCTAGGATGGTATTAAAAGTTTAAATTAATTGTGAAACTGTCAAATATTTCCAAATAGCAAAAGGTGTAACCTGACTAGTGCTCAACAGATCTACACTATTAAAGTGGCCTTTTGCAGAATTTATTTCCCATTTAATGCTTTTAGCTGGGCTGTATAAAATAAGTTGGGAAAGACTGATGAATTAGCAATGTGCTGATGGGAGAGGAATTTCTGATGCTCAAACAGAAGTGTTCACATCTGGGAGAAAAATTCTGTAACTTGCCAAAAACATATAGAAAGAAGGGTAAAAACAGAGTATTTTCAGCTATAACTTCCAGAGGCATGGACGGAATGAAACACAGCTTCATTTCATCTTTCCTCTATGAACTGTGCTTGTTGAGATAACTGAAATAAAGATGGAATTTAAAAAAAATCACCAGGAAAATTAAGTAGAAATCAAGAACCCTGGAGTTGTCACTGTTTTTCTTTTGCTTCATGATTGTTTTATAGCAGTTAAAAAGTTACAAGGGCAGATCCTTAGGTGGCACAAATCAGCCTCACTCAACTAAGTCAACACAGCTAGTCCAGTTTACCCCAGCTAAGATCTGATCCCAAATTTGTTTTGTTCTTGCTTTCATGTAATTATGCACTTTATTTTGTGCTTATTCCTTGTGCTTGTTCTGTATTCCTAGAAATACAGTTGCAATTCCATTTCAGTTGGTTTTATTTGAATTGTTTAAACTTTTGTGAAATTTAAATGATTTTCTGCTTATGTTAATCTACATTTTTCTTCTTTTGCAGCTGTATAAAAATCTGTGGACAATAGTCCTTCAAGGCAGCAAGGTGCTGGAGAGACCATCATGGTGGGCAGAATTTTGTGTTAATAAACCCCTTGTCGGCAAGCTGAGGTCGAGGATGTAAATCAAACATGTAAGAGTGGCCCAGTAGGGCAACGATTAATAACATATTTCAGACACAGAGGAAGGAGCACATATTTCAAATGAAGGCGATTTCATACAGAAGATGCCAAGAGATAGAATGAGTTTGAAATCAGATATGACCCAATCTTAAGGACTGTTGACATAATGGCAAGAACAGTGCAACACATCTGCATGTGGTTCATAGTAATCATGCTAATGTTAATCAGTCGCAGATTAAAAGAAAAAAGTCTCATTAAAGTTAATTGCTTCTCACAGCTTCAGTACGTATAAAACTAAATATTACTTTCATCAGTGTCCTGACACCAAATAGGATCTAAAAGTCTTGTAATTGCTGGCATGCTACAGAAGTTAAACATTCAAAAAAGTATACCTTGAACTATGAACAGACAGACCAGTTTTACTTTTTCAAGTTTCTGGGAGAGTATTAGCAAAGCAAAGGGGTATTTAGAACACGGCAGGATTTTCAGTGGGGATAAACTTAGGATAGCATCACTGGAATTGAGTGAGTTTCTTTGAAGTCCATGAAGCTCCTCTGCTTTACACTATCTGTTCTACAACGTTTAAAATAGTTGATTGTTCTTTCAATGCAAGAGATGTGATAAATTGACTTCCAGTTTGAGGTTTTGATTAATCCTCAAGTTTTGTATCACTGTAGATATAACTAGTTCAAAGTTTCTCATTCACTTGTCATTGTTATATTAATTTATGGTAACGCAAATGTAAAATGATTGTATAACTTCACTAGTAGTTATAATGTTTTGTTTTTTTCCCCCTTCTATAGTGTTAGCTTTTAATCTCAGCAGACCAATTGGTGCAAGTCAACACCTGTTGGAGCTGCACCTGCTTCCTTCACGTCCAAATTTAGTCCAGTAATCTGGAAGTGGGTTGTTAAAAATAAACAAAATGATTTCTGTTGCCAGATGTAGACATTTAGTCAGGGACAAGAAAGTAGAATGATAATTACTCCAGCTGAGGGAGAACCATTCTTTGTATATGTTTAGTAAATATTCCCCAAGTAATGAGTAGTTTCCTTTGCAAATGAAGAGCCACTAGTAAGTTTTTGAAGTGCTGAATATTTTATATTTTTAAAATAAAATCTGGAAAGATACTGCCTGCTTTTCTATACTGTATGATCTCCCTGTTACTCTGAACTGATCTAGGACCAAATCCTGCTCACTGTACTCACATGAGCTGTCCTGTTCAGGCCAGGGGGACTATTTGTTAGGAAGGTGTCTAGGATTCAGGGCTTAATCCTGTGCCATTAAAGTCAATGGGAGTTTTATCATTGACTCTCAATGGGAGCAGGACCAAACCTTAGTGGATTTTTTTTTAATTGTCACCATTCTGTTCCAGCTGTACACTTATGATTCTGATGAAGTGTTTCTATGCCAGAATTCCAAAGTTTGTAAGTCTTTATAGTGTCATGACTCAAATATTTAATAACTGTTATTGTGCTGGTTTTTTGTATGCAAATATTACTAGAATACATTTAATCAAAGTAAAGAATAAAGTGGTATTTTCAGTTTTTGCCATATGATCAAGTAGTTATATTGCTCCTTCTAAAGTTTCACCAAAATCAGATCGAACGTGGGAGGTGTTTCACTGCTGGAAAAGCCATTGAAAGGGCATTTCATTTTTAACAGTGTGCTCTCAGAGAATCTCAAGGTACATTTTCCAAAGCAGAAACCTTTTAAAGTTTCAGTTTAGGTTGCTAAGGGCAATTCAAGAGATTATTTTAAAGTGCCGCAAAGTGAAAACTTCTTATTTTAAGCACTGCCTGTAGTTCTCATTTTCTTTTTTTTCTATTCTTCATTTTCTCTTCCAGTTGTGTGGCAGAGGATCCAAGCTCTCTTTTCCCAACTGCTTTTTCTAGCAACATCCTTTCATTTTTGTAGCAGTACACCGAAATTCAGAATGTCCCAACAGAAACTTTCTTCTAGCAACTGGTTTATATAAAATAGATGTAAACATGGCCAGATTTATTAAAACTCCTCATGCATATCAGAATTGTTTTTCTTTGAACTGCTTCATCTTATTAATTCTAAGACTATCCAATAGGTGGCCATAGACAGAATTTTAACACTGTTCCACGGAAGCAGAAGTAGCAGTACTATGCTTAGATCCATACACACAGAAGGCAGGGACTCTTGCAATTGTACTATTTTTGTTTGTATAAATGTTACATTAACTTTAAATATACAGCAGAGGCCCAGTCATGATTAGTATCAAAAGCCTACATTAATGCTGTGTGTTCCTACTACACTGATGAGCAAATATCTGAGTGACCACCAAGGGAACTGTGCATCCCAGTTCGCCTCATCAATGTGACTTGTGTGATTGGTCTCCACAGGAGAAGAGAGGGAGATAATGGGCATGTCAAAGGTACGGCCAGTTAGCACACAGCGCAAATACCCAACACATGGTCCTATTAATACATTTATTATTAGGAGTGTGGTAGCACCCCAATCAGAACTGAGACCCCATCATGCTAAGTTCTGGACAAACCCACAGGAAGACATAGTCCTTGCTCTGAAGAGTTTACAATTAAATGTGAAACCACAACTAACAGGAGGGAAGAAGTGGGGAAAAATAGGATAACTCATATGTAACTACAGAAATTAACTACAGTATATGCATAACTTGATGGCTGTGGGTCATTTGAGAGATTTGTTTTTTTTCTTTTAAATATCAGCTCTCCCCAAATGAAATATACTGAAATTCAAACTTCTTAACATGAAATACTTTAAAAAAAAAAACACTAAAGATGGGCACCACTGATGTATACCCTATAAACACTTACACAGTTCTACATAGAACTAATATTTGCTATATCACATCAGTGCACATATGACTTAGGGGAAATTTTCATTACCCATATTACAGTTATTCTTTTAAAATTCACTCTGACCAAAAAAATTAAAAAAGACGAACTAAATAATAGTTCTGTCTTTGTAAGAGCAAGAGACAGACAGTAATTTTGGCCTCCACCACCTGGCTCTGGTGCCACAGTCAACTAGCAAACCTTCTTCCCAGAACTATGTTGGTAAGACAAAACTAATAATAAATTTCAAACATGGGTGGAAGCGCTGTGTGCAAACGGAAAAAATAATGTGCATGGGAAGAAAAAGGTGTAGCATAAAAAGAGCTTGAGAAATGAATCTCATTTGGGGATCTCATAAAAGGGGGATAAGAACGGGTGAATTTTAAAGAGCCCACCTAATCACTGTTCGGAGTATACACAGCATTTCCTGGAACCTTGGTTTGTTCACATATTCATGCAGAGCAGGTTTAGATGACAGGTGCTTGGGGATAGGTGATCCGAGAGGTATACATGCATAGGCTGTGGGAATAACCAACACCTTCATGAGGGCATGTGACCAATTAAGTTTGGAATCTACCTATTTGAATGATCACCTCTTCTCTCCCCCCCCCCATGACATACTGCCACAGCGGGGGTAATTAGAAGCATTTGAGCTGAACCCTCCTTAAGAGGAGGCTCTTTGTAAGGGCCCTGGGATTATGGAACATGCACTGAAATAGCCCAGATTTGATGACTTTCAGCAAGTTGCAAAAGCCATTATTTGATAGGGATTTTTGGAGACCGTTGAAGGTAAGTTCCTGATACAGTAAGGGATGGAAAGGATCTGTTTTCTCACGCTGGTGTGCTGAGTTTGTTATATAGACAAGATTTTGTTTAAAAGGCTTGTGGGTGCTTAGACCCAGATCCTCAATGGTATTTAGGAACCTAACTCCCATTAATTTCAGTGTAAGTTAGGTGCTTAAATACCTTTAAGGACCTGGGCGTAAGTGAGGGCGTGTCTTCACTACTGGGGTAAGTCGACCTAAGTTACGCTACTCCAGCTATGTGAATAACGTAGCTGGAGTCGACATAGTTTAGGTCTACTTACCCCGGTGTCTTCACTGCGCTGTAGCAACAGGAGACGCTCTCCGGTCGACTTCCCTTACTCTTCTCGGAGAGGTGGAGTACTGGGGTTGACCGGAGCGCGCTCTGCTATCCATTTAGCGGGTCTTCACTAGACCTGCTAAAATCGGCACCCACTGCCTCGATTGCAGCAGCATCGATCTCCCCCATAATGAAGAGAAGCCCTTATTATCAGGGCACCTAGGCCCAGATCCACAAGAGATACTAAGGCGCCTAAACCCCAGATTTAGGTGCTATTGCAATCCACAATCCCCCCCCTCCCCCCCGCCCGCCAACTCAGCTGCTGCCTAACCCTGCAGGCAGGGGCAGCGGAAGGACTCCAAAATGGAGGGAGGCCAAGCACCAAGTTGCAACACCACTCACACAAATATGGCCCCACCACCTCTCCATCATGCCAGCAGGGAAGAGGTTCCTTACACCATCTCACTCTGGACAGGGGCTCCTTGTCTCTCTCGCATTTTATGCCCCCGCGAAGTTCAGGTTCTCTAAAGCAGGAAGGGGCAATGACCCTTCTCCTGTCCCTGGAGCTCTGCTTATAGGCACCTAAACTTACTTGGCACCTATATTTTTGCTGTAAAAATTCCCTAGGTGCCTAAGTTGCTGCCCCTGGGCACGCACACTGCTGCCTGTGGCAGGCACCTGGGTGCCTAGCTCATACCTGTGCCCCAGCATGATCCTCAAACCAGGTGTTCTGCATATCTCACCTCTGGGCCCAATCCAGCAGGCATGCTCAAAACATACCTAATGTCACACACAACAGCAGGAGCAAGAATGACAGCAAAAGCTCCCTTATACTGTTTAGCCCCGTAGTTGGGGCTCTCCCCTGAGAGGCAGGAGACCTCTGTTCAAATCCCTGCTCATCAGGCAGATGGGGGTGGGGGAGTTGAACTGGGTCTCCCATATCTCATGGGAGTTCCCTACTACAAGGCCAGAGGTTATAAGGGAAGCTGGTTCCTCCTCATCCTCTTCTTCCCCCCACCCCATCCCCACCCAGCTGCTTTTAGACAAGACTGGGTTAGGCCCCTGACTCTAATGCAGGGTTCCTGGCTGTGGATTTCAAGCATAGATAGAGACCCAACTCTGTAAGAGGGACAAGGTTTAGGCAAGACCCACTTCATCAGCATCTCCCATAAGTCTTTGTGAATCCCACTCTCCATCACCTCTCTCTCCCCGTGCATTGTATCCCTTTAGTCTAGGTGCTTTTCCCAAGGTTAAAGATTCCAGTGATTGTCAAGGTGCCTAAGTCCCTTTGTGGATCTGGATCCTAGTGTTTCTGTGTAGGTGTTTTAATAACTATTAACTTAGGAGTAGATGGAGCAGTGACTGATATCTCTTTAGATTTAATGTTGCTGTATGTTCATATTAATGGAATGTCCTTTTCTTATAGATTCAAAAATTATTCAATGGTTCTAGAGATCTTTTGGAGGGAGCATTTGGGAATTAACTGTCAAGCGAGAGATTAATTTACGGAGTTTAATGGCAGCATGGAGAGATGTAATGAAATTTGGCATCCTGTACTAAATCACATGGCAGAGACTCAATTACTACTGCAGCATTTAATGTTGCTAAAAGCATTCTGCTTCTTTTACAAGGCATTAAATAATACATGTTTGCCTTGGTTGGGTACCTGTGGATAAGTCTGCAAAAATCTACTGTGTCTGTTACGTTCTCAAGCTACGTGTCTCATTGTAAGGCTGTCTTTGTCTTCATGTTTTATTTTATGAAAATAATGTCCACCCCCAATTCTCAGTAGAAATGGAGTCTATGTATCCACTTTCACTCTGAACACATCTAACAAAGCAATGTTTGAGTGGAGAACAAGGAAAATATCTGTAGTATTTTTTAGATATCAGCCAAGTTAACTGAGGGCTAGTCTACACTGGCAACTTTAACGTGTTGCTGCGGCAGTGCTTTAACATGGCTTGCGTAGTCGCCGCAGAGCGCTCTCCCAGTGCTCTAAAAAAACCGACCTTCACGAGGGGTGCAGCTCCCAGCACTGGTGCATTTGTCTACACTGGTGCTTTACAGCGCTGAAACTTGCTGCACTCGGGGAAGTGATTCTTCACCTGAGCGAGCAAGTTGCAGCGCTGTAAAGTGCCAGTGTAGACAAGCACTGAGGCACTTATGATATTATTCTGCCTGCGTGCATAGAGTTAAATCAAAGGAGGCTGTTGGCAGAGGGAAGCCGAAAGGAAATGGAACAATTGCAAAGATAAGAATATCACAGAGACTACAAAGCAGGAATGGCAGAAACTCCCTAAAAGGGCAGGGGGGGGAACCATGGCCCAGTACACCCCCTCACGCAGCCATGGAGGGACCACGGACACCCCCTGTTCCGGTACCCGTGATACTAATGGTTTTTGAGGAAACAGTTGGGAAGCTATTAACTGAGAGCCTATGCACCTGCCTGGCTCCAACTAAGCTAGCAAGATTTATTCTTCCAGGCTTGAATTTAGGATCAAAAGTGATATTAAAACCTTAAAGATCCCTGCCTAGGGGGGAGGGTGCAAAGTGGGCAGCAGCAGCTGGAGAGGAATCTGACAGAGCCTGGCATAGAGGATGCTGCCGAGCAGTGGCTTTCAACCTTTCCAGACTACTGTACCCCTTACAGGAGTCTGATTTGTCTTGCGTACCCCAAATTTGACCTCACTTAAAAACTACTTGTTTACAAAATCAGACATAAAAATACAAAAAAAAGTGTCACAGCACACTATTACTGAAACATTGCTTCCTTTCTCATTTTACCATAGAATTATAAAATAAATCAATTGGAATATAAATATTGTACTTACATTTCAGTGTACAGTATATAGAGCAGTATAAACAAGTCACTGTCTATGAAATTTTAGTTTGTACTGACTTTGCTAGTGCTTTTTAATGTAGCCTGTTGTAAAACTAGGCAAATATCTAGATGAGTTGAGATATCCCCTGGAAGACCTCTGTGTACCCCCAGCGGTATGCATTCCGCTGGCTGAGAACCAGCACTATGGCGGGGCTGGAAGGGAGGCTCTGGCTTAGTGGAACTTATCCAACACTAGGAAGGAAAGAAGCAAGTGTCAGTAAGGCTATGTCTACACTACACGGCTTTTAGCAACATGGCTGTGCCGCTTCAGCCGTGCCACTAAAAGTTGTGCAGTGTAGCCGGTGTTTGTCAGCTCTCCTGCCGACAAAAAACTTCCACCCCCAATGAGCAGTGTTTGTGCTGTTGGTGGGAGCACTCTCCTGCCGACAACACACCGTTCACTGTTCACACTGGCATTTGTCAGGGCAAATCGTTTGTCTTTCGGGGGGGAGAGGGGGTTAAACACCTCTGAAAGACAAAAGTTTTGTCGTTCAATTGCCAGTATAGACCTAGCCTCAGAGTAGGTAAGAACCAGGCCTTTTCTCATCTTATCCTTTCTTAGTGCTTGCTGTGTACCTTTGATGAATAAAGCATGCTTTGTTTTGAAGAAGCTGCTTGAGTCTCTTAATTAGCAGCTGATCACAATCCTCTGGGGAAAAAATTTTACAGGTACTAAATGGGCCAGTTATGTTACAAGGATAGAGAAACAGTTGGGCTGCCACCCAGAGATCCTGGAGAGGTGGAACCAAGGGGTTCCATCCATTGAGAGAGATGGAGGAAACTAAGGCTGTCACCTGACAGGTTCACTCAAGAGGGAATAAAGGGGTCTAAAGCACAACCTACCCCATAACCATGACATCTCCAAGCTATTCCTATTTTCCTGGTTTGTGTTTGTCTGTGAAACTACCTAATACCAAATGCACTTTAAAACTATTCCCTTTGTCACAACCTGTTTCTGCAGATCTGACTGCACAATCCATTAAAACCCTTTTATATCCCTTTCCCAGCACTGAAAAATTCCATTTGCCCAGGGGGCAGGAACATCTCCTTCACTAATGTGCCTGATGGGACCTACTATGCAGACAATACCTTTGCCCAAGTGGAGGGGTGAGACACTATTGCGGGGAACACAAACATACCTGTCCCTACTCCATCTTTGCGCCATGCAAAGGCTTCTCTAGTGATGCCCTCTTACAGAAGGGAGCATGTTTGAGAATATGGGAGCTTTCTGGGGTCTAAGACAGTGGTCTCCAAAGTGGGGTGCGCGCACCACAGGGGGTGCGCAAGAGGATCCTTGGGGGTGCGCGGCAGGAGGAGCTCTTTTTTTTTTTTGGCGCGCTTCGTCATGGCAGGGGGTGCGTGCTCACAAAAGTTTTACTGATAGGGGTGCGCAATCAAAAAAGTTTGGAGACCACTGGTCTAAGATACTAGCATCCATTCAACACTTGGTTCTCCTAGCCGGAGTTAGTGCTGTTTGAAGCAGATTAACAGCCTTGCTGCAAGAGAGTGGGGACTTGGCAACAAGAGCTGTGCTGCCATTTGCCAGGGGAAAGGATGAGCGAGCCAATGGAAATTCAACCATCCCTGCAGAATGGGCTGCAATCTCTGTGGATTATGGGTGGGTTCCATCCCCAAGAATAGATGGAATGATTCCCCTGATGTCACCTCTGGTCCTCCCTCTTGAGGTATGCTCATAATAAATTCTGCCAGGTGACACTCGCAAAGTTTGCAGTTCTTTGGCCCCATCCAGGGGGTTTTCTGCAGGAGGATGCAATGTGGGTCAGGGTGCTTTCCGGCCTTGGGGGTGATTTAATATTAAAGCACTTATTGTACATTTATCAAGATGAGCATCCTTCTCTTTGATACTACAAAATATAAACCCAGCAGCCTGTTTCTCCTCATATATGTGTCACTTCATGGACTCCACTGAAGTGTCAGTTGTCCTTACTTTCATTAGTAGGAGATTGGTTTAAGGAGCATATTGAGCTCAAGAGGGAGTTCAGCATCAAAGCATGAGATGTGTGTGTGTGACTGAGCATAATCTGAGACAGACAGAGTGAGTGAGGTCAGCTGTGATCACAGCAGGCTGCTTAGAACTAGTTCAGTGTGAAGAGAAGCAGACAGAATCTCTTTTCCTCAAGCTATAAAGACACAGATTTGTAATATGCAATAAGGGAGTTTTCCTTTCATGGTACGAAGAGAGGGGTGAAATTTTCTCTGTGAACAAGATTTCTGTTGGCTACTGTGACTTTTTCCTGTTAGATTTGCAGCTTGGCTGTGTTTTTTCAGCCTTCACACAGCGTGAGTCTGTCTACTGAAGTATGGCACAAGCAAACTGTGCTTCCATTAGGATTTTATTCACTGCATTTGTCAGTGTCTGGCTAGAACAGCTTCCAGTGAAGGTGCACATGGTTACATTCCTTCAAAAATTATGGCCATAAAAATTCTCACAGTACTAAGGAAATATCTGTCCCCAAAGTATCTGAATCTTTGAATTTGTTAAATAATCACAGTGCTTGCTGGCAATAGAGGATCATCTCCTTCACCCACTCATCTTCATGCATTGCTCCTTGCTCCCCTCTAAGCACAGAAAGCCCTGCTCATCCTGCTTCACCTACCTCTCCTCCACATCTCTCCTAAAGCCTCACTTTTGCTGCATTACTGCCAAGTCAATGGTTAACAATCAAATCCTCCAAGTTACTCCTTTCTTTTCTCTGTGTAGACCTTTTAGATAAGTGCCTTGGTACAGGGAATGGCTTGGTTTAGGTCTTGTACAGCACTGACTATGCTGATGGTATTTAAAAATGACGTTTTGCTTGGAGAAGACATGGACTCTTCATCTTAGTGTGTTCCCTGACTTAATAGTATAACCAATTTGTATTAATACAACACTAGTTATAACAAATCCATCAACTCACAACGTTCAGGATTAAGGTTCTCTCTGTACCCATGATTCTAATCCTATTTCAGCCTTCTTGCATTTAAATATTGGGATTGGGACACATGGAAACTGTCAGCAGTTATGGCCCAAAATGAGCAAGTGGAATAAGGGAAGAGACCAACTGTCCTGCTGGATAGATCCTTTAACACACATACTTCTGATAAAATAATTTATGCAGAGATACAAATCAAGACCAACGTCTCGCGTATTTCAAGAAATCTGCCATAGCAACAAGAATTACCTCTCCCAGAAAAACACTATACTCAAGCAAAGGCAGTTTTCTTAGTAACTCTTATGAAGGTATAAACCGGTGTTACACAACCGGTGTCACATTCAGCTTTTTAGGGCCCTGTATATAACTTCCATGGAGTTTTCTGGTTTGATCAGACCTTGTTCCCCGCCAGGTCTCAGGTACAATATAAATGAGTGGAGAACCAATCAGAAGAGCATTCCCCATGCTGCCTGCTGCTAATGATGAAGAAATGGACGAAAGCCTCCAGAATACTTCCCCTTCTTCCTAAGGGGGCAGGCGGTAAAGGAAAGAAAAACCTGCTCCTACCCACACTCTCCACTCAACAGCAGGGAGAAAAAAATGCATAAAATTGAAGGTACACAATAATTGGGATGTGATTCCCTAACCTTTTGTTGCATGGTGTGTTGCAGCAATAGATCATGTCAATTAAAATTGAATCCTGACAATGTAGCACCAGAATGCAAACTCTTAAATTACAATGTCAGGCTGTTACTGCACAAATATTTTGCGACTCTCTACTTCAACTCTTTTGAGGAATTGGTTCTCCAGCCATTCCTGGATGAGTCCCACATACAAGCTCTTATTTAATCTGTTGCTCCAAAATAAATTGTCTGTCGAAACAACACCATTTTGTTGTCAATCACTTAGGAGTAATTTAAGCAAATGACTTGCTTTGAGAAGATGTGTGTGCAATGCCTGTGTGATTCCATCTCCCCCAAAGGAAAGACTGAAAAACAACCTATGGTTTTGTTCAATCCTGGTTCAAGATTTCTGAAGTCTCCTTTTCAGAACAGCTGGTGCCATTTAAAACTGTTCTCCCTGAAATACACTTCACTGAGTATTTTTAATCAGATGAAGTTTTTTTAAAAAAAAAGCCCACACAAACACTTGGCTTTTTCAATGTCTTTTATCAACTGTAAATGTTCAAACATTTAGAACTTAAGAACAGAGCATTGGCTGGATTTCACTAGTGTGACCCCAAGGCAGCAGCCAAGAAAAACATCTCCATGTTCTGGAGAATATTCCCACTTGCAAACTTCTTTTTGACCCACAAAGGGGGAGAACTCAATTTTTGCTTGTTTTGCCCTTTCAAAAACCGTCAGAAAGAACATCCTCCAGGTGACAGAGACATTGCTCTGTATTGGAACAATACAGAGTTAGGGAACAAATCTCCCTTTGATAGTCCATTAATTTGAACACTGCTCAGGTTTACATGCAAACAAGAATAAACTTTTATTCCAAGGGTCTGACAGTCTCTCTAGATTTTTCTCCCTGACCCCCAGGGCTCCTCCCCTTCCCCTTCCCGCCTCCACTTCCTGGACTCTTAAAGAAGTCATGCCTCATAAGTAGCAGTTCTCAAATACTAAAACCATAATCGCTGAGCCCCAGATAGTCGGAGTAAGGGGTTTCAGAGAATATGTCTGTTGATGTCGTTTGGAGCAACTTGCTGTTCAACATGAGTGAGGGTATCACAATCTGCACCAGAGAAAGGGAGGATATAGGCAAGTGTTGAGAGTACCTGGGTAAGCAAATGGTGGCCCCCACTCTGGATGCTAGACACAGCAAGTGAGCCACTCCTATAGCGTAGATAGAATACATGTGTTTTGCATAGTACATTGCTGATGAAGGATACAACATGTCTTTGGCTCCACCTAGAACCGTCTTTCTCTATGAAGTGTGTCTGCTAACAGTAAATGAGTGCTGCTCCAAGCATGGCCCATGCAGGATTCTGACCTGCTCTGTCTCTCTCTATGCACCACTGGAGAAGCACAAGTTCACTACGTGCAACTTTGCACATGGTATCCGACACTTGGAGAAGAACAAATAAAATAAAAATATCCTAGGCTGAACTTTAATGGAGCCTTGCAGGAAGCAGCAGCTCTCCTGCACTGCTTTAGGAAGCCTCATTTACCTGGATCGCAATGAGTCAAAGGAGATAAAGGGGGAGAATGCACTGACCCAGTTCACCCTTTGTCCCACAACTGCTCCAACAACCACTGCAGTGGAGAGAACCAACCCCTCCTAGTGTGATCAGGAGAGTGAGCCTAGCCATGCTTTTTATTTGGAGAGTGACATAAGGGGCATATCTGCCTCTCAGCAGCAGGACTGTCCTGGCTGTCTCTCTCTAGGAGGAAAGGGAAAATGCGAGCAGAGAAAGGACAGCATCTGTAGAGCCCTGCAAATCCACAGATATCCACTTTATCTGCAGATATCCGCAGACCATTTTTGCAGATTGCAGATTGGATGTGGATACAAATTTTGTATCCGTGCAGGGCTCAAAGCATCTGCCCCACCAGAATAATTCACTGTAGGGTACTCTACTCTTGCCACGCTCTATACTCCTGTTTTTTAGTTGACGTACTGTTTGTGAAATGAACTTGCTCTTTGTTCTGGATTCAAACACCTCCTAACATCTAATTGGATCAAGACTACAGGGACCCGGATATATTCCTAGACAAAAAAAATTAATTTAAATGGAGTTACGGTTGAGAGTGCTTATCAGTGATTCAAGAGGAAAAAACATTACGGGAATTATGTAATTATCACCAAAACAAGCATTATAAACTCAGGAAATTCAGCATGGAAGGTTTCATAGATATTTAAAGCCAAACAGGACCATTAGATCATCTAGTCTGACCTTCTGCATAACAAAGGCTAGAGCATTTCATCCAGTTGCCCTTATATTGAGGCCAATAACTTGTTTAACTAATGCATATCTTCCAGAAAGGCATCCAATCTTGATCTGAAGACATCAAGAGATGGAGACCACCACGCTTGATAGTCTGCTCCACTGGTTAATCACCCTCACTGCTAAAACATTTATCTTTATTTCTAATTTGAATTCATCTGGCTTTAATATGTTACGCCCTTCTCCACTAGAC
Organism: Malaclemys terrapin pileata; assembly: GCF_027887155.1. Taxonomy (NCBI): domain Eukaryota; kingdom Metazoa; phylum Chordata; order Testudines; family Emydidae; genus Malaclemys; species Malaclemys terrapin. The sequence goes on from NC_071509.1 coordinate 23,158,048, forward strand.
TAAAAGTTCTTTAGTACCTGGTATTTTCACCCCAGAAAGGTATTTATAAACCATTAACATTAAACACAGAAGACATTAAACACATTAAGATATCCACACTGTCCCGTAGTGATATCACACAACAACTACAATTATAATGAATGCATATTAGTGTTTGTAGTCTCAGATTAAACTAATTTATTAAGTCATATTAGGCAGTTTTCACACTTTCCTCCTCATGGTATCATGAGTTAAAGTGGTATGGTATCATGGTATCATGAGTTAAATGACAATTTTCACCTGAACCTGGCCATTATTGCTTGAAACTGCAGATAGAAGGGTTACATTTACAATTCAATACTTTCAAAATTGGTACAAGCTATTATGTAAATGTACATATCTAGAATTTTTTTTAAAACTTTGAAAGTAAATTGTAATTTACATTTTTATGGTTGACTTAGAACAACGCTTCCTCAGCTCTCGTCCCCTAACGGCTCTACTCTTCTTGTGCTACATTGATGACATCTTCATCATCTGGACCCATGGGAAGGAGGCCCTTGAGGAATTCCACTAGGATTTCAACAATATCCACCCCACCATCAACTTCAGCCTGGACCAGTCCACACAACAGATCCACTTCCTAGACACTACAGTGCTAATAAGCGACGGTCACATAAACACCACCCTACTGGAAACCCACTGACTGCTATACTTCATGCCTCCAGCTTTCATCCAGACCACATCACACAGTCCATTGTCTACAGCCAAGCGCTAAGATACAACCGCATTTGCTCCAGTCCCTCAGACAGAGACAAACACCTATAGGATCTCTATCAAGCGTTCTTAAAACTACAGTACCCACCTGGTGAAGTGAAGAAATAAATTGACAGGGCCAGAAGGGTACCCAGAAGTCACCTACTACAAGACAGGCCCAACAAAGAAAGTAACAGAACGCCACTAGCCGTCACCTACAGCCCCCAACTAAAACCTCTCCAGTGCATCATCAAGGATCTACAACCTATCCTGAAGGACGATCCCTCACTCTCACAGACCTTGGGAGACAGGCCAGTCTTCACTTACAGACAGCCCCCCCAACCTGAAGCAAATACTCACCAGCAACTACACACCACACAAGAAAAACACCAACCCAGGAACCAAATCCTGTAACAAACCACCGGTGCCAACTCTGTCCACATATCTATTCAAGGGACACCATCATAGGACCTAACCGCATCATCCATACCATCAGGGGCTCGTTCACCTGCACATCTACCAATGTGATATATGCCATCATGTGCCAGCAATTCCCCTCTGCTATGTACATTGGCCAAACCAGACAGTCTCTATGCAAAAGAATAAATGGACACAAATCTGACATCAGGAATTATAACATTCAAAAACCAGTAGGAGAACACTTCAGTCTCTCTGGTCACTCAATAACAGACCTAAAAGTGGCGATTCTTCAATAAAAAAAACTTAAGAAACAGACTCCAACGTGAAACTGCAGAACTGGAATTAATTTGCAAACTGGACACCATCAAATTAGGCCTGAATAAAGACTGGGAGTGGTTGGGTCATTACAAAAACCTAATTTCCCCCATACTAATTTCCCCCTACTGTTACTCAGACCTTCTTGTCAACTGTTTGAAATGGGCCACTCTCATTACCACTACAAAAGTGATTTTTCCTTCCTTGGTATCTTACTGTTAATTGAATTGTCTCGTTAGACTGACCTCCCACTTGACATAGCAACTCCCATTTTTTCCTGTGATGTGTATTTATACCTGCTACTGTATTTTCCACTCCATGCATCTGATGAAGTGGGTTCTAGCCCATGAAAGCTTATGCCAAAATAAATTTATTAGTCTCTAAGGTGCCACAAGGACTCCTCGTTGTTTTTGTAATTTGTGTGTCCATAATGGGCTGCCTATAGTGGCTAGAGGTAGGCATAGCACAAAGTGGCCACATAGAGCTTTCTCCACATCAGACATGTCCATTCTACTGTGTTTTTCCCTGTATACTTTAGGCTTTAGGCCTTTTCTATGGCCTTTTCCATCCATATTTCAGTTCTGTTGCCAGGCTCATTGCTCAATGTAGGAGGATTTCATATGAAATCAGAGAATGATTTGCATGTGCATTAAGAAATAGACCACAAATATTTCATTTCATTCTATTCTTTGGGAGCTACCTTGGCATTCTTCAGGTTCTTCCTGAGATTAGGGAGCAGTCACCTTTGCAGGAAAAGAAATGCTGTGCAGATGTTTGCTGGGGGCTCCTCCCAAGCATAAGGGCAATGTGAGAGAAAACAAGATGCTGATTTTTAGGAAGTTTAACAAGTGGCCGATTGGAGGCAGGAGTCAACATTAGTAGTGAATGAGAAATTATACCTAGGGTGGGTATAGAGCATTAATGGCCTTGAAAGTGAAGACAAACAGCTTACGTTTGTTGAACCAGAGAAGGGGGAGCCAGTAGAGGAATGCAAAGAGAGGGGTGACCTGGTCCAAGCACCAGGCCAGGAGAATAGGGTGACCAGACAGCAAGTGTGAAAAATCAGGACAGGGGGTGGGGGTAATAGGAGCCTATATAAGAAAAAGCCCCAAATATCGGGACTGTCCCTATAAAATCGGGACATATGGTCACCCTACAGGAGAATGACCTTTGTAGTATCATTCTGAGTAGATATGAGCTTAACAGATTTTTGGTGTTGTTAAAATAAAGTCTGCTGTTGGGCTGGGATATTATCTGTCAAGTTTTAGCCAAATGCACATTTTTATACCAAGATATTAACCCCCAAATCAGAGATTTTTACTGAAAATACAGCGTTATGAACTGCAATGTGATAATGAGAAACTAATTACCATATGTTAAACTAGTTGTAACTTTCATGAATGTAAAATGTTTGATTGGTTTTTGCTAGTAATTTTGTTTACTAAAGAATATTGCTGTCAGAGTAATAATGACAGAATTTTACTTTTTAAATTTATGAGAGAATTTTAGGCAGTCTAACTTATTAAATGAAGTTGCAGCATACATTAGAGCAAGATCACTTATGGCAATTGCTGTCCTGTAGCCTAAGCAAATGTCCTATGTATTGTAATGTATTGTACTTTTAATGACCTCCAGATGTTTAAATCTCAAAAGCAAGCAATATCACTTTTACTGGAAATCAGAGAGCGTAATCAGCAGTATGTCCACATAGCCTGAGAAATCATCTGTCTTCTTGTCCAACCCTCAGCTGCTGAGGGTTCCCTCTTTCCCTGTACTCCACACTATGCATTTCTTTTTCATAAACCACAGTCTACTATATGAATACAATATACCTCAATGAAGTGAAGCTGAATTTGGTGACTAGTTTATTTGACTGGTGTGACAGCTTTTACGGAGACCTGGAGAGTAACAGCTCCTGGAAAGTAGTCTCTCCTGACAAACAAAGGTAGAATTTCAGGTTCCCTGAAAGATCTGAGTCATGACCTAGTAGCCTGAGCACAGAAATGGGAACAAGTGACTGAATTCTACTGTTGAAACTGATACAGATACCCTCTGTGACACTGACCAAGTCACTTGACCTGCTTGCCCTTTTGTACAAATGAGCATCATAATGCAATGTAAGTGTTCTGGAGATGGAAATAACACTGTATGATCTATTTTGCAAAAAAAAAATTAACATTTATTTCAGAGGGATTAACTCAATGCGTGGCATCCATGAATACTCAGGCATTTTTACATACACAAATTCTGGTCAACTTAGAGATCCACAGAAAGGATAGGACAATAGAGCCATGCTGATGCCTCTTTGAGGACTTATACATGTTCCACTTATAAGACTCATAACATAATTGATGGCTAACATTCTTGCTAAGTCATCTGGTGTCCCATGGTGCTGACTCACCACTTTTGGAAATGCCTTCTTCATCTGTAATCTTTAATAGTATTAGTGAGGGAGAGAACAAAGATGATCAAATGCTGACACTCTTCACCTTTGACTCCTACACTGGTACACATTAATTTCTGAGTGTCAATTTAATGGATTTTGGAAAAGTCAGAATTGGGGCACAGAAGTTATACTCTGATTTCCCTCCTAGCTATGGCTTTTTAAGCATAATATGGCCTGTAGCCAGAATTTGGCAATGTGGTTTGTTTGCACCTGTTCATTCCCAGTGGCCCAGCAAATAATAGTACTTGCAGGAGGCTTTGTTTGAAACATCTGTACATCACTTTATCAAAAGCTTACTAAAACATCACCTAAATACGTATCAGCCTCGCTTTAAGATAAGGAGACTGCTGATGAAGGCAGACTGAGAGCATATGTACAACAATTTGCATGATTTAGATTTGTGCTAGTCTGAGCATAATGAAAACTATTATGAAATTACATCAGATTGCTAACACAGCAATGTTTCTCAGCAATTTAGCTGACAGATGTTTTTCCTTCCTACATTGTCCAAAAGCATTTGGCAATTCATGTATTTTCATAATTTGGACCAAATATATTATTTCATTGCAGATATATTCCCCTCACCTCCCCACTTGTCCCATACTTTCTAAGAGATAAGATTACGGTCTCAAAGTTGGATAAAGGAGTAGCCATCCCATTGTTAAAGAATCCTGCTCCGTTATAGCACAAATGGGGGAATGATGGGAAATGGTCTCTCCTGTGTCAGAGCTCTGCTTACTACAGGACAAAGGCTCCCTGACTCAGAGGCTGGCCCAATCCAATTTAGAGTTTCCTGGCAGCAGCTCTTAATTGCACCACTGACACAGGGGCCTTGAATGGACCCTACCCCAGTATCATAGAATCATAGAATATCAGGGTTGGAAGGGACCTCAAGAGGTCATCTAGTCCAACCCCCTGCTCAAAGCAGGACCAATTCCCAATTAAATCATCCCAGCCAGGGCTTTGTCAAGCCGGGCCTTAAAAATCTCCAAGGAAGGAGACTCCACCACCTCCCTAGGTAACGCATTCCAGTGCTTCACTACCCTCCTAGTGAAATAGTGTTCCTGGACCTCCCCCACTGCAACAGTAGCTCTGTCACACCCCCTCCCTGCCCCTAACATGTCCCCTGCTCCAGGAGTTTATAGGTCAACTTCACAAAGCCATCCCCTTAGTTGACAACAAAGTGTGCTAATCTCAGCAGAGAGGTCAAGGATTGAATGGATGGCAACTGAACTACCCTCTCACCCAGGGGGATTGTTCTTTTGAATCAGCATTGAGGCATAGTAATGTAGCAATACAAGGAAACCAGCATTATTGGTGCCATTGGCTAAATGGAGGAATTCACTCTACTGCGTTATCTAACTATTACCATCACATGCCAAAACTCACAACGTTTTTTTTTTATATATAAATACAAACCAAAAATTTTTCCTTCAAGAAAACAAAATGATCATTTAAAGTAAAGGTAGATGGGGAAAGGTACATTTTGAATTTCATACAGGATCCATCTGGTGTTTTTGTTGACATCTCAACAAATTAGAAACTATGTCATCACTATTTAGAATTAATTGATTGGAGAGAATCATGAGTTAACAAATGTTTCAGGCTTTTTTTTAAGATTACAATTCCCCTTATGGATTTAAGCAGAAGAGGTTGTTTTTCAATTTTCTTCGGTTGAATTGTTCTTTAACTTGATACTATCAATCAAGACATGTCTGTGAATACAACAGTTACCTAGAAGTAAGTGAAAATATTCAAGGGCTTGCAAAGCTTTGTTTAATTGTTTAAGTTTTTGATTTCTGATTATTAGACATGGATTTTTGGCTAAAGAAACCCCTGAAAAATTTATTCCAAGTGTGAATAAAGTCTTCCATCTTTAACTGCAAAAGTTTGTGTGCAAAGATGAAAATTATATTTGGGATAGGGAGTTATTTACTGTGACAGGGAGGGGTCTATTTAAAGTCCATTTGCAAGTACTGAGCAAAACCTTCTTCTTATTAGGAACTATCCAGGCACATCTACCTGAACTATATCCTGATAATTGAAATCTAAGCCTCTGAGTGAAGTTAGACATCCATACTGAACTACAATACAAACAATCATTAGGAGAAACTTGATTTTTTAAAACAGGTTTTAAAGTAGCTGATGACTTGTGCTAAGAGTATATAAACTGACAGTCTCTATGGCAATATGTTTTTTATTCAAGGTCAAGCACATCTGGAATACATAATAGCTGTGTCCTATAGAGACTGCATCAACTAGCTTGCTGCCAAAATCTACTATAAACAGACACAAAAGGCCAATCTACTGATTTTCCCAGCTGTCCCTGGTTTATTTAAGATGCTGTGTAAGTTTTCAATTATCATTCTGTGAAGAAGAAAAAAGAAATCTATTGTGTAAGATCTGTGACAAATTAGCATTAATTCAGGCTATATTTTCTTGAGTTTTGCAAAGCTCATTCTCTGGTGTCCTATACTTTTCCATGGACCATATGGCATTATTTATTAAGCAGTACCTAAGTTCTTCCAAGCTCTTTACACAGAATATATAATGGTCATTTGAAGTGATCATAGCAGGGATTCATGGCACTCCCTAACACTACCTGGCCCAAGATGGGGAAGCTAATGACCCAACCAGTGGACCAAATTCAGTAATTAATCCTAGTCATGTGCCACCTGAGGCATGTTGTGCATATGCTAAGAAGAAGATGATGATGATTCATGATCCAAACAGGATAGTTGATTGATAATATATTTTTCAAGTATTTGTGACAAGATCATTCCTGACCTCACAGTCAACCACTGCTTGGTCCCCCTATCCATTGCCCAAGGCAAAATTTATTTTATCGGGCTGTCACCCCCTTCAGGCAGGCTACTACTAGCAGCAGTGTTTCCTAGCAACTACAACAAGCAAGATACTGGCAGCAAATTGAAACAACAGTCCTGCATCAAGCCTACTTCTCTCAGCTCTGGCCAGCAGCAGTCTCTGAAGCAAGTCCTTTCCACAGCCAGGTTTCTCTCACAAGTTACATCAACATTTCAGCTCGGAAGTAGACATATCTGTGGTAGCTGTGCTTGAGCTAGTGCCTAAAAATATCAATGTGTCCACAACAGTATGGGTGGCAGTTTGGGCTACCAACCTAAATAAGTACCCAATGGGTCAGGCGGGATTGTACTTGAGGCAGCTAACCTGAGTGCTCACCTGTGTCACCCTAGACACACTGCTATTTTTAGTTGCTGGCTCAAGCCCAGGTAGAACAGGTATGTCTACATGAGCTAGAAATCACACTCCCTAGCTCAAATGTACACATACCCACAGACTTAGATCTGAAGGTCTGTTTTCCCACGCACACATCCAGCTCCCAAGTGAACTGGACTCTCCCCTTTTAACCTTTCCCTCCATACCTGACACCTATTGCAGGTGGATTGGGCAGTGGCGCTGGAACATTTTGAGTCATGGGGGTGCTGAAAGCCAGCCCTTACCCCCGTCCATGCCCCGCCTCTCCGCCTCTCTCCCCACCCCCAGCTGAGGCTGGGAGCAGGGCTGTGCCTCCCGGAGGGGGTGACCCGGACAGTGATAAGGGGGCCGAAGCTGTGGCCACAGCTGGGGTGGGCGTGGGGCCAGGAGTGGAGCCCCGGGCGCGGGGCCTGGAGTGGGGCCCTGGATGTGGGCCCCAGGCACAGGGCCAGTAGCTGGGGCTGGCAGCCTGGACCCGAGCCCCAGGTACAGGATTGGGGAGCGAGGTGTGGGGCACAGGGAGTGGAGTCCTGAGTGGAGGGCCAGGCCCTAGGCGTGGAGCCAGTCTTGGGGAGCAGCGTGTGGGGCCAGCCCCCAGGACTCAAGCTGGGGAGTGAAGCCCCAGGCGCAGGGCCAGCAGCCCCCCCCATAAAACCTGGGGGTGCTGCAGCACCCCCCACAACCCTACTTCCCATGCCTATGAGATTGGGGATGAGGCAGAAGGAGCCCACAGTAGCTCATTAAACCTTTCTGACCAGGGTGGTCTTTACATACCCCGTCACAGTATTCAATACGTTTTTAAAATTTTAATATTGGTTCTGGCGTTCTTTTGGAGTGTTAACCTAATACAGTGTAATCCACATACTCTTAGCACTGCAAACATAGGAGAATAAAGGCATTCAGATGCTATATCATGGATATAAGACTGTGCAGGTTTATTAAAAACAGGAAGAAGAATAAAAGATGGAATGTTGTTTTGGAGGAACAGAAACAATGTTTCAAAGCAAAATCCTATGCCCTAGAAAAGAGGGTGAACGAGGGCCTTGTTCCTGAGGAACTGCCTTTCTCACTGGTTTCAGAGTGGTAGCCATGTTAGTCTGTATCAGCAAAAGCAACGAGGAGTCCTTGTGGCACTTTAGAGACTAACAAATTTGTTTGGGCATAAGGTTTTGTGGATCATCAGATAAAGTGGGTTTTAGCCCACAAAAGTCTCGAAGGTGCCACAAGGACTCCTTGTTGTTTTTGTCTCTCTCACTGATTTGCAGAACGGTGCTGATAAACTCCAGAGAAGGGATCAAATTACCCTCTTCGTTCTGAGGGGAAGTCACAGTGATTTATGCCCAATGATTATCCTGAGAAGAATAAATAGGTAGAAAAATCAAAGACCTTGAACCCTGTACCCACCAAACAAGGAAAAATTTAAGTAATTGACTTCAGAGAGAGGCTATTAAAACCTGAAGAACATATGACATCATAGAAGACCAGCTCCTATTACTGTTACTTTGTCTTCCCTTTCCATTGTGTGCTAATCCCCCTCCATTGTGTTGTATCTTGTAGAATGTAAGCTCTCTGGGTTCCTGATTCAGCTGTTCCATCTGTACTCAGCAAAGCACTTTAAATACATGTTTAATTTTAATCATGTGCTTAAACACTTTGCTGAATTGGGGCCTGGGATGGGGGCTGTCTTACTGTCTGTTTGTACCTTGCCCAGCACAGTGAGGCCTGGTGAGCATCTAGGAGCTACTGTAATACAAATTATAATATATTTAGAGTCATTAGAATGGGCCTGCACCACATTTAGAAGAAAATAGGACAGGTTTCAGTTTGATGTTGTGTGGCATTTCAAATTAATACATTACTAGGGACCTGAACAGCAAAGTAGCACGAACATAGGTAAAATAAAATGAATATTATAATGGTTGGATTAGCAGCAGTGTTCAGTTGAAATGGTTAGGCAAAAAAAGAGGGAGAAGCCCTCAGAAGTTGGCCTGCTTTTTACTACTGGAATTAGACCAAAGAAAACATTGCTATTACAATCTCCACCCTTTATTCCCTCCTTAACCTTTTTGTAGGGATCAAAGATGCTAAGCGCTAATAAAGAGAGAAGGGATATGAGAAAAAGAGAATCAAGTTAATATTGGATACTGGGACTCTGTAGACTGAATTTTAACCTTTATTTGTAAATACTAGTAGCAGGCAATCCCCTTGTTTCCTGGAATCCAAATAACTACTTCAGCTCTCAACTAATTGAATGAAGAGATACTGTGGCTGGTAAGGGTCCAGTAATGAAGTAAAGCACCAAGCATGATAATGCCAAGTTAGTTATAGAAAATACTTAATAGCTCATTAGTTTCAAATGGAGACAACTTGATTTGACTGAAACCATTGCTTGTTTTGTCCGTTGTGGTTATATAGCACAAAGTATATATAACTAAACACATTTATATCATTAATTTACTCCTGTCCAAACATCTAGTCCACAATTCTGGAAGAAAAATCTAAGGCTCTATTTGTTTTCCAATCTACATTCTCATTTGAAAAATCTGTCTTCCCTATATGGACCCTTCATAGTCTGAGTGGATGACTTTTCCTTAACCTTTCTTGAACAACCAGTGTAACAAAGCTATCGCAAACAAATATGATTCCAGCAAAACTTCTACTCCTCAGCTAATGCAAAAGCATGCTCGACCAAGGTGAGATTAAATCTTTATATACGGTATAGTTACTTACGTAAATACTTAATTGCAACTTTAATCTTTCTATAGGCAACAGAGAGTTAAGTGGAGAGAATTTCTCATTTGTGAGTGTGATTAAGCAACTCTTTGTTTATACAGACGCTCTGTAACACAACAGAGGTGGAGAATTATTAAATGTCTGCTTCATGAGATGGAAGACAGTTATTGTGACTCACAAAGAGTAATTTCTTTCTTGGGAATACATTGTTATTAGAAGTGATAAGGTCTGAAATAAATCAATCATGGGAGAATGCAAAAAAAAAAAATCTGGACCTCAGAACATAGGGGTGAGGCTGTGATGAATGTGCACATCTGAGTCAAAAGAGCAAACTGAGACCACATCCCATAAGTAACTTTGTTCGATGTGCATTAGAACAAAGGTGTGCATTAGTCAGCATCAGTTAGGATTCAGTCACAAAAGTTAGACGGGAAGCTTGAGTTCATAGTGTAACATTCACTCATGGACAGGACAGGGTTAAGAGATTGTATTGGGCCACCCACACCACAGCAGCCTAATTGCCAGTCCTGGAGGATTGTCATGAAATACAGGGAGAAAAAAAAACATAAGCCAGGTCTCTAAGCCACAGTGATATAACCTCTTCCTACTCAGGACTGAAGAGAACTATGCGCAGGTAGGCCTAGAAGTCTACAGGAGCCAAGGAAGACATTGGGCCCAAAATACAGACAGAAATTACTGTGGGGGCACGTAGGGAAAAAACAAACCAAAACACAAAACCCAGAAGTTGTCTCATTATTTAACTCCAGATTTTTACTCCAAGCATATTTCTGATGAACAGTTGCACCAATTCAGATATTTCTTTTGGGGAGGGAGGAAAGAGGGAAAAGTTTTCAGAACAGAATTTAAATGTACAAAAACTGCTTAGCCAAGCTCTCCCCTTCGCCCCCCCCCCCAATCCTCTTCCCCCCAGCACATGCCCACCATTCCCAGGCTGTAGGCACAGGGACCGCCATAGACCCCGCCATCACAACAGGGAGGCAGTGACTGACTCAGGCACCCCCTGCTGGGAGCATATGTGGGGCAGGAGTAAACCTTGGAGAAGGGGGGAGGGGGACACTTCATGCATTGGCTGAGCTGGATAGGGGCCAGGGTATTTTGAAGTCCCTCCCCCCTCCAATGTCACTCCCCAGGCTTGTTGGCACAAATCCCCCTGCACATGGAGAGGGCTCCCTGTGCTATTATTTGCCTGGGACAGAGGCATCACGGGTGTTGGAGGCAGGACTGCACAGCTCCGTCTTCCACTGCTGCTGCCTTGGGCACAGGGAGGGGGAACAAAATGGTGGCACGGGCAGAGTTGTCTGGTCATGTGACCCAGGCCATTCAAGAGCTCCCATTCAAGAGCATTAACACAGGCCTTAGTGTGTGAGCTTTAGTTCTAATCAGGTGGTCTGTCACATACCAGGCCCACATTGACTATTCCCCAAATTTGAGCAAGTGCAAAACATTGAGGGGAAGCATTCACCCCACACATACACACCCAGGCACCCTTGCTGTTGCATAGTTAAAGTCCATTCTTCTCTCTGAAGCTAGGGACAGCTCAGCTCAGGCTGTGACAAAAGAGAATGTTCCAGGTTCTCTCTAGTGCCACAAGTCTTCATCTAGTGTTGTCTACCATTGGTGGGGACTGGGCATGGGTCTGAGCAAAAACAGCAGCCTTATTTGCATAATTTTGGACACCTGAGTGAGGAAATGCTGAGTTTAAAAGATCAAAGTCCTCTGTGACATGTCATCAGTCATTTAATCCAGCTATTGCTTGAACAATTAACCACCATCTCATTTAGGATTGACTATTAGATTAGTACTTATTGCACTAGTGTCCAGAAGTTCCAATCAGGACCTGGCCCCATTGTGTACAAACACATATGAAGACCCAGTTTCTACCCTCAGGAACTAATAGCCAAGATATCCCAACTGTATGATACAGATAACTGTCAAGTAACAGTCTTTTATAAATAAATGCAGTGACTTCTCAGTTGAGGGAATCACTAATTTAAACATTGCTTAGAATTAGAGCCATTGGATAGAAAAGTCTGCACATAATTTTCATAAAAGTGAACAGTAAATACTTCAGCTCCTATTAGCTTAAAGTGGTCTGAGCTAAAATACATGTGAAATGACTATTTCTAATGCACAATGCTCTTGATGTTGACCCATCACTAACTGTAGCATAGTGTATTTTTTAGTAACAAATGAGGATATCAGTTATCATGTGTATATTATCACTTTTTCTCCAAAAAGGTCACTCAATTGTCTGAGCTTCAGCCACAGCTTTGATGTCATCAGAATGGACTTGCAGATGGATAGATGAATGTCTGTATAAAGGCAAGGCTAAAGTGCATATGCTTTAATATTAATGTAAATACATTGCCAGATAGGGTATGTCATTCCCCTCCCCTACCTTTGAGCTACAAGAAGTGGAAATATGGACAGATGACTAGGGAGGAGTATAAAAATATTGCTCGAGCATGCAGGGGTGTAATCAGGAACGCCATACCACAATTGGAGTTGCAGCTAGCAAGGGATGTGAAGGGTAACAAGAAAGGTTTCTACAGGTATACTAGCAACAAGAAGGTGGTCAGAGAAAGTGTGGGACCTTTACTGAATGGAGGAGTCAACCTAGTGACAGATGTGGAAAAAGCTGAAGTACTCAATGCTTTTTTTGCCTCGCTCTTCAGACAAGGTCAGCTCCCAGACTGCTGCACTGGGAAGCATAGTATGGGGAGGAGGTGAGTAGCCTTCAGTGGTTAAGGACAGGTTAAGGACTATTTAGAAAAGCTGGGCATGCACAAGTCCATGGGGCCGAATACAATGTATCTGCGGGTGCTGAGGGAGTTGGCTGATTGATTGCAGAGCCATTGGCTATTATCTTTGAAAACTCATGGCGATCAGGGGAGGTCCCAGATGATTGGAAAAAGACAAATATAGTGCCCATCTTTAAAAAAGGGAAGATGGAGAATCTGGGGAACTATAGACCGGACAACCTCCTCTCAGTCCCTGGAAAAATCATGGAGCAGGTCCTCAAGGAATCCATTTTGAAGCACTCGGAGGAGAGGAAGGTGATCAGGAACAGTCAACATGGATTCACCAAGGGCAAGTCATGCCTGACTAACCTGATTGCCTTTTGTGATGAGATAACTGACTCTGTGGATTTGGGGAAAGCAGTGGACATGATATACCTTGACTTTAGCAAAGCTTTTGATACCGTTTCCCACAGTATTCTTGCCAGCAAGTTATGTATGGATTGGATGAATTGGATGAATGGACTATAAGGTGGATAGAAAGCTGGCTAGATCGTCGGGCTCAATGGGTAGTGATCAACAGCTCAATGTCTAGTTGGCAGCCGGTATCAAGCGGAGTGCCCCAGGGGTCAGTCCTGGGGCCAGTTTTGTTCAAACATCTTCATTAATGATCTGGATGATGGGATGGATTGCACCCTCAGGAAGTTTGCATTTGACACTAAGCTGGGGGGAGAGGTAGATATGCTGGAAGGTAGGGATAGGGTCCAGAGTGACCTAGACAAATTGGAAGATTGGGCCAAAAGAAATCTAATGAGGTTCAACAAGAACAAGTGCAGAGTCCTGCACTTAGGACGGAAGAATCCCAAGCACTGATACACGCTGGGAACCAACTGGTTAAGTGGCAGTTCTGCAGAAAAGGACCTGGGGATTACAGTGGACAAGAAGCTGGATATGAGTCAACAGCATGCCCTTGTTGCCAAGAAGGCTAACAGCATAATGGGCTGCATTAGTACGAACATTGCTAGCAGATTGAGGGACGTGATTATTCCCCTCTCTTCGGCACTGGTAAGGCCACATCTGGAGTATTGCTTCCAGTCATGGGCCTCCCACTACAGAAAGAATGTGGACAAATTGGAGAGAGTCCCGTGGAGGGCAACAAAAATTATTAAGGGGCTGGGGCACATGACTTACGAGGAGAAGCTGACAGAACTGGGCTTATTTAGTCTGCAGAAGAGAAAAGAGTGAGGGGGGCATTTGATAGCAGCCTTCAACTACCTGAAGGAGGGTTCCAAAGAGGATGAAGTTAGGCTGTTCTCAGTGCTGGCAGATGACAGAACAAGGAGCAATGGTCTCAAGTTCCAGTGGGGGAGGTCTAGGTTGGATATTAGGAAAAACTATTTCACTAGAATTGGTGGTGAAGCACTAGAATGGGTTACCTAGGGAGGTGGTGGAATCTCCATCCTTAGAGGTTTTTAAGGCCCGGCTTGACAAAGCCCTGGCTGGGATGATTTACTTGGGGTTGGTCCTGCTTTGAGCAGGGGGTTGGACTAGATGACCTCCTGAGGTCTCTTCCAACCCTAATCTATGATAGTCAGAATGCACTTTTTCCCCCCATTGTATTAATAGTGCTTTCTGTAGGAGAATCTCAGAGCATATTACAAATAAAGCTTTGGAGCAGCTGAAATAAAATGGTCCTGTCCCCGTTTTGCAGGTGAATACAGCAGAAGGACAGAGAGGAAAGCCACTTACACAAGATCTCTGTAGTGGAACCAGGGTTAGAACCAAGGTCTTCCATTCCCAAAGCCTCAACCACAAGTCCATCCTTCCTTTCCCTTTGGGACTCAATATTTCTTAAAGGGACATTGTCCTATTGAGTCGGTCCAAAATTTGGCCTTCATTAAAAATTATAATAATCTGATCATGCTTGATTTTGGGCTTCTTATTATCTATTTAGAAATTCAATCTTGCGCTGCCAGAGAAATGAAAAATAAATAAATACCTCAGTGTGAAATCCTGCCCCTGCTGAAGTCAATGGCAAAATTTTCAATGACTTCAACAGAGCCCGGATTTCGCTCCTGCTATTTTTTGCATGACCATGCAATGTTTTGCTCTATTTTGCAGTGGGAGTACAAGTTAGCTAACAAATTCACCTGATTTCTCTGTGATTCGGAACCCCTTCTGTAAAATGGTAATGAGGACTCCTTTTCTCCTACTCTGGCTGTCTGCATGTAGACTGTAAGTTCCATGGGACAGAGACTGCCTCTTACTCTGTTTTTGTACAGCCCCTAGCATGACGGGAATCCAGTCTCACCCAGCAAGTCACAGCCCTACTGTAATGCAAAAAATAAATTCTATTCCTCTTTAACAACAGAGTTGGTATCTCTAATGTTAATGATATTACAGGCAAAAGAGGTAAACACAAGGATTCCAATTTGTATTTGCCAATCCAATTAAAGGGACAAATATAGAATGTGTGCACACACGAGCATTTAGGAATGTAAAACAGTTAATAATAATACTTAACTTTTACATATTGCTTTTCATCCATAGATCTCAAAGAGCTTTGCAAAGGAGGTCAGTATTAGCCCCATTTTACAGATTGGTGCCTCACTTTCCATGTCTACCCACTTGCTTGAAAAAAGTGGGATTTAAGCACAATATTTAGGTTATTTTCAAAAATGAAGTTAGCAAAGGCATACTGGCATATGCTTTGAAAGGAACAGCAGGGAATAAAAGCCAGCATTCAGTCAATGGAAAAGAATAAAATACTGTTTTCATATTCATCACAGATGCCAGAAAGCAAAAGGTGATAAATAAGAGCTATCTTTAATGATGCTGAACAGAAGTACTTTAAAAACCAAGATGGCTTAACTTTGGATATTTTTCCAACTCTATTCCAGAAGTATTGCAAACTGAAAATATATCCACAGTTTTTATACACCTTTTCATTTTGGTGATGCCCAAATGAGCTAGAGAGAGAGAGATTTATGCTGAGTTGGTGGTTAGAGCTTATGTTACACACATTTTTAGAAATTCTGCAGTCTGCCACCAAGTAGTTGCCCAGTCTAGCTTTAGTGTCATGATGTAATTAACAAAAATGGGACAAATTCATCCCAGGTGTAACTCCACTGATGTCAATGGGCTTACACAAGAAGATGTACATGTTCCAATGAGTGTGGTTAATACTTAGACAGAAAATTCTTGTAAGGGACTCATATGTATTTAATCTGTCCTTTCTAGTAAATAAAAAAAAATCACAATTTATTAATGAAATGTGAGAAAAATTAAACCATTTTCACTGACAGCAGTAATGACTTCACCTGGATCAGCAGGAACATTCACTTGTACCGGGAGATTTCACGGAGGCGAGCATTCACCAGACTCCATCCCAGAGCCAGCAGCACATGAAGCACCTCAGGCTCCTGTATCAGTGGATGAAGGACTCAAACAGTTGCTCTGGGAAGGGAACTAGCACATGCCCATGTTACAATGAGCTAGACTGGATACACTCTAGAACTCCACATACTGAGCCTGAATTCAGCTACAACCCCCTCCTTGACGACACCGGCCTCATCATGACTTTGCATAGTATGCCACGATAATCCAAACCACATTGGCCACACTGGCGTCCAGATAGGTCCAGAGGCATCGCCAACAGGCTTTCAAATGCCAAAAGGCACACTCCTCCTCCACCATTCTACAGCTACTCAGTCTATAGTTGAATTCCCTTTTTCTTTGGTCAGCAATGTCAGGGTTCATGAGCCACGGTAGGAGAGGGTATGCATGACTCCCCCAAAATAAATGTCAGCACAGAAACACTGCACATAGTCACATTGTATTGGGGAGAATAAAGTCCCTTCTTCTCCAATGGATGGTAGAACCCCTATCTCCTGAGACACCTGGCATCATGGACCTTTCCAGTGTGCTCAATATTTGTGTTCATGACCTGATCCCTGTGGTCCACCAAGTCATGGAGAACCACTGAATAGTAACGTTTGTAGTTCATATACTCACTGGCCCCTTTTGGTGGGCGAAGTACAAGGATGCATTTTCCATTGATGTCCCTCAGACAGTTCAGAAAACCATCCTCTGAAATCCAGCTATAATTTCAAGGATTTGGATTATGACAGCCACCTGTGGGTAGATAACAGTACTGATAGCCTGGCAAACCTGTACAACCATCACCTGAATAGGTGAATTCCCAAACCCAAGCTGGTTGGCAACTGAACACTAGCTATCAAGTGTTACCAGAGACAAGTCCAAAGGGCAATAGCACAGAGCCAGGTGCCTGGTATGGTTTCCCAAAATCAAGTGCGGAGTTGGTGCAAGCTGCTTGCACACATTTATGAAGGTTTCCTTCCTCATTGTGAAGTTCTACAGCCACCGGTCATCATCCCAGGATTCCAAGATGATGTGGTCCCACCATACTGTACGATTCTCCAGGACCAGAAGCGCTAGTCCACCCAGGGGCATACCACTGCTATTCCGGCGTTCAACACCTTTGTTCCATGTGACCCAAGTGCATTTTCATCCCCGCTCCAGCTCAGCTGTCTTTGTCTTCTGAAATTTATTTGGACCAATTTTGTCCATTATTCAGCACAGCATCCATGAATATTTGTCCAGTGAGCAGAAGCTGAATCACATCTTCATGAACTTGCTCCAGGTCTCTGATGCAGTTGGACAGAAGGGAGAGATGACAGGGAGATGTTGTCATCAAATGCATGAAGGCAGCACATAATTTCAGCAACACACAGCAAAGCAGTTTCTAGAGTGTCTCCTGTGACACACATGACTCTGAGATACCATCCCTAAAATGTTAGTGCTAACATCACGTACCAAAAAGGGTGTGGACATGGCTATACACCTGTGCACAGTA
Organism: Malaclemys terrapin pileata; assembly: GCF_027887155.1. Classification (NCBI taxonomy): domain Eukaryota; kingdom Metazoa; phylum Chordata; order Testudines; family Emydidae; genus Malaclemys; species Malaclemys terrapin. Next base: position 23,175,566 of record NC_071509.1, read on the forward strand.
TATATCCATGCCTGGCACATGTGGATACTTGGCGGAGCTACAGGGTACATGATCTAGCACAGTGGCTCTCGACCTTTCCAGACTACTGTACCCTTTTCAGGAGTCTGATTTGTCTTGTGTACCCCAAGTTTCACCTCACTTAAAATCTAATTGCTTACAAAATCAGATATAAAAATACAAACAAGTGTCACAGCACACTATTACTGAAAAAATTCTTACTTTCTCATTTTTACCATGTAATTATAAAATAAATCAATTGGAATATAAATATTGTACTTACATTTCAGTGTATAGTATATAGAGCAGTATAAACAAGTCATTGTCTACATGAAATTTTAGTTTGTACTGACTTCGCTAGTGCTTTTTAATGTAAGTGTTTGTAAAACTAGGCAAATATCTAGATGAGTTGATAGTACCCCCTGGAAGACCTCTGTGTACCCCCAGTGGTATGCATTCCGCTGGCTGAGAACCAGCAGTATGGTGGGGCTGGAAGGGAGGCTCTGGCATACCCCTGGTTGAGAACCACTGCTCTAGCAGTACACGGACATGTGATTGTGTCTACTCGCATGTGTAGATGTACCCTATGTCTTTACAGGTTTGAGGCCTTAATAGACAGGAGGGAAAAAAGGGGGAGGAAGTATTATTACAGTCTTTTTACAGGTGGGCAGAGAAGGGTTAAGAAACTTGTCCAAGATCATGCAGGAAGTCTATGGCACATCTGGGAACAGAAATCAGATTTTCTGAGTCCCATCTAGTGCTTTAACCACAAGACCATCCTTCCATTTCTTATTGTTATGCATGAGTGTAATAAACAATTTTATGGCTATATGCAGCCTACTTGAAACTAAATAAAAAAAAAGTCTAAAATATAACATACAGTCCTTCTGAAATACAGTCCTAGGTTTTAGTGTCCAGGGAGAAAATTAGCATTTTGATAATAGATCGAAATGTGACCTCTTAAATTATCTTTTGCTAGCAGTCTGTAGCAACAGTTCTGCTACAGTTCTGTTGTTCATTGGTAACCATAGAAATTTAAGAGCTGCCAAGTATATACTCTTTGTTTTCAAACAGCTGAAAGATGATGCAGTTGATGTGAATGTGCCTCCTGACTTCATACTGAAATCACCCATTGGCAGAGTTGATGGAGAGATAAAGAAAAACCTTTCCATGGTTGTAAAGCTAAGTCATTAAAAAGTAATTTCTGTTATTGGGCTACCAGTATATTTTCAAGAAGCTTCACAGCTAGAAGTAATATATGGTGAAAAGTGACATGCTGTTATTCAGTAATAACTCTTACGGAAAACAGTTTTTCAGATTGAACTGAAGATGCTATGGTGTTTATTTAAAGAATTCCTTTTAGAAAAAGCTCAGTAGCTTAAAATAGTTCTTAAAAGATACACTGTTAGGTCAATTATAGATCCAAATCTGGGTTTGGCACCGTATTCTGCTACCTACGCTGGTTGTCCCATCTAGTGCTATATTGGAATATATGGGTGTGGCACACTCACCATGCAAGAGTGCTTTGGGCACCCAATGTGCTAGGAAATCACTACAGTGCAGGTAGAGTGCTGCAAAAGACCAGCCTTCCCTGCAGTTGTGCTGCTGCACCTAGCAGTTTAGACTAATGGCTGGGTACTACACCTGGTATTGCTCACAGAGATGTGGGAAGAAGGTAAGAGAAAGAAAGCAGCGAGCCCTTGCAAGGACTTCCAGCCATTCTGCAATCTCATGAGGGCTGCTCAGTGAGGCTTGGTGGGCATCTGGTTGCCTAGCTTCGCTCTGAGGGGCTGAGCTGAGTGAGCCTAGCACAGTGCCAGGTTTCTTTGGATTGCTGTCAGCCTGATAAATTCACACTATCCACATCGAGGTGCATTTAAAAGAGGGAATTACTCAAGTGCTTGGCCTTTGGCTATAGGTAGATCATTGGGGATCAAATAAAGAAAACAACTAATCTAGAACATGGGCAGAAACAAAACTCTCTACTCCAAATTAATCATCATGCTTTCATTTAAAACTCTTAATAAGTCTTGTGAAAACACACACAAAAAAATTAGATGGACACCAGCACCTCCAATGCACTATCCCAAGAGCCCCTACCCCATGATCGAGCTGTATTTTTAATTTTACTGAAAAATAGGGGGTTGAGGAAAGGCAGCTGGTAAATGACTGAAACTGGTGTTTTACAGAACCTTGTAAACTTTCACCCTGGGAGCTGCTTATGAAAGTGGTGCATGCTCAGCAGGAATACTCATATGGAAATTGTCCAAATTTGGATGGCTTCCGCAGGAGGACAGGGGGAGCTCTTCCTAAGGAAGGCATGGGGGATAAGGAGTCCCTCAGACCTGAAGCAACCTCTGTCCCCACTGTTTAAGAGACGACAGGCCTGGAACTCCTCCTCCTTCATCAAACGCTTTAGTGTGCTGGTGGTGAGGGGTAGAATCAGTAGATTTTAAATCTTGGAATGGAGAGATTTAATATAAACTCCAGGCCCCTGTGTGTTATAAAGCGCATTAGTCTGCTGGATTTTTTTACCAAACCATCTTGTATTTGTTCAAGTTTGCATGAAAGATTTGCTATTCCCTAATTACACATCAGGAAAATATGTTTCCATTTTATAATAAGCTTCTTTCCAGAATCTTTTAAAAGTACTCTCTATTTGCTGCGGTTAGCCTAAGAGACAGGACTGGTGTGCCATGATGGATTACAAATTTGCTTGCAGTTATAATGAGATGGGCTGTAATAGGATGAAATTAAGAGGGAAAAATTTAGACTGAACACCAGGAGAAAAAAAACCCACCTTTCTTGACAATAAAGATGTATTGAGCTGTGGAATAGTCTCCTCAGGGAAGTAGTAGAACCCTCATCACTTAAATCTTTTAAAACTAGACCACACAAAATACTAGAAAATGTACTTTAAGGAATGATCCTGTGCTGGCAGGGATGTTGAATGGATGATGTAATAGAAGTTAGAGACTGAAAAGCTCTGTATTGCTGACAAACAGCTCTGTGTAGTACTGGTAGGCAGGTAAGCATTCTCCTCCTTTTAGAGGGGGAAACTGAGATAGCGAGGTTAAGTAACTTAGCTATCAGAGTGGTAGCCGTGTTAGACTGTATCAGCAAAAACAACGAGGAGTCCTTGTGGCACCTTAGAGACTAACAAATTTATTTGGGCACAAGCTTATGCTCATATAAATTTGTTAGTCCTAACGTGCCAAAAGGACTCCTCGTTGTTTTAACCTACCTATGTCCATAGGGGAAATCCCTGATGTAAACCCTAATCTAGCAAAGCAATTAAATACAGATTTAAATCCCATGGGACTTCCCTATTCCCAATCCTAGGATTAAGCATTAGCCCACATGGCACTACAACTGGAGTATCAGTATACAAAGTATCTTGAGACAGGCCGTATGGTTCTGTATTGTTGTGTTCTATGACAAATAATAACAATTCCTTCATGCATGCGTAAATAGTTTGAAATTTACATAAAAGAATAAAAGGAAAACATAAAAGCAGTGGATTGTTTTGGAAAAAAGTGATTGAGAATCCATAAAATAATCCAACATGATTAGAATTTTAAAACATAGTTAACATTTCAAGCTTATTGTACATATCAGTGCTCTTTCAAATGAAACCAGCCATGTTTAATGAAGATTAACATCTTATTTAAATTTAAGTACAAAATACCAATGTATCACATAAAGGGCATGTCACCTAAAAATGGCTCAATTACTACTATAAAAATAGAGAAATATTTAAAAGCAAATCTAAATGAAGAATAAAAAGTGCACTCTCTAGGAGATCTATTTCATAACAATATTTTTTCTACAGTAGAATACCTCTCACAAGTCAGAAGTAAAATTAGAACTGGCTTATAGAAAATGTGAAATAACAGTTAAAAAAACAAAATAAAAAAAAAATTCCAAAACTGGCACAATTTAATCTTCACCACAAATGTGGGTAAATAGTGAACATAAGGTATATGTTGTGTTTTCAAAATGCAAGTATTAGAACCGCTCTAGTTTGGAACTGTTTCTGAACTCCTACATCCATCACCTTTGGATCAATGTTCAAAGAATCGCCTCATACAAAGCACCATTGCTGTTAATGCATCAGCAGATATTTCTGTTGTTGAGTCCACCCAATCACACGTGTCAGTGACGTATGCTGGCACCTTTTCTACTCTTCTCCGGACTAGAGACTGACCTCACTTGCAAATTCCTGAAAATTACTGATAGATTTGGAACAGAATTCAGCTCTTTCTGCTCTGAATCACATGTAGGGAATGACTGACTGCATTTCTGAGAAGGAATGACAGAATTTTGTAATACGTTATCCCAAATGGCTTTAGACCAGCCTTCCAAGATTTATATTGTTTCTCAGGTTGATGCCATACAGTCATTCTATTTAAAAAGTGACATTTGAGTAATACAGATACTCAGAATAACTGCGCTCTTGCAAAAAGAGTACTATTAAGGGCCTGATCCAAGAGAAAATAAAAAAAGAGCAACCCACCCCATTATAGCCAATCTCCTGGTGGTTATCTCACCCAGCATGTGAGATCCCTGCTCTCCCTGAGTCAGAGTAGGGACTTAAACCTACATCCCAAGTGAGGGCCCTAACCACCAGGCTATTGGGTATCCTTGGATGGGGGAAGCGCTTTCTCAATCTCCTGTTGAAGTGGTTCTACTTTGTGTAACTAAATATTAATTTGAGCAAGAACTTCAGCTTGGGTTTCTAACATGCCAGGTAAGGGCTATAATCACACATATGCTCTCACTCTCTTTCTCTGGTCCAATGAAGTGGAAAAGATTCAACAGGAGAGTTTCTACCCCCTGCCCCCATTATAGCCAATAGCCTGGTGGTTAGGGCACACATCTGTGAGATCTGGGTCCAAGTCCCTGCTCCACAGCCAGCAGAGCAGGGATTTAACCTTAAATCTTCCACATCCCAAATGAGTGACTGAGACAAACAAACACCCCTGAAAAATTCAAGACCTGTTTGTCTTTAGGAGTGTCAACAGGTGAGACAGGCAGGGCAATGCTTAATCTGAGAATCCTGCTTGAGGGCTGACAGAGCTGACTTCAGTGAGGGCTCCAAGCCGCTCTTAAGTGCTAATGCTGTCAACGGCTAAGGTGGCTTTGCACATACCTACCAGCAGAACCTTAGGAGCCTATGGGGTAAGGCAACTGCTGAACAGTAGGTCAGTGTTGCCTAAATGTTGGACTCAGGCACCTAAGTACCTTTGAGGATCTAGCCCTTAGGCCTTGTCTGAACACAAGAGTTGTATCTCCTAACTATACCAGGTATAGAGGTCTAGTAAAGCAGTACAACACCCTCTAGAATGGATACCCTTATCTCAGTATATATCTGCTTATACAAGTGTAGCTTATTCCTGTAAGGAAAGGGGAATAAACTTACTGGGATAAGGTGCCTTTTATATTGGTATAACTGCATCCCCACTAGGGGTTGTACCAGTATATCAGTTTTAAAAAAAAGAATTCAAACCTGACAGTTTGACAGTTATACCAATACAAAAATTGGATGTAGCCTGGATCTTAATTGGAGGCTACCTGAGTACCTTCTTATCCCTATTCTGGAGAGCTTACCTATGGGGGTGAGACACTGATGAGATGATTGGGACAGGAAGTGGGTAGCATTGCCCTGCTTCTGTCCAAGCTGTATGTTTACTGTGGAAAGAGAGAGATGAGAGCAGTTACCGCCCAATCTGATATCCTCAATTGGCACTAAATTAAAGGAAGAAATCAGAAGCTGGATGTAGCGCATAACCCATCTTAATAAAACCATCAGTAAGCTTTATGATACAGTTTCAAATATTAGTTTGTTTTTAATATAGAGCTTGATCCAGCAGTCTTTACTCATTCAAAATACCCAGTGATTTCAGTGGGTGTTTTGCCTGAGTAATGAGGCAAGGACCTGGTCCGTTATGTTTATTAAATATGACCACCATTTGGGAAAGCTCTTAAAGTTAAGCATGTACTAAAGTCTATTGACTTCAAAGTCCTTCAAAGCACATATTTAAAGGCCTAATCCAAAGCCACAAGGAGTCTTGCCACAGAGTATTGGATCTGGCCCCAAATACTGTGTAGAATAGTTATTCACTTTGGCATGTGCTAAGGTGCTTTGCTGAATCAGGAGATATCAGAATAACCATACAAAACTGTTTGTTTCTATTTCTCATTGATTTCACTCTTATCCTACATTTTTGATTCAGAATCAAGGATTGGATTTCATAAGGATGTTGAGTTTAATAACTATATTTTTTCCTACTTGTAAGACTTATTAAAAAAAATCTGTACATGCCTCTTTAGTTAGAGCCAAAAAAACCCTCAGTTATTTCTGCTTTTAACATTATTTTCTAAGGGATTCTGGCAAATTAAGAAATTCCTACCACTTCTATTTGAAGATCTGAAATTCCACAGCTATCAGCATATTCGGTCACGCCTTGGTGACTCATAAATCTTTCCCAACCTTTTATTTCATGGTGTCTAGTTAAAGTATTATATGGAAATGACAGTTTGCAAAGAGCACATACTTTAAAAGCATCATCTAAAGTAAAGAAAAGATTTTTATTACAGCACTAGTCAAGGTAGACACTTGGCTATTTGTGACTGTCTGCTGCACAGTTCACCTTTGGTTTTCTAGCTGAACGCACCTTAACTCTAAAATAAAAAAAGCATAGTCATTATTATTAATAATGATACTATAATCTGAAGGGAAGCCAAAGGAATGAGACAAAACCACATCGTCTAAAAATCCAAACTTGAATGCAGCCAGAGCCCTTACACAGCAGCAGTTGTATCCCCTAGAAATAGTGACAGGCAGCTCCACCCACCAAAAGAACTGTCTCAATTTCCATTCCCCAAGCTCCCTCTCTCACCCCACCTAGCTGCAACCAGGCTGATGGAGGAGGTGCCTATTGTAATAATCTGAAGTGATCTAGTGCTGCTTATCATCATAAAAAGCTTTACAAATATTGATTACAACACACCCCTGCTGTAGGCAGTAATATGGCTATTTTAGAAATGGGTATCCTTTGGCATAGTGTGAATAAGGGCTTGATTTGCAGATAAGAAGAGAAAGAGAGCTGCAGCTCTCACTGAACTCAGTAGGAGCTGAGATTCTCAGCTCCTCAGAAAATCAGGCCTTAAAGTGGCTTGGCCAAGGCCATTCACACAGAGGACTAAATTTATAAAGGGGACTTAGGCATCTAAACAACAGATTCATAGAAGCCAGTATACTTAGCAGGGAGCTACCCAAGCTAGCCAATAAGAAATGTTGTGGACAGCAGTATGGCCTTTGCCCCCACACCTCAAAAGGAGTAGGTGTAACCCACATACCTAACAGGAAGACATCTAGAGATAAGTGGGGGGAAAGTGAGTTATATGGATCTTGCCCAGAAGTTTCTGGAACTGGGTGTGAGAGTTTGGGGTTTGCTCAATAGGCTCCCTGTAGCTGGAGTAATATACTCCGTTGAGGGCAAGTAGTCAGGACAGCAGCTTCACAACAGGACAAGTGACCTGTGTGGGTTGGGAGAGGCTCAGACACAGGAGCAGAAAGCAGGCTCTTTCCCCCTAACTAAGAAGCATTTTGCGGCAAGGTTATTCATTTATGTACTTAATACTGATTGGTTGGTTGATTAGTTAGTACAGTGGTTCTCAATGAGGGGTATGAGTACCCCTGAATTTACACTGAGGTCGTCCAGGGGGTACATCAATGCATCTAAATATTTGCCTAGTTTTAAGTCAGTACAAGCTAAAATTTCATACAGTCAAACTGAGAAAGCAAGCAATTTTTCAGTAATGTGCTGTGACGCTTTTGTATTTTTATGTCTGATTTTATAATCAAGTAATTTTTAAGTGAGGTGAAACTTGGGGTATGCAAGACAAAAAAATCAGACTCCTGAAAGGGGTACAGTAGTCTGAGTTAGCAGGCTAGCTACTTAAGTGATTGCAAAGTCCAGCAGATGAGGTGAAATAGTCTGTTTGAATTCCTGTTGGAGATTTCTGCGAGAGAGAGGCAGGAAGGTATTATTACAGTGCTTTGGACTCACCAGACTGTTTAGAGTTGATGAACAAAGATTAACAGACAGCTGAACTCAAACTGAGCTTTTGGAACTCTGGATTTCTTCTCACTGCGTGGAGGGACTGACCTGTACTAGATTTGTTTCTATTTATGTATAACTGAAGATAAGTTATGTGGAGTATGAAGTAGGCTTGCTATTTAGTAGAAATTATGCTATTATTTTTGTTATAAAATGTTATAAAGTCGATACTTGAGAAATTAGTTCATTCTTCTTGTTCTTTTTTGGACTTATTGTGGGGAGATTGACCCTGTGCAACGCTTACTGAAAATTCGCAGAGATTGAATTCTAGGTCTCCAAGTGCTTTTCTATAAGGGTTGTGTTGAAGCACTAGGAGAGGAATGGTAAGGGGGCTGAACTACAAAATCAACTCTCGCCCACACAAAGGTAACATAGGCACTTCCTTACCTCTCCTGAAGTTAGGTTTCTAAGCCAGGTCAAACTTTTAAATGAAAAACATGGAGGTGGTTTCTCCCCCATACCAAAAAGTCCCATGGTTATGGCTCTTACCTGGAAGATAGGAGACCCAAGGTCAAATCCCTTCTCTGCCTGATCTGGCACAGAGACCTGAACTCAAGTCTTTAATTTCCAACTTCAGTGGCCTAGCCACTGGCCTATAGGGTATTCCCACTCTCTGGCCCAATGAATGTTTATTTCTACACAGTGAAACAGCTTCAACTGGAGAGATATTGAGATTCCATCCCCAGAATGCCTTATAGCCCAGTGGTTAGGGTACACATGTGGAAGGACCTAGGTTTAAGTCCTGACTCTACAGCATGCAAAATAAGGATCCAAACCTAGGTCTCCTTCCTCCCAGCTGAATGTGCCAACCGCTGGGCTATGGGGGGCAAGGACAGTCAACACTGCCACCTCCTTCTCCTGTCTGTGTGGGTTTGGCCCGCTCAGAGCATACCTATTGGATTAAGCCCTACAGGCAAGATAAACAATGGAATGGCTACTTTGTGGATCCCACCAGGGCTTAGGTCTGAGTAAGGCACCAAGCAGCTTGACAGTGTCAGGATTTTGGCAGATTTGCACATGCCCACTGACAGGTATTTAAGGGACATTAGGCAGCAACTGAGCAGGAGTTTTGCAAATGCCAGTGGTGCCCAAACATTGGAAATCAGTAGTAAGAGAAACTGGGTCATCTTGCCTATTCCCTAGTCAATGTAGGAATGCTCCCTATTGGGCATTAAAGTGTTTTAGGCAATCTGGTTTTAAAATATTGCAATTATATAGCTTCCACCTTCCCCTTTGGTAAACTATTTCACTTTCCAGTCAATCTCACTGTTGGGAAATTCTCTTACTATTCAGCCTATACTTTCCTTCACTCAGTTTTGTCTCATTACTCTTAGTCATACCCCATGGATCATCACAACAATTTATGACTCTTTGTTGTTTACACCCTTTAATGAATCCTTGCAGAAGGTCATTTCCTCCTTAGTCAGCCTTTCAGTAGATCTTCATTAGACACTTCAGCCCCAACCCTCAATAATCACTGTTGCCCTTTGAATTCTTATCAATATCTTTCAGACATAAAAGTACCGAGAGCTACACACATTTCTCCCCAGGGTTGCATAGAGTATTCATTATCTATCTGATCCACAATAGATTATTTCTGCATATGCAGCTCCACATCACATTTATTTTTGCTACACTGCTATATTAACAGCTCATTTTATTCAGTGTCTGTCAATCCTGGGCCTTTGATATTACTGCTTTCCAAGTATCTTTCTTCAGCTGAATATTTATGTTCCTGATTATCATCTTTAGAATTATTAGCTAACAATTTGACTCACGGGACAAAAACTCCCACAGAAATGCAATTTAAAGGGTACGAAAGGAAGAGACGCTATACCAGGGCAGACTGTTGGGATATTGAAGCCAACACTTGGTGAAATGCTATGACCACTGCGTCCATGTGTTGTACAATCAGGGCTTTAGTTCACATGCAAGCTTAAGTCAGTAAAGATCTTTAGGACCCTTCAGGCACTATATAAAACATGTTTGATAAGCATGTTTGTTGTTTTGCTATTACTTTAGAATGATCTCATTTACAAAACTAACAGCAGAGCTAAGCTATATCATAGATAGGGCCATAGCAACCTTAATAATAGGCAGCACCTCACACTTCCCAATATAAGAGACTGTTTTCAGTTGCTTATTCCTTTGCCAAACTTAAATCAGTTGGGCTACAATTTTCTACACTCAGCATTTGACTCAGGCTGATACATATTTGATGGAAGTTTCAGCCAAAATGGTTCCGCCCTTTCCAAGAACAAGGCTAGGAGAAAATACATTGTTTTGCAATGTTAAATATCTAGTCCCCCCATGCTTAGACGAAGGGAATTAACATTTGGGAGAAGCATGGCCTGTGTGTCAGGGGTCTGCTCTTGCTGTTCCTATGAAAGTTTGCCCAAATTTGGCCAACTTAGAAGACTTTGAGAAATCTCTGTTTGCTTATGGTCAGTAGGGACTTTGATTTGTGGCATCTAAAATCTCCAAAGATTCCTATGAAGGGGCTTATTCCTCCATCCCTTATCTACGGAGTTATTGTGTTACCCTAACCCTTTAAGAATCCAATCTCCCAGCTCTATGTCAGCCACTCTTAGCCCTATATAGGTAGCTCTCCAAGGCCTGACAATGTGGGCTTCCACAAGTCTGTCCTGCTCTTCTCCTCCTTGTAGAGTACAAGGGAAAAACATCTTTTGGAAGGTTTAAGTAGATAAAGGGGGGGGAACCCTATGTCAAAAATGCCATTACCTGTTTCCGAGTCACTGATAACGCAGAAGAAAATGATCCTGAATGCGTATATATCAATATACTAACAGATAAAGCACAGTATGGGGTATTAATTGGTGTCCACTACAGATCACAAGAGGGAACAGGATGACTGCCTCCTTATGCACCTATCTATAATGTGAAGGAAAAACAACATGTTATCATGAGGGACTTCAATATGAGTGACATATCCTGGAAGTCTCATGTTACCACTGTTAAAACATCCTTGGAATTTCTGAATTATAGATGACAATTTCATAACTCAAGTGTTGCAGCCAGCATGGGGATTCTTTATTAGACCTTGTCCTAGAAGATAAAGAGGAATCATAGAATATCAGGGTTGGAAGAGACCTCAGGAGGTCATTTAGTCCAATCCCCTGCTCAAAGCAGGACCAACACCAACTAAATCATCCCAGCCAAGGCTTTGTCAAGCCGGGCCTTAAAAACCTCTAAGGATGGAGATTCCACCACCTCCCTAGGTAACTCATTCCAGTGTTTCACCACCCTCCCAGTGAAATAGTGTTTCCTAATATCCAACCTAAACCTCCCCCACTGCAACCTGAGACCATTGCTTCTTGTTCTGTCATCTGCCATGACTGAGAACAGCCGAGCTCCATCCTCTTTGGAACCCCCCTTCAGGTAATTGAAGGCTGCTATCAAGTCCCCCTTCACTCTTCTCTTCTGCAGACTAAATAGCCCCAGTTCCTTCAAGTATCTGGGGGTAGCCGTGTTAGTCTGTATCCACAAAAACAACAAGGAGTCCGGTGGCACCTTAAAGACTAACAGATTTATTTGGGCATAAGCTTTCATGGGTAAAAAACCTCACTTCTTCAGATGCATCTAGGAGGGTGGTGAAGCACTGGAATGGGTTACTTAGGGAGGTGGTGGAGTCTCCATCCTTAGAGGTTTTTAAGGCCTGGCTTGACAAGGCAGCTGAAGAAGTGAGGTTTTTTTACCCACAAAAGCTTATGCCCAAATAAATCTGTTAGTCTTTAAGGTGCCACCGGACTCCTTGTTGTTTTCCAGTTCCCTCAGCCTCTCCTCGTAAGTCATATGCCCCTTCGGGATGGTTTGTTCCTGCGCCCTCAATAAGCTTCTTTAAAATACAGCCAGAACTGATCACAGAATTAAAAATTAAAGGTAGCTTAGGTACAAGTGATCATGACTTGATCACATTTACATTGTGCAAACAGAATAAAGTCTAGACCAATAATATACGTACTTGGTGTTTCAAAAGGGCCAATTTCACAAAGCTAAAACCAGTTATAAACCAGATCTGGGAGGAAGAATTTAATCAGAAAATTGTGAATGATAATTTGGAATAATTTAGAATGCCTTAACAGATGCCACAATCTCACAAGTGAGAAAAAAGACTGTGCTGGTTAAAAAACTGACCTGGTTTAGAAAGGAAGTTAAAGCAGCCAAATTAGAAAGGAAATTAAGGCAGCTATTAAAACACACAACACACACACACACACACACACACAAAAGGGGAAGTGGATAGTCTTGTGTGTAAGTCTAAAGTTAGGAAATGTAGCACATTGAGAAGAGAAGCCAAGGGACACAAGGAGAAGTCTATGGCAAGCAAAGTTAAGGACAATAATGAGGAGGGTTTTTTAATCTAATAGAAACCGAATCCTGATAATGGTATTGATCCATTACTATATGAAAGTGGTAGAATTATGAATAATAAGGCAGAAAAGGCAGAACTGTTCAATAAATAGTTCTGTATTTGGTGGAAAACAGAAGATGCAGTCTCATCATGTGATAACACTCTTTCTATTCCACTAGTATATCTGGAAGATGTTCAAGAGCAGCTACTAAAGTTGGACATTTTAAATCAACAGGTCCAGACATGCACAAACAGAGGACTCTTGAGTAAGAGTAAAGAGGTTATTTTTGCCTCTGTATTTGATACTGGTGCCGCTGCTGCTGGAATACTGTGCCCATTTCTGGTGCCCACAATTCAAGAAAGATATTGATAAACAGGAGAGGGTTCAGAGAAGAACCACGAGAATGGTTAAAGGATTAGAAAACATGCCCAAGTGATAAACTAAAGAGATTGAGCTCCTTGAGTCTACCAAAGAGAAGATTAAGAGATGACTCGATAGTCTAAATACCTACATAGGGAACAAATATTTAATAATGGGCTCTTAAATGTAGCAGAGAAAGGTATAACATGATCCAATGGCTGGAAGTTGAAGCTAGACAAATTCAGAATGGGAATTAGGCATACAAGTGAGGTGAATTAGTCTTTGGAACAATTTACCAAGGGTTGAGGTGGGGTCTCTATCCCTGACAAATTTTATATCAAGATTGGATGTTTTTCTGAAAAGATATGAGCTAGGAATTAATTTGGGGAAGTTCTGAGACCAGACTAGAGCAGTGGTTCTCAACTTTTTTAAACCCAAGGACCCCATAAGCTTAAATACACAAACCTGCTGACCCCTCAATTCCTGCATTATTTTGTTGCGCATAAATTGGTTTGTTTCATGTTACTTTAATAGTCATCGCAAATTAATACATTGACAGCTTACCTAATACTAATGCGACCCTGGGGCTTGTTTAGCAGCAAACAGCTTGTCCAGTTGAGGAATAATTTCAGTTAGGCAAGATTCATCCTGTTGTAAACTGTATTTCCAAGTTGCTTGAATCCTGTCTAACGAACTGGTCTTTCACATCATCTGCAATTCACCTTTTAATGGAGTCATTTGATACTGGCACATTCTTCAATTTATTAGCAGCTTCATCCCCTAATATTTCACAGCACATATCAATTGTATCTGGCATCAGTAAAGTTTCAACAATTGTATATTACTTTCTGATTTTAGCAATTCTAATTGCAACCTTGTAGGATGCTTTGAGAGCTTTTCTCCTGTACAGTTGACAGTTTGTATAGTCTTTTTTTGTTGTTGTTTTAATAAGCAATTCCGCTTCCTTTCAAAATACTCCACTGGCTTGTCAACACTTTCCACATGCAAAGACCTCAGATGTCTTGTAAGTTTTGCCAGCTTAAGTGGTTCCTTAGAAAGTACTTATCTCCAAATAACATGCTGGGGTCTTGATTCTCCACTGACACATACATACAAACAAGTTTAATGTAGCGGTCATCCCTTTTCCTCATTTTGGGGACGGGGGGGAGGTGGAGAGGTTTAAGGGGTTCAATTTTGCTTCTTTCTTTTTCTGTTTTGAGACATTTTCTGCTTCATGAACTGCCAAAGCAGATGGAGTCATTTTACAAACAAACTTCTCCATTATAGATATTAAACCAATTCATTATATTTCACAGTTGCAGCTGAAATGATCTCTAGTGTTTTTCTGCCCACACTGAATTACAAAGTCCACGTCAAACCAATGCCTAACACAACTGGCATAAACCAGATGAGCGATTGGCACGTGACAAAAAAATAAATGCAGCAGCTCAGTTTTTACTTCAGTAATTTAACCATATCAGACTTGTATTCTGGTGCATCGTTCTCAAACAGGTGATTTTCACAAATTGAAGGGGTTTCAAATGATAAATTACAACATTGCAAGGTGATATATGGTCAGTGCCAAGTCACTATTGACTTGGAATGTGCGAACGGAAAGTGTCAGAACATGGTGTCATTATTATGTAGTTGCTGGCATGTTCACAGACCCCCTTGATTATACTGGTGGATCCCTAACGGTCCCAGACCGGTTGGGACCGTTAAACTAGATGATCACAAGGGTCCCTTCTGGCCTTGGAATCTATTAATATACTTTGTTGTTATGCAGCAGCCCTTATCCCATGCTTCCCATGGCAGGCCTCTGGGTCTATTCCTTGGATAGCTGCTTGCTAGGCTACTACTAAGCCTCTCCAGCTGCTGACTGCCCCTCTGTCTGAGATGCAGCCTATGAATAAAAGACCTGTGGCTTGGCTATGGCTGGCTTCACAAACATTAAATCGTCCCAGCACCCCTGCAAGGTGAGGGGACGGTATTATCCCAATTTTACAGAACAAGGAACTGAGGTATAAACAGAGTAAATACAAAAGTATCCACTAATTTTGGGTGCCCTATTAGATATGCCTATGACTTGTTTTTTCAGAACATTTTAGCATTATACAGCACTTTATACATTCAAAGCACAGTTCCCATTAACTTCAATTGCAGGTATGAGTGCTCTGCACGTCTACAAATCAGACCAGAGCATTTCAAGTGGCATACACAGAACATGAGGAATACACAGTGACAGCTTGTGAAAAGTTTGATTTAAGCAACCTGCCTAGCATCATATAGGAACTCTGTGACAGGGATAGAATCCAATTCTCCACAGCAGCATTCAACTGCCTTAATCATGATACCATCCTTTACCTTCTGAAATCTCCTACTTCATTCACTGCACACTTTCCAACTTCTGCAACAAGTTAGCCAGGGGCCCTACAGTAGACAACCTCATTCACTATAGTACCCTGATTTATTGTCAAAGCATAGTCCATCCTGCACACTGAATGAGGCTGTGCTCCTACAGAAAATAAAAAGTATATATGGTCATGTATTTAAAACTGTCAATGCATATACACAAGGGGGGGGGGGCAAATTAAGGTTACATAAGCAATCTTAGTTCTGGCATTTGCTAACTTCTGAGTGCTTGACTTTGCAATCTGAATAATGTTCTTTTAAGATTATTATAGTTACACAAAATAACCTGCCTCTGGAAATTTCCATTACATGAGTCTGACAAAGTAGGTATTCACCCACGAAAGCTTATGCTCCAATACATCTGTTAGCCTATAAGGTGCCACAGGACTCGTTGCTTTTTACAGATCCAGACTAACACGGCTACCCCTCTGATACTTGACAAAATAACAGTAATTTTATGTGGCCATTTCATCAGCAGGTCAGATTGAGTGGTCTTTCCTACTATCAGTGATAAGAGATTTCAGTTTCCATTTTGGACTCCGAAAAACCTCTGTAGTTCAATTTTTTATTTAAAAATTTACATAAGGAGAATTACAAGTTATCAGAGATGAGTTTTATTGATTGTATCTAGTACATGTACAAACACCCTGACCATTTGAGTTGAAAGAGTTAAAATACCATTTCATCTAAAGCACAGACAGTTTAACAAGGGAGGTTTTTTTCTCCACTATTTGGTTTGGCGTGTAACTTTAAATAGTTTTAGCATGGGTCAATCTGTGCCAGCATAGCTTTCCCTTTCATTCAACATCAAACTCTGAAAACTCAGCCCCTTGGAATTAAATTCCTCTTATTGCCTAGAGCAGAAAGGTTCAAAGTTTATCTTGATCTGAAGCAGCTTAAATTTCTTCTTCACCCCCTGAACTTTCCTTCTGCTAAGCTGAGCAGAAGGGTTGCTAAGCTGAGCAGAAGGGTTGTGGCTTCTCTCCTTAGTAAGAGTAAGAGACATCTATGAAAGTGATTATTAGGAGAAAATACTGAGATTTTAAGAGCCTTTACATTGGTCATCATAATACTAACACTTGCTGGAAGGATGATCTTCTGGTAAGGCAGTAGACTGGGCCTCAGCAGATCTGGATTCAATTCCCAGGTTTGAATACACTTTGGGCAAGTCATTTGAACACTCAGTTCTCCATTGGTAAAATAAGGATAGTAATGTTTCCTTTGTCTGTCCTATCTACTCAGATTGTAAATTCTTTGGAGTAGGGTCTGCTTAAGTGATTGTTCAGTGCCTGATACAATGGGGACCGATTTTCTAACTTATTACTATAAATAAGTTGGTGTTTTCAAAGTGCTGTACGAACACTCTCCCATTTTATAGATGCAGAAATGGAGGCACCGAGACCCTGCAGAAAAGTATTGCAACAAACCACTAGTTGGAAGGCTGCAAGTTAGCAATTCCACTTGAAGGCCTTCCAGCTGTACACGAAGGTCATCCAAAGCCTCTGCAAGAGTTCATGTAATTGTTTTGCTACTGTGTCTGGGACAAGGTCCTTAGCTCACAAATAACTGCACAAGTTCATTCTGCACTGCTTTCTCCCTAATGTAAATAGGAATGCAGAGACAGTATCGCTACATCAGATTTATCCAGCTCTCCTAAAGCCATCCCACAATCCAGGACTTCACCTTACAAATGAGAGTTCTGTACCCTGGTCTTTCAGCCCTCTCTGCTTCCTGCACTGGTCATCCCATTAAACAATTCTACAGGAAATCTTACCTCTATATGAGGCCTGGCACTTTCTGTGTGGGGCTATAGCATCCACCTATCAACATCACCCTCCACTTCTAGAACAAGAATTCAACGACCTCACAGAAAACAGAAGCTTTGGGACACAGATCTTAACTGATCGATATGTTGTACAGTATCAGTGCTCTGGTACTGTCCAAATAATGGAGCAAAAGGAGATCTGCTTCATGTTAATGGAGATGGAAAACTAGGCTCACCTATCAGAGAGTTGGCTCGGTGATCACATGCTGAGGTGGAAATGGCTGCAAGGCTTCCACCAGCATCGGTCTAGTATTTTCCATTTAAGTCCCTCCTTTAGTCTTATGAAATCATCCCTTGCTTAGGGCTGTGCCTACAGTTGCAATCTAGCCCTTGATCTCTCAGTGCTTCAGTTCCCCACCTCTACTAATAATAATCCCCTCGCTTTCAGTGCTGTTGTGAGGATATATACATAAAGTAGGTGGCAGGTGCTCAGATACTGTGGTAATAAGGGTCAGGTAAGGGATAAGCTATAGTAATATCGCACAAACAAAACGTGTTTAAGGGGGAAGAATTAAGTAACATTAAAATCTTACAAAAGCAGAGAACTATGCAAACCAACCACATGCCTTCATTAAGTTAAAATCATGATGAAAGTTGTCTTTTAAAAATGAGACGCAATATTTTTTCCTTAGATATTTCATCTTCACATTTTTGAAATCCAGTCATTTCTCAGAGTACTGAATCAGCCATTAGCAAAGTTGTGCAAATGACATGTCCATTCTCAGCCTGACTCAGACACATCATCTTTCTTTCTGGGAAAACATTACTGACATTGTGTCCTTGGAAATCTGTAACTGGCACCCAAAAAAAGGTACAGGATTCAGTTCATCCAAAGTGTAGGGCACTCAACACTTTTGACCCATAAATAAGCTATACTGGAATGAGAAAATAAGAATTTCAGCTGCTCAGCTGATTTGTCCTTCCCTAAGACAATACATAGAATATTCTAATAATGGGTTATAAAAAACGGCAAAAGTTGAATCAATTCATCAATTAAACAGAACAACTTTCCACAAGAAAGAAGTTTATGTCCTCAAGAGATTTGGCACCAATTCTTTCTCTTCCACTCAGTTTGTGCAGGAGCACAAGCTCTTAGGTACAGGCCTAACTGTAGATACTACCTCACCCTTTCTGTCCCCTTCCAAGGTGCATGTTACAGAGGCCCTCACATCATTGACAAAGGAATTTGGGACAGTTGGAAATGGGTTTACAAGTTTTTCCATTCCAGGTCTTCATTCTGGGATGTCCTTACTAGGCTTGCTCTACAGTTTTGGCTGCCCCTTCCCCCAGGCTGGCCAGTATAGCTATAGATGTTTAACAGTTGCCAGCTGCTCATCTACTCTTCAGGTTGATCCTGCTCACCCATCTCCCCAATTTTCCCAGCTACGATAAATATATAGAATCTCATCCCAGGACTCCTAGGCCTACTTTTAATGCTGCCATACCTCGTCCTGCCAAACCCCAAATGTGGGACAATGATCCAAATTGTGGGATACAAATCATTCACTCCGGAAACAAGCTATAGGTTAACTACTTCCTTCAGTGTAAATATTCTCTGTTCCATGATTCTGCATCTCTAATGTAAATCATTTCAACAAAAGTGAGAAGAGACACCAAATTTGTGTGGCACTAAAATGTGTGATGACTTGAGGAATGAAAGCAGCCCTGTTGCAGGAGCTGCAGACCCTTTGGCAGCTTCATAGATACTGCTTGGAGCCTGTGGGGGGAGGTCCCTGGGGAAGGTGCCAGGAACAGGATTGGCTGCTCTGGCCCAAGAAAGGGGGACTAGAAGGTTTCTTCACCCAGAGGCAACATTGGGGTCCCTCCCCCCAACCTTTACATTGTGTGCTCCCTCCTCCCCCATCAACAGTTATGTGTAGCCTCTGTTTTTTAGAAGGAAAACGCTCCTGCTGTCTGAGACACAAGGTGGGTGAGGTAATACCTTTTATTGGACCAAATTCTGTTAGTGAGAGGCAAGCTTACACAGAGCTTTTCAGGTCTGGGAAACATGTCACAGCTAAATAGAGGGTGGAACAGACTGTTTGGCACAAGTAGTTGACACATATTTCAAGTTTCAGAGTAGCAGCCGTGTTAGTCTGTATCCGCAAAAAGAACAGGAGTACTTGTGGCACCACACGCCTACAGTCATGGTGGGGTGGGAGGAAGCAATGGTGCTAGGAGGATAAATACAGACTGAGGCACTCAGTAATAGGGGCCATATTAGTACCTAAACTAGATGCATACATGCTGTACCTTGGGCTTAAGAGCTGTGAAGTGTTAATACTCATAACCATACTTGCCGAAGAAAGTGATCCTGAACCCAGATCTCCTGAGTAGTAATTTGTGCCATGCAATGAACTAGAGGGCAACATTTCTAGTTTGTAGTGATGTCCACTGACTAGTGAGGATTTTTGTACTCTAATCACTTCCAAACCAATGTTTACCTACATGGAAGGCAGATGCTGTTTAATGTCTGTCTGCTGTATTTTTAAACAACACTTACCAGAAATCATGCAGTCCTCCTTTTATCACTGTTTAATTGCTCCTCTAAGAATAACTGGGTGAATCACTTTTCACCGTATTGTGGCCCAGGAAATAGTGTTACATAACTTTTAATTGCATATCGACAGCCTACAAAGAGCAATTAAAAAGGATTATGGAGGAGGGAATAAAGTTTATGATCACAAGACCTCAAACCATGCAGAATAAAAATGTTACTGTGAAATAAAAAGAAATTCTCCCCTAGTCAAAGACAAATGTAAATTGCAGATAATTCTTCTGCGAATATGCCCATTATAAAACCTTGTGTCTGTCTGCAAATGTAATAATGGCCAGGGAAGGGACCAGTCGTGTGACTAAAATCACACAAAATGAGCTTAATTAGTAGTAGACAGACTAGTTACTTGGTGAACTTGTGATGTTTTCCTGCCTGATTTTTTTTTTAACAATCTAGGGGAGGACAAGAGTTAAAGGATTAGTATAGATTTACATTTACTACAAGTCTAAACTCAAAGACTGAGCACATAAGGAGTGGAGTGGGATTGTTGCAAAGCGTAAGTCAGGAACAGAGAACTATAGGAACTTATGTATTAAAAAATCCCTCTGGAAACAGTTTGCCCAAGTTCTAAGTAATTCAGACTGACATGCAAGGTCTGAAGTACATATGAGACAACAGATCACATCAATTGGCACTGAATGACTCTCACTCTGCTAAATCCATGCCCTCTGGTACATCAAAGAAAACTCAAATTGATGGTATGCTGGCTGCGGATAATACAACCCAGATGATTTCCTAGATCAGTCATCATAAATTTTCATGGGTAACTAATTCACAGAGAAGACAGATTGAGAGTTAAAGCAAAGGCTACATCAAACTGGATTGACAAATTAAATCTGAAGGCTCATTTGCTGATAAAGCTATGGTTGACATGTACTTAATGATATTAGTAAATTAGATTTATTAAATTAGCTAGAGCCCAGGCCAGTACAGAAAGTTGCAGTAACCTTAATTTAAAAAAGGCTTTAAATTTGATGCAGTGTGAAAACCTCCTTAAAGGCTCTTGGCCTACTAACTTGTAACAAGAACTATTCAATTAGAGCCTGATCCAGAAACCTTTGGAAACTAATGGAAAAACTCCCATAAGAATACTGAATTTAGGAATACAGAGCTATTGTGTTCTCTCTTTTGAGATTACCTGACCAAAACCTACAAGTTTTGATATGAGTTCCGCAGAGATCTGGATTCAAGTTAAGTGGAAAGAATAAACAGTAGCTAGCTAATTGGTTTCAGGTGCTGTTTTGAAATTCTACAACTCAAACATTGCTTCTTGTTTTCAACAGAATGTTTGCAGAGTTGAGCCCCATCACTTTCAAATCTCCTCACCCTCCCATCTTTGTTTTCAGAAGTACTGAGCACCTCACAGCTGGAAATGAAATCAATAGGAGCTATGGGGTGCTCAGCACCTCTGGAAACCAGACCTCAGTTGTCCTTCAGCTTTCTCCTTGACTACAGCAGCCACCTTGGCTATCAACCTGGTGACTGAACTGGGGACTTCCAGAGCAAAACGCTTGAGCTGCTATAGCTTGCACTAAAGCTCTCTAGATAGGGCCACCATGGCAACCTTGTATTCTCTTTGCACTAGGCACAGAGCAGGACCTGTAACACCTGCTCGCCAGTGGGTTGCACTAAGACTTGGCAGCACATTAGTTTAAGCACATTAGTTTAAATTAAAAGGAGGTGTAAGTTGCTCCAAGTTGTACGCCTCTGAATTTGGCCCAATATCTGATGGGTGAGTCATGGCCTTGTTAAAGGAAATAAGCCTGGAAAGCAAGATAAAAATACTGCAAGTAAATGTGGTTTAGAAATGTAATGCCAGATTTAACCCCCCATTCTGAAAACTGGACATTTTGGTTTGGTAAATGTTTTGATTAGTGTAAATGTGTGTATGCAATAATCGATATCTATTGATAAAAATACATTACAAAGTGAAAAACTCAAGCAGGATAGAACATATTTTCCCTCTGAAAGAAAAAGCTATAAGCCCTAATAGCCAGAGAGTCTCCTGTCAGGTGGAGAAGAAACAAGTTCCACTCCCCATAATGCATGCTTGTGGTTTGCTAGCAGCTAGGATATTTGTTTATGTATGTATAGAAGGTTTAGGTACTGCAGTCACTGATGGGTTTTAGCTATTCAAATTTTTAGGTACCGTGAACTCTTAATCACCTTTCTCTCTGGGACCCTTTGGGAATCTTGCTATAAATCAAGTGAAAAGGCCTTAAGCAGGATCCTTCCCCTCCACCACCCCAACTTGCTGTAGTATCTGTTTAGGGTAATGAGTACAATCCTCAGAGCTGGCCAATTGGCTGGGGGCTCTCTCATGCTCATGTTAACAAGGTTCCCTGTATTGTTTACATACCCTACTCTAAGCTGATGCTATAAATAAAAATCAGCACAGCCTTACATGGTTAAGTCTTGACAAAGGGCTGGATGGTGCCAAAATGTCCAGTTTCTGTGCATGCCAAATGCTTTTAATAATCCACTTCCATTTTGTAGAACTGTGTTTGTGTTACTTTAACCTCTCTTAAGTGCCCAGTATATAAAGAATGGGAGCCACCCACAAAGAAGAAAGGATGGATGTCTATAATTTATCTCCCTTTGAGTATGTTTCATTTTAAGACCTTATTCCATAAGGAGACCCCATCCAGACTTCAACACCACAGACTTAACATGAAATTCCCTAAAAATGGGGTGTTAAAAAAAAAAAAAGCACATTCTGAGAAGTCCTATGAAGGAAAGCAAGTTACAACCTAAATCTGACAATGTTCTTAGCATTTTCTTAGGATCAGTATTGGCAGGAGTCTCAGCTCACTTCATTAGTGGTCACGTGAGCTGCAGTATTTGCTTACAATGGGATCAGTAAAGAATTCCACATTTCCCTCTCCTTGTTAGTTGTGTATTTAGTTAGCTAGTTTATTTTGATTCATCAAACAGGCTTACTGAACACTTAAAGAGCACTTGCTTTTAAATGCATTAACACACATCTACATGGAAGCAACAAATAATAAAGCTGAGAGTGTGGCCAAAAAACCTCCCAGAAAGGTTTGTTTCCCAGTAATTGCAGCTAGTGAGGCAACTTCTGTCCCTCTCACTCTCTTTATGGGCATGGAAGATCCTGAGTGTATCATTTCTGCTGGGTGGGGCTAGAATGATGTGAGCTCATGCAGATGGTCCAGATCTCCTGCACATTGCTAGCCACCAGGGGATTCCTTCTGCACCTTGAGGGAGGTTGGGATGGAACATGTGTAGGAAGGAGTGTGTGTCTCCACTGACTAGTCCCCTCTGAGGCTCCTCTGTAACTAGGTGAGTTACAGGCTTTATGTGATTAGCGAGGGAGAGAAGGGGAAGCTTTCAGCAGAGGAAAGAGCATTATACTCCCATTCCCCCCACTTTACTTTAACTTTAATATTCCCAGGCATGTGTCATGGAAGATGGGAGAGATTCCAGAGGACTGGAAAAGGGCAAATATAATGCCCATCTATCAAAAGGGAAATAAGGACAACACCAAGATTTACAGACCAGTCAGCTTAACTTCAGTACCCAGAAAGGTAATGAAGCAAATAATTAAGCAATTTGCAAACACCTAGAAGACAATAAGGTGATGAGTAACAGCCCAGCATGGATTTGTCAAGAACAAATTGTGTCAAACCAACCTAATAGCTTTCTTTGACAGGGTAGCAAGTCTTGTAGATGGGGAGTGTGGGGGGAAGTGGTAGATATGGTGTATCTCAACTTTAGTAAGGTTTTTGATACAGTCTCATATGGCCTTCTCATAAACAAACTAGGGAAATACAACTGAAATGAAGCTACTATAAGATGGGTGCATAACTGGTTGGAAAACTGTTCCCAGAGAGTAGTTATCAGTGGTTCACAGTAAGCTGAAAGGGCATAATGAGTGGGGGCTCGCAGGGATCAATTCTGGGTTCAAGTCTGTTCAATATCTTCCTCAATTATTTAGATAATGAGAGTACACACTTAAAGTTTGCAGACAATACAAAGCAGGGATGGGGGAGGTTTGCAAGTGCTTTGGAGGATAGGATTAAAATTCAAAATATCTGGACAATCTGGAGAAATTGTCTGAAGTACATAGGATGAAATTCAATAAAGACAAATGTCAACTACTCCACTTAGGAAGGAACAATCAGTTGCACACATACATAATTGGAAATGACTGCCTAGGAAGAAGTACTGCAGAAAGGGATCTGGGGGTCATAGTGGATCACAGGCTAAATAGGAGTCAACAGTGTAACACTATTGCAAAAAGCCAAAATCATTCTGGGATGTATGAGCACAACTGTTGTAAACAAGACTCAAGAAGTAATTCTTCCATTCTACTCGGCACTGATTAGGCCTCAACTGGAGTATTGTGTCCAGTTCTGAGTGCCACATTTCAGGAAAGATGTGGACAAATTGCAGAAAGTCCAGAAAAGAGCAATAAAAATTATTAAAGGTCTAGAAAAATATGACCTATGAAAGAAGATTAAACAAACCCAATTTTTTCAGTCTGGGGAAGAGAAGACGGAGAGGGGACATAACAGTTTTCAAGTACATTAAGAGGTTTTTACAAGGAGGAGGGAGGAAAAATTGTTCTCCTTAACCTCTTATGATAGGACAAAAAGCAATGGGCTTAAATTACAGCAAGGGCCATTTAGGTTGGATATCAGGAAAAACCTCTTAACTGGCAGAGTGGTTAAGCACTGGAATAAATTGCCCAGGGAGGTTCTGGAATCTCCATCACGGGAGATTTTTAAGAGCAGGTTAGACAAACACCTGTCTTAGTCTTGCCATGAGTGCATGGGACTGGACTAGATGACCTCCAGAGATCCCTTCCACTCCTACAATTCTATGCAAATGATCTCAGCCTATGTTCTCTAAATTTTTGGTAAACATCAAACCACAAACCTAGGTAAGTTAGTGTTGGTCTGTGGTTCAATAAGTATATCATTTCCTATTAGCTGAGCACTGACTGCATGCAAAGCACGAAATGAAGTCAGCCACTGCTGTGAAGAGCTTCTAATCTAAAAGATTAAACAGGGGAGATAGGAAGTACTGGGATAGCTAGAGACTAATTCTCAACTCTAGTTTTAATTAAAATCCAAGAAGTATATTGATTCAGTTATGGCCAGAGATGGAAAGGCCTAATGAGATCTATTTCTGGTCATGTCCATTTTATTTACAACTGGAAACTAAGGTTGAAAAATTAGAATCTTACCCTTTGAGATCTGATAACTTTTTACTGAAGGATGACATTTTATTTGTCACCACTGAAGAGTGGATTAAATTTATGGGGAAGCTTCTAAACCTGCTATACAGCCATAAATGGGCTTGAATAGGCCAGCTAAATTGGAAAGAGAACTAATCTCATTAGAGAACACAAATACAGCCCCAAGATTCTAGCCAGAATTAAGATGTTCTGCATTGATTTGAATACATGTTTTCACTCAAGGAAGCCTGTATTTTGCTTGTACTAAAAAAAGCAATGAGCAAACATCTCTCATTGGGAGAATCTCCGAAAGAAACAAAATGTCTGGAATAAGAAAGATTGTCATAAACACCTGCAACTAAAACCCAGTTTCATATGCAAGTCCTTTGAACAACTATTTCTCCTACCCTTTGCAAAATATAAGTATTCCAAATGTGTGCACGTGTTCACAAGATTTCTCAGTTCTTAGGCAATCCCTAAAAGAGTGGCCTAGAGTGCAAACCTTTTTGTTTACTGTACATTCAAATCTAAAGAAAACTCTGTGAAGAGACTTGCCCTTTGGTCTGACTGATCTTATGAGAGCATAATAACCACACACACCACTCTCTCGCTAACATATATAAATTAGAGAGAATCTTTTCTTGCTAACTTTGGTGCATGTATATACATTGTGTAAACAACTCTCAGTATCCTGCAAGATAAAGCTTGGGCAGTGGGGTCAAATCCTACTTCCTATACATTTGTTCTATCCATTCTTTCTTTTGTTCTGAAAAAAGTTGGATGGTTTTGATGACAAATGAGATAAAACTTTATTTCATCTGAAAAAGGAAACAATGACAATTAAGCTACTACTATAAGATTCTGGGCCCTAAGACATCCCACAAATAATGTATACTTTACCAAGACACTTGTGTGGCTCAGCTAATCTGATACATTCTTAACCTGATCACAGCACAGTTACAAACGGTGTTGGGTGGTTTGGTTTGAAGGGGAGTCAAGTGGTTAGCTAAATGACATAGAGGATTAGTAATATATTATTCAACTTTTTACCTCATGGTCCCTGGTTCAAAAATTGTTGCCATTTGATAGCTGTTTGTTGGCCTATGTCAAATGAGTTTGCTGCACTCAGTCCAGTTCTCAGTGGTCAGATATCCAAACCAAAGACTGGCACCTTCTTGCTAGTCTCAGAAGCCACTAAGGATTGATTTGGCTATTGTAAGATATCCGTGCCCTGCTCATGTACCCCCAGTAACCAGGTGTGGCACTACATCCTACCTTCATTTCCCTAGTTGGGCTGTCAGTAAGTTCAAAGCTGTCATATGTCAAGCAGCACCTCTTCTCCACCATTCCAAGGGTCTCATTTATTATTTGAAAATTCAACAGAAACACCAGAACACCTTTCATCTAGGCTTCTTAGCAGGGAGGTAGACTCCAGATGAACGTAGCCACTCATGAGTCCCAGGTCCAGACCCTTTACCCACAAGGCCCTCTTGACCTTCATTGCTTTCCTGGAGCTAGTGCCTCTGTAGGGTCTTCCTGCCAACTGCAGCTCTTCTCCCACCAGCACAGGCTGGGCCTCCTACAGTTATGTGGGAGCTCCCTCCTAAAGTTCCTTTTCCTGGGAGAATTCCTGCTTTATTCCTGGGAAGCTCCACTCCTTAGGGTCCACCCTCCAATGAAAAAGCTACCAGAGCCCATCAGATCCAGGTGCTCATTAGCAGATAACCAACCTAGAAGTCATCAACTGCCTAAAACGGGCTTGTTCTCCTGGAAGAAGCCCATCATGGGTAGACTGGGCCCTGACTTCCCTTCAGGGGGCCAGTCACCCCATGATGCTATGGAAACAATTACTCTGACATCTCTACAGGTTGTCTTTCCATGTCAGGGCAGAAATCCGAACTGGTGAACATTTTCCACCCAACATTTTTTTCCATCAAAACTGCAGTTTCATCAATGTTTGATTTTAGTGAAGTTTTCACTGTTTTGTCAAACTTTTAATAATTAAATGAACACTTTTCAGTTTCATTTTAGTTATAAAAAAGAACGTTTTTATAATGGATGTTGTTACAAGGAGGAGGGAGAAGAAGTGTTTTTCTTAAGCCCTGAGGATAGGACAAGAAGCAATGGGCTTAAATTGCAGCAAGGGAGGTTTAGATTGGACATTAGGAAAAGCTTCCTAACTGTCAGGGTGGTTAAGCACTGGAATAAATTGCCTAGGGAGGTTGTGGAATCTCCATCACTGGAGATTTTTAAGAGCAGGTTAGACAAACACCTGTCAGGGATGGTCTAATTCTTAGTCCTGCCATGAGTGCAGAGGACTGACTAGATGACCTCTTGAGATCCATTCCAGTTGTATAATTATAAATTGTTTTTTGTTTTTTTTTAAATAACAAGTGTCCATTTGAAATTAATCAATGTGAAAATTTCCTTTTGTTTAAATTTTTTAAAAATAGAAACTGGAATCAAAATTCCCCAGGAAAAACTTCCAACAAAAATCTTTCACTCACTTATTGTTTTGGCCAAAATAAAATTGGATTTTTCAACCAGCTCTAGCAAAATCCATTAGTGTGGGGAAAGTTGCAGGACTATGGCCTCTGCCATCCTGATATGGCTATTCAAAGAGGATTTCAGTCTACAAGGCTGTTGGGCTGATACCTACCAAGACATGCAAACATTTAAAAAGAAAGTGGGGGGTGGAGGGGCTATTTCCTGTTAATATATTAGAACGGGGTGGCCAACCTGTGGCTCCGGAGCCACATGCGGCTCTTCAGAAGTTAATATGTGGCTCCTTGTACAGGCACCAACTCCGGGGCTGGAGCTACAGGCGCCAACTTTGCAATGTGTTAGGGGATGCTCAATTCAACCCCTGGCTCTGCCACAGGCTCTGCCCCCATTCCACCCCTTCCCACCCCCTCCCCTGAGCCTGCTATGCCCTTGCTCCTCCCCCTCCCCCACAGAGCCTCCTGCATACCATGAAACAACTGATTGGGGGGTTCAGGGAGGGAGGGGGAGGTGCTGATCGGCGGGGCTGCTGGTGGGCGGGAGGCACTGGGAGCGGGGGAACGGGGGTGAGCTGATGGGGGGCTGCTGACGTATTACTGTGGCTCTTTGGCAATGTGCATTGGTAAATTCTGGCTCCTTCTCCAGTTCAGGTTGGCCACCCCTGTATTAGAAAGTATTTTGGTTACCTATTTGGAGGCCTAGCTTATAAAACTAGTAGGATAAAACACTCAAAGGGATATTTGCAGTCCAACCAAAGAAGTGACAAAATCCAGAGAACCCATCTTAGGCTTTATACGGATCCAAAAGGATGATGAGAAAGGATTTTAGGAGCTTTGGTTAGAATTTTGTTGATGCTCAATTTAGAGCTGAATTTTTTTGAACAAAAACTCTTTTAAAACAAAGGCAATTTTTTTGATGTAATCTTTTTTCCAAACACTTTTTGACATTGAAGTGTTGTGATTTCCCCCCAAAAGATTTGACCATTCTCTTTTCTATACTTAAGATTGAAAAACTATATGGAGTAACAGTAACAAAACCTCAACTACCATGACATACTTTGCCAGCTTAGCTGGCAGTTTAATGTTAGACAGTTTAATGTTGAACTGATCTAAATGGAAATGTTTCAGTTCAGTTCAAACAAACTGAAATATTTTGATTCAGGTCACCCCAACCCCAAATGAAGTATTTTGTTATGACTTTCCTGATGTAAACTTGAAGAGTTTGGCAAAAATCAAAAATTTTCCATGGAAAGTTTCAATGTTGTGGAAACTATTTTCCATCAAAAATGTTTTTTGATGGAAAAAATCTCAACCAGCTGTCATATGAACTGTGGGGGGAGAGAGGCAGGGCAGACTATCTTAATGCAAACTTGATCCTTTTAGTTCACACCAGCAGGATCTACATGGGGTGGTTATTGTGCAGCTTGTTAAAGCACTTTACAAAGCACACGCTCTAATGTGCTTTGCCAGCCCTTTGTAGACAAGCCCATAGACAGAATTTCTTAGGGCTTGTCTACACTGAAAATGCTACAGCAGCACAGCTGGGCCTCTGCAGGGCTTCAGTGTAAACATCATCTATGCTGATGGAGGGGTTCTCCCATTGGTATATGTAATCTACCTCCCGGGGAGGCGGTAGCTAGGTCAATGGAAGAAATCTTCCATCGACCTAGCGCTGTCTACACTGGTATTTAAGTCGGCTTAATTACACCGCTCAGGGGTGTGGGATTTTCACACCCCGGATTGATGTCTAGTGTAGACCAGGCCTTTGACTTCTCCTTTCTGAACATATCTATTCATTTTCCTTGAATGGTATCTCCCTGGGATTGTCTGTTGGAGCTATTTGGCGGGAGAGATTTGGCAAAAAAAAAAAAAAAAAAAAAACAAGTATGAGAATGGAAAGATATCAGTCATGCAGCTAGAAAGAGCAGTTTAATTGGATGGTCTATCCTAAATGTTGGCACAAATAAAATATTCCTCTGCTGTAACTGTTCTTCTGAAACCTCTAGTAACAGCATTTGGAAGCTTTATTGCATCTTGGGGAATAAAATACAATAAAAACCAGTCTCATTTGTCTCCTTCTGATGCCAATTTGCTAGAAAGCCCTGCCAGTACTGAAATGGTTACCTGATGAGTTAGTGTTGTAGAATGCACACATTACTTGCTAAGTATTAAACTCAACAAATGCTTTAAAACCATTCTGCCAGTACTATAAATACAAAGAGAATAAAAGTCAGCTAATGCCTATCAGCTTTCTAAAGGACTGATGAGGTGGCTAACTGATGACTTGGCTAACAGATGACTCCTTAGTGCTCCTTAAAACTTTGTTTTGGGAACAACACCTGGTAATCTTCCTACTGGTGAGCTTTCCAAACAGCTCCCAGAGATGCAGACCTTCAAGAACCAACTATGTCCTTAATGAGTACAAATATTTAAGGGGCATTTTCCTGTTCCCTGTTCAGAGTTTGAGTTGCTGGGCCATGAGTAGTCCTCTGGACTTCAGGAATAGACTCTTACACAGGTTGACTTGCTGCCTGGATTTTTGCATGACCCTCCGGTCCAATTAATGAACAAGTGTCTGAATAGGAACGTGGACGTAGTGGATAAGTTACTTACAATTAAGGCTCCGGGTTTGTCACGGAGGTCACGGTTTCTGTGAGTTCCCATGACCTCCGTGATTTCTGCAGTGGCCCATGCAGCTGAACTGGGAACCACCTGAGCAGCTCAGGCAGCCCCTGGGCCATTCGCACAGGCCACTGCTGGGGCAGTCTCGGGCCTCCCAACCCCCAGCAGCAGGAGTTTGGGTGTGGGAAGGCTCTGGGCTGGGATGCGGGGCAGTGCTTATCTGGGGGGGCTCCCCAAAAGGGCGACAGCAACTCCCCTCCCTCAGCTCCTAGCTCCACATGCTTCCTTTGTCCATTGGCACCACCCCGCACTTCCATTGGCCGCGGTTCCCAGTCAATGGGAGCTACAGAACCGGGGTTTGGGGTGGAGTGGAGGCAGCACACGGAGTTAGGAACTGGGGTTGCCGCTTCCCAGGAGCCGGGTAGGGAGCTTGCCCCAGCTCCACCAACCCCCTCTCCCACCACAGCACCCGTGGCATGTCCTCCCAGGTTGTGCCCCCCCCCCCCCATCTCCCCCAAGTTTTAGTCAAGGTATATAGTAAGTCATGGACAGGTCATGGGCAGTGAATTTTTGTTTACTGCCTGTGACCTGTCCATGACTTTTACTTAAAATACCCATGACTAAAACGTAGCCTTACTTATAATACTATGCAATATTCAATGGTGTAGTAGCAGGTCAAATTTTACAAACTAGACTTCCTACTGCATTTGAACCAGATTAAGATTTTGGATCAAGTCTGATCAAAGTCAATGGGATTGTTTCCATTGACTTCAGTAGGGTCTGATTCAGACCCTAAACATTTAGGATCAGGTGTATGATGGTGTAAGTGGAGTCAAGTTGCAACTGTTTTTATCAAGGCAAAATTTGTCCTTATCTCTAATTTGAAATAATAATTTGGAGTTTTTACTATGATGTATATTAATTATATTATGTAGGATATTTTTGATAAAATATATAGCAGCGGAAGTAATTCAGCTTTACTTTTACTAAGATAATCCACCTAAACAAATAGTTAAAGTGCTAGATTTTCTTTTAACAAACTGATGTACTGATTTTCCATCTGTGCTAACTTTAAATTGTTCTCTTGAAGGCATTCCAAAGTAAATATTTGGGTGTTTATGGACAGCAATTGGGCATGTTGCCACTCTACTGCTAAAGGACTGAAACAGTAGCACCTATAAAAGTGCAACCCTAAACATTCTTATGAAATGTTCACTGTCTACAGATGCCGATAGAGGCATCACTTATTTTAGACATCTGCCTGGTGCCAGCCCACATAAACCCGCTGTCTCACTTTTTACATACATTAATCAGACGTATAAATATATACATTTTGCCTGAGATTTCAAAATACTTTATAAAGGTGGGTAAGAATGATTCTCAGCCCCCTATTATGAGGGAACTAAGGCACAAAGATAACAAGTGATTAGTCTAAGGTCTTTTACTAGAGCTGGGCAAAATTTTTAGCACAAAACCTTTTCTCGGTGAACATGCAGATTTGGGTTGACCAAAACAATTTGTGATTTGGGTCAATTTCAGCAAGTTGGTTTAGTCAGAAGATTTTTTCTAAATGTTGAAAATGTCAAAACAGTTCATTCTGGCATTTCTTAACGAAGTGTTTGGGTTTCAGAAAGATGTTTCATTTCATAATTTCCCGTTGTTTTATTTAAGAAAAACATTAAAAAGTCTGTCAAAATTCCAAAACCATTTGTGACTTTGGGTTAAAAAATGGTTAGACCTGTGAACCAAAAAAAGCCACAAAACAAACAAATGAACAATAACAAAGAGACAGTAACAGCGAGCCAATTGCAGTTTGGAATAGAACCATACTCTCAGTCCCGCACCTCCCAAATATTGAAAGTGAGGTTGCAGGAAACATTCAGATCTAGAGTTGATTATTGGTAGCTCCCTCCTCTCTGACCTCTTTCATACCCACATGACACCTCTCCAGTGCATACAAAATACAACTGTTGAGATAATCTTTCTTGCCTTCTACTCTGATCCTCACATTATACTCTGAATCCTTCCACTGGGTCTCCCCTCCTCATTCCATCAAGTAGAAGCTTCTTGCCCTGATGTTTGAGTCCCTTCACAATCTGCCTTGTGATAGTTAATCACTTTCTCATTGCATTTGCCCTCCTATTACTCTGCCCTGCTGCAGATCCCTGTTTGGTACACATGCTATCATGTCTATTACCTTCTTCTACTTCAAATCCTTCTCAAGACCTACTTCTACTGTGATGCTTAACAGAAATTAGCTATTTAGTAACAGTGACTAGTTAGTGGGGCATTTGGGGATAGCTCATATTTATTCATTTATGTTACATGAGAGTAGGAGCATGATTTTTTTGGTATGTGGATGGCTTAACACAACGTGTACACTACCAGAATGCAAAGAACAAACATTAATAAAGAAATGAACCCCACACTATTCCTAGGCCCCAATTCAACCAAGTTACACAAGCACATGATTAACTTGAAACGTGTTTGGTCCCACTGACTTCACTGGGACTGCTCACATGCTTAAAGTTGCTACATACACAAGTTCCTTGTTGCACAAGGGCCCTAGTTTCTATGAGTGTTTTATTTTTGATCTTATACATTAAACAGATCGTTGTGACACATTTGGATCTTGGAAGGTTGACAGCCAAGGTAAGACATCCACTGAATTTACAGAAACTCCATACAGTTCTTTGACTTTCTACTTCATTGTATTATGTTGTTGATCTAGTTCAGAGACTCTCAAACTGTTGTCCATGGACCACCAGTGACCCGCGAGCTCCATTCAGGTGGTCCACGGATAGTTCCCTCTAAAGTGCACGTCTGGGCAGCCGCAGACAAGAGAATGAAGGGCCACCCACCTAATTAGTGGAGCCATGCAGACGTGCCTGGACCCTGGAGAAGATGAACACGTAAGGTGAGATGGTGGCCTTGGGGGGAATAGGAGGTAGGTGGGAGGTGGCAGTGGGGTGAGAAGAGGGGATGGGGGGAATTTGGGATATGCAGGGCTGTGGCAGACAGAGAAAGAGGCAACTTTCTCCAGCTCCAGGGCTACGGCTGCCAGGGAGAGATGGTCCTCCTTCCGAGCCTCAGCTCTGTGGCTGCTGTGGTGGGGGAGAGACCCCCCCTTCTTCCCACCCCCAGCTTGGCAGCTGCCACGGTGTGGGAGATAGGGCACATCTATCGCATTTGAAAGGTAAGACTACTGATATTAAAATATGAGTTGTGTGCTTTTATTTATAGAACAATAAACGTTAATTATTATTAAGGGTTTTTTTAATGTAACGCTGTCACAGAGTATTGGGGAACTCAGGGCCCTGCACCCCCGGCTTCCTGCGATTCACCATGACTCTCAGCCAGCCAGTAAAGCAGAAGGTTTATTTGGATGACAGGAATACAGTCCAAGACAGGTCTTGCAGGCACAGACAACAGGGCCCCCCTCAGTTAGGTCCAGCTTGGGGTCCCAGGGCATCCCAGCCCCCCCCCTTTGGGGGGGGGGTCAGAGCCATCTCTGCCTCCCAGCCATCTCTCCAGCCCGCTTCCAACACTCTGCCTTCAGCGACCCCTCCCACCGCCTTTGTTCAGTTTCCCGGGCCAAGGTGTCACCTGGCCTCCAACCCCTTCCTGGGTTCTCATGTTACACGCTCAGGTATTCGCCTTCGGGCAGACTCCCATCCCCCAATGCAGACTATCCTAGCCACACTCCCCTGTCAGCATTCCCAGACCACAGTAAGAACAGTCCCAGTTCGTCACATCTCCCCCCTTCGAGACCGAACTGAGCAGGGTCACTTTAGCCAGTGACCCGGGGAAGTTCGAACCTACCCCCGTTCCCATGGATGCCCCCGCATCCCTCCCATTCCTTGGTGAGAATTACACCAGGCCCCTCCAGTTTCACGCCCCCCCCCCTTAGGTCGGGGTGCTTGATGGCACTCGCAGTTCGCATGTGGGAAGGTTTATGCGGCCTGTGCCCTTTTCCCACCCCCATACCTCTGGGGTTCCAACTGGGCTGTGGTCTTCTCCCAGCGCTCCAGTCTGGAGGTCTGTGCTTTGGGCTCTCTTGGTTTAGAGCCGCCCTTTTAACCTTGGCCACCCTCCGGAAAGGATTCTTTATGCTGGGCAAGGGTCCTAAAGCTGTTTTCCCCTTGTCCCAGGACTTCCTCCCCCTCTGACAGGGGTCACAGGATCCGCAGTACTGTCGGACAGTAACAAAGACCCCAGGCCAGTAAAAGCTCCGTAGCAGCCTCTGCTGGGTACGCCAGGTTCCCTGGTGCCCTGAGAGGGGAATGTCATGGGCCCGGCACAGCAGCTGGCGGCGATACTTCTGGGGTACCACCAGCTGCCTCCTGATCCCCCCTGACTCCATTTTCCCTGGGGGAGCCCATTCTCGGTACAGGAACCCCTTCTCCCACAGGAACCTTTTCTGGCCACCTCGTCCCATGGTCTGTACCGCATTGAGGTCGGCCAGGTCCCTTATCTTCCGCAAGGAGGGATCTCTCTGCAACTCGGTCTGGAACTCAGCAGCTGGGACAGGGATGGCCACCTGCTCTTTCTCGCCCGCTGGGTCTGAAGCTGCAGCCTCCCTGAGCCGTGTCCCTGGGCGTTCCCTCCCCACCAGGTTAGGGTCCTGCGCCTCAGGCAAGGCACCCCCCCCAAGGCCAGGGCGCAGTGCCCCTCGCCGGCTCTGACTGCGGGCCACAACCAGTGCCCTTTGGGGGTTGCTTGGCCAGTTCTCCAGGTCCCCCCCCATCAATACCTCAGTGGGCAAATACGGGTGTACCCCCACATCCTTGGGGCCCTCCTTGGCCCCCCACTTCAGGTGTACCCTTGCCACGGGCACTTTGACTGGTGTTCCGCCCACCCCCGTCAGGGTCAGGTAGGTGTTGGGCACCACCTGATCTGGGGCCACCACCTCGGGCCGGGCCAGCGTCACCTCTGCGCCCGTATCCCAGTATCCATTGACCTTCCTCCCATCCACCTCCAGGGGAACAAGGTACTCTCTCTGGAGGGACAGCCCCGCGCCTACCATATAAACCAAAAACCCTGAGTCTGGAGCATCCAGCCCCCTAGAGGAGCTGGCCTGGAGCTCTCCTCCCTCCTTAGCAGGTGGTACTCTGCCAGCCCCCCTTCCCTGGGAATGCTGCCTCTCACCGGGCTGGGTATCTACCCAGTCAACCCTCTGTGGGTTCGGTCTGCTCAGTCTGTCCCTGAGCCTGGGGCAGTGGGCCCGTATGTGGCCTTTTTGGCCACAGTGGTAGCAGCCCATGTCCCATGGGTCCCCTTGAGTGGGTCGGATGGTCCTGACGCCGGATGTTCCCCTTTGATGGGGTTTTTCTGTATTTTCCCACGGGGAGGTCCCATGGTGACTCTCTCTCTGCGTTGTGGTGGGACTGTTCCTTTGGGACTCCTCCCTGTTATCTCCTGACCGGCTCTTTACAAACTCATCGGCCAGCCGGCCTGCATGTCGCGGGTTCTCTGGCTTTCTGTCCACCAACCACAGCCTCAGGTCGGATGGGCACCGCTCATACAGTTGCTCCAGTACCAGCAGTTTGACCAGGTCCTCCTTCGTCTGGGCCCCATCAGCTCACTTGCTGGCGTATCCTTCCATGCGGACGGCTAGTTGCAGATATGAGATCTCAGGGGTTTTATCCTGACTCCGGAACCTTTCCCGGTACATCTCAGGAGTCAGCCCAAACTCTCGTAGCAGGGCCTTTTTGAATAGTTCGTAGTCCCCTTTCTCTGCCTCTTCCAGCTGGCGGTACAATGCCACGGCTTTGGGGTCCAGTAAGGGGGTAAGGACCCGGAGTCTGTCCACGGGATCAACCCGGTGCAGCTCGCAGGCCGTCTCAAAGGCCTCCAGGAAGTCATCCATGTCCTCCCCCTCCTTGTGTGGGACCAGGATGCACTTATCAAAGCTCCGTGCAGTCCTGGGTCCCCCCTCACTCACCGCAGCTGGGGGTTCGCTGCCCTTCAATCTTGCCAGTTCCAGTTCATGCTGACGCTGTCTCTCTTCATGCTGTCTCTGTCTCTATTTCTCCTCCCGTTCATGCTGTCTCTGTCTCTCTTCATGCTGTCTCTGTCTCTCTTTCTCCTCCCGTTCATGCTGACGCTGTCTCTCTTGTTCACGATCCTCCAGCTCTCTCAGTTTTAGCTCTTTCTCCCATTCCAGCCAATTCCGCTCCACGGATGCCGAACGTCGCCGGGAGGATCCTCTGCTGGCCGGCGAGCTTCGCCGGGAGGATCCCCTGCTGGCCGGGGGGGTCACGGCGCCCTCGGTATTTGCTGGGCTCCTCCCCACCCTTCCCCTAGGCATAGGAAGGAGTGGTCTCAGGAAGCCCTCAGCAGCTGGCTGACCACTCCCAGCTGGGACAGACACTGGTGCCTGCGCTGCATTTGCCAGGCTGCTTCCCTGAGACACAGGGATCAGTTCATTCGCGCAATCTTCCGCCTCCAGCTGGGCAATGAGCTGTTCTTTGGTGAGCCTCCCAATGCGCAGCCCCCTCTGCTTGCACAGCTCCACCAGGTCGCTCTTAAGCCGCTTGGCATACATCTTCCTGCTGGCCACTCACCGGCCTGTGTGCTCACAGCTCCCCACAGTTCCCAGGGGGACCCCTAGTGTGCCAGCCCTTCTCGAGGTCACCACCTCTCTGCCAGGGTCGAGCTGCAGACTCCTCCGCCCCTGGGACCACTCGCTGCGATCCCCCCGGGGGGACCCTGTTACCGCAGAAGTCCTTCTCGCTGGTCACACACTCCCAGGGGTAATAACCGTCTCTCTCTCACTCTTCAGCACGCCTGGTCCCCGTCAATCCCCCTTCGTTTTACTGCTCCCCAGTCACTTACTGCAGGAAGCGCCGTCCACGGGGTGCAGTAGATCTGCTGCCACCAGTTGTCACGGAGTATTGGGGAACTCAGGGCCCTGCACCCCCGGCTTCCTGCGATTCACCATGACTCTCAGCCAGCCAGTAAAGCAGAAGGTTTATTTGGATGACAGGAATACAGTCCAAGACAGGTCTTGCAGGCACAGACAACAGGGCCCCCCTCAGTTAGGTCCAGCTTGGGGTCCCAGGACATCCCAGCCCCCCCCCCTTTGGGGGGGGGTCAGAGCCATCTCTGCCTCCCAGCCATCTCTCCAGCCCACTTCCAACACTCTGCCTTCAGCGACCCCTCCCACTGCCTTTGTTCAGTTTCCCGGGCCAAGGTGTCACCTGGCCTCCAACCCCTTCCTGGGTTCTCATGTTACATGCTCAGGTATTCGCCTTCGGGCAGACTCCCATCCCCCAATGCAGACTATCCTAGCCACACTCCCCTGTCAGCATTCCCAGACCACAGTAAGAACAGTCCCAGTTCGTCACAAACGCTTTTATCCAATAGTTAGCTAATGGTACAGACAACATTTGGAAAGATCATTAAGTGGTCTGCCGAGACCCTCAGCAATTTTCAAGTGGTCCGCGAAAAAAAAAGTTTGAGAACCACTGATCTAGTTCTTATTGAGTCACATATACATTTACAAAAGGCCCTACAAGGCTTAACTTGGAAAAGTAACAGTGATTCATCATTGTAACAAATTGTAAATGTTCCCTCAGTCCCTCTATTTTTAGAAACATTTACAATCAAAACTGAAAAATTAGTATTTATAATCTGATATGGCCATAGCATTAGTTCTTGGGTACAACCCAGAACAGTCTGGGGTTTTTTGTACCTCATGTAATTAAGACCCATTTGTTGATTTCTCCAATCTGTACAGAATAAGGAAAATTAAAACAACGCATTTGCTGTTTCTTTTTTTAGGAGGGAAGTTTAAGCTAAAATAAACCCAGCCAGTGCAGTACAATCAATATGACTTTGTATTTGTTAATGTTAGCACAAATTAAAGTTATGGAATTATTTACAGGAGAAACACCTGTGCCACAGACAATTGAAACTAAAATTTGTTGCTTATATAGTTCTTTCCTACCTTAAGGTGATTAGAAGTTAAAGACTAGGCATAGAACAGTCTTCCAAAATAGATTATAACTTTCAGTTCAGGAGTCTCATTACAGTGTGTAATCAACATTCTTTTCTATTGTTAGTAGATATTTGTTAGAAAAAATTATGAATAGTATCTAAATATGATTAGATTGCTTAGTTACATTAATTTTTGCCTAATGTTACAACCATTTCTAGTAGCATAGGGCCAGATTTTCAGCTAGGTGCATTTAATTCCATGCAAGTGTAACAGCATAAAACTGGTTGTGATTATGCAAATATCCATTGTACACATTTGTTATTTGCATGCTTAACTCTATGTACACACAACTGTACACACAACTGCGTAAGTTTGAAAGTCTGGGTCCATATTACCATCTCATATAAAAGTGCACAATTGTGAGATATTTAGGAGCTATGGGTTGCCATATCCTCCCTTTTTGTAGTGTAGTGTAGGGCCAACAGAAGTGCAGAAGGGCTGCTGTGTAAGGCTGATCCTAGGTTTCATATGAAATAAAACACATGGGGCCTCAGACAGATGTGTAACCTGCATGACATCTGTGGATTTGGAGGGTTCAACAATTGGGCAGGACAGGTATGTTTGACCTTAGGGGGATGCAGAAAAGTTAATAAGCAATGTACCTCAAGGTGCTTAATATTATTGACAGAATAAGAAGGCTTTCAGCAGCTAGAATGGGGCAGAAAGGCTTTCAGCGGTTGTGTGGAAGTTGACCCTCACCACCACCCCCCACGGCATACTTCATCCTTAAAGGTGGGTGGCAGGCCATTGGACACAAACGATCCTGGATGTGAGAGGAGAGGAAGTGCTAGTAACATGGATCTCTGTGAGGTTTCACACTTGGTACAGCCTAGAGTTGGCCCAGCTGACATGCTCACATAGGTAGAGTTGGTTGGAAGTTTTCCTTTGAAGTGTGTTATTGACTGAAAGTGTGGTTTCCACAAAACAGACAATTTCCCCCAAGAGGAAAATAAGTTGTTTGGGGTCTGTTTGACCCAAAACAAACCATTTCATTGGATTGTATCAAAACATTTCAGCTCAGTGTGAATACCTGAGCTACTGCAGTACCTTATGGGAGCTGTAGGGTGGGTGCCTCATGTCCCCTGTGGGTCAGGTTCCCTGACTGGACTACAACCATGAAAAACCACCATCTAGCCTCTGGATAACCTGCTTAGGTGCATCATGGGGGTCCCATAACCAAAGTGCAACTAGGCTACATCCCAAAGTTGAGAATAGGGGCATGAAAAACCCAAATCACAACTCCCATACAGTACCACAGTGGCTCTGGTGGATGAAATGTAATAAAAAGGTTTTGTTTCACATCAATTTTATATCAGAATATCACATTTTCTTTTGAATAAAGATGTCAAAATGAACTTTTAGCAGGGGACATCCACCTCTTGAGTGCATCTTGCTGCTGCATTTAGTATTGCAGGCCTTTCCCTGCTCCTGGCACCCCTGCCGATTGTCAACCCTTCTTGGTGAGTCTTCAGTGGCTCAGCCCATTGGCCAAATCACAGTAAAAAATGAACTCTTTCCAGGATATTAAGCAAACAGTCTATTTACCCTTAGTAGGGTCTTCAGTCCTGGCACTGGGCCCCCTTTAAATGCAGCCCTTTGTTTGAGCTTCCAACTCAGTCCTGCCCGCTTTCTGGGGTTTACACCACTTTACTTGTGGCCACTAAGGGAATCCAGGCCTGCCCACTATTTCAGATTCCACCCAGGGACTCTACGCACAATAGCTATGCACAGCTCAATTTCAGTCTGCTGGCACTTCTTCCCTGGGCCCTTTTTGCTTCATCCTTACCTCAGGGTTAAGCTTTTTAGGACCTCTCTCCCCCTGCAAGCCCATCTAAGCAAAATGCAGCCAGAAACAGACTCTTGCTATTCCTTTCATTCCTTGGGCCAGATCTTGCTCTGATTCCAGCCAGGAACTGACCTGCTAAGGCCCTGCAGTTCCTTTTATCTGAGCCTGCTTAGCTCTGATTGGCTACTTCCATGAAGCCTCTCTTGGCAGGCCTGGAGGACCCTCTGTCACTGCTCCTTTCCTGGGGTGCAGTGTAATAGGACCACAGAGCCCCCTGAAGAGCTCAGTACACCCAGTCACAGAATTGTTTTAATATTCCTGAGTTGAAAATTGTTGTATCTTTTTATTCTGTGAAAAATATCACTTGTTTGACTTTCTGGTCGCAATTCAGGGCAACGTCAAAATATTTTCCACAGGATGGGAAGGCAATTTGTTGGCTGAAGGCACACAAACAAAAAGCCCATGGGCCATACACAAAGAACCAACAACCATCCACTTGGATAGCATGGTTTTTAATACAGCCCCCATTACTAATAGATATAGCTATATAGCCCTCCCAATAACTCGTATAGCTAACAGATATTCCATGCTGCAATTGGCTTCCCCACCTTCTTGTGGTAGGTGACTATGTGGTGAGTGGGGTGGTATTACATAGCCACCATTCTGCTTTACAAAGCCTTCCTACCTAGATTCCATGCAATTTCCACCCTTTTACTCTGCTTCAGACCACAGCTTATTTATTTCACAGAGTGACTCTGATTCTAATCACTATTATTGTGGTAAATACAGATGCTGAATTATAAAATGGATAGATTTTAAACTTTACAATTCCCCCAACTCCATCTTTGATGTCCTTTCCTTGCAGTCACCTCCCACCAACTCCAGTGACTTTATCTCTGTTGGTGGCCGTTGACAAGCATCCCAACCTTCCACCGCTGGAGATTGAATTCAGCTTCTGATTTAAGTCAAAAATTAAACAGTCTTCTGATGAGAAAAACAAAACATGTCAATTCCTGTCCTAAGTTTATCATTTCTGCTAATTTGGGTCACAGCAGAGGGCTTATACAAGTGGTGGCTATGTCTATCAGGATGGGCCTCAGAGAGAGAGGCCCTGCCCTGGCAAACTTCCTGCAAAATACAACTCTTCTGAAGCTATGGTAACATATCAATTTTCTAGCACTTTTAAACCTTCCCATAACTGTATACATTGTGGAGATTATTCCTGACCTGGAACCACAGGGTTACCAAAATCTGCCTAAGGTGCTTCAAAAAAAGGGCCTTGTTAGGCCAAGGGCTAGTTCAGCGGTCGGCAACCTCTGGCACGCGGCTCGCCAGGATAAGCACCCTGGCAGGCCGGGCCAGTTTGTTTACCTGCCACGTCGGCAGGTTCGGCCTATCGCGGCTCCCACTGGCCGCGGTTCGCCGCTCCAGGCCAATGCAGGCTGTGGGAAGCCGTGGCCAGCACATCCCTCGGCCCGCACCACTTCCCGCAGCCCTCATTGGCCTAGGACGGTGAACCGCGGCCAGTGGGAGCCGTGATCGGCCAAACCTGCCGACTCAGCAGGTAAACAAACTGGCCCGGCCCACCAGGGTGCTCACCCTGGTGAGCCGCATGCCAGAGGTTGCTGACCTCTTGGCTTGTTCTTAGTCTTGCATTTCAGGGCCTGATACACCATTAGAGTCAATGGGAAAAGGAAAGACCCTTAGTAGTACATCGAGCACATCACCGGCCACCAACAGTACCAG
Source organism: Malaclemys terrapin pileata (assembly GCF_027887155.1). Classification (NCBI taxonomy): domain Eukaryota; kingdom Metazoa; phylum Chordata; order Testudines; family Emydidae; genus Malaclemys; species Malaclemys terrapin. Next base: position 23,217,076 of record NC_071509.1, read on the forward strand.
GAGGTGTGAGCCAGAGTGACATCTTTCTCCCTCTATGAGAAAGGGACCAAGAGACCTTCTTCATTGGATTATATGAACTGGAACCATAAACTCACTGAACATTAAATCTCACCAAATGAGGGTCAATCCATCCTCATGTCCACTCATTATACTCCACACCCGAACATAGCCACTCTATGAACTTCATACCCTCATAACTCAATGCCTGTACTTTGACCCATCAACATTTAACCCCCAATCGGGGATATTGCAGATTATGTATTCCTTATGTCACCCGATCTTAAACCAAACTTTGCATCCTCGATAACCTGTACGTTATTCCCTGATAACCAGAAACTTCTATGCTCAAACTCTGTTCACTTTTTTTTTTTAACATCATCTTAATAAAATTTTTAGTACTGAACTGATTCACATTTCCTTTAGTATGCAGAACAAAAAGATGTAAAAAAGTTAGACCCAGGCTCAATTCTTCATAAAGAAAATACCGATTTTGTGAACCTGTGTAAAATGTCACATTATATTCAGTGGAGAGAATTCAGAAAGTAAGGCAAAGATTGTAAATACTAAGCCAGGTTTTTTAACGGTATTTAGCAATCTAACTACCATTGATTTCACTGCAAGTTAGCCATCAAAATACCACTAAGACTTTGGCTCATTGACCTTGGTGGCCGTTAAAATGCAGACTTAAGACAAACATTGTCTCCAGGATTTTTTCCCTTTCAACACACATAATAAATTCCATCATTGTAACTATGCTATAATCATGTTAGCAAGGCTTACTAGGTTTTTAATAGGAATGTTTAGTCAGCATGGTGATTTACAGGATTTCTACCAAGTTTTCTTTCATATGTCTTTTTTGCAATTTCCCCAGGTCCTACTCATGTGTCTTTCTTTCCCTTGCAGCTGCTGTTATTCAACATAAACAGCTGCTTCCACACAATATGTCTGTGGATGTATCCTGATAACACAACCAATGACTGAGATTAGTAAAACACCTCAGAGCTTTTCCTCTAAAAATACCCCAATAGCTCAGTAAACTGGGTGCAAGATCTGTACACCATCTCTGTGGAGCTGATAGCTTTTGGTGGATTAAGTGCAGAGCCATGTGACCACTGCATTTATCCTTGCACCTTTCATCACCTCATCTGCAAACTGCCCACTAATCTGTCACCTCTCACCCTTTCTCAACATTCCAAACTACTGAGTAGCTATAAAGAGCGTAAGAAAAAAACCCAAACATCCATCTCCTACAAAAGTTTCCTATTTTTCCTCAAATGTGGCACTTTCTCCTTAGATTTACACTAGACCAAATGCCAGGATAGACAATATTTAGTCGTAGATGAGTATGCTGTAAATTTTGAAATCTCTTGTGATCCTGGAGAGGCAGCAATGGCAGTCAATCCCATAGGCAATGCCCAGCTTTTCCAATGGAATGCATAGGACTGGTTTCTAGCCATGAAAGGTCCCAAGGCACTGTACTTTAAAGTCCTGAATTTTTAGGTATAGAAAAAGCTATTTATCATATTTAGATACAACCAAAGGCAAATATCCTAATCTTCTGAAAAGAGTTAAGATTTTTTTTAGGACCATGAATGTTCAGGTGGGGTTTCTATCTGACATGGAAGACAGCTACTCTAACGGCAGATTTCAGAGTAGCAGCCGTGTGAGTCTGTATCAGCAAAAAGAATGAGGAGTACTTGTGGCACCTTAGAGCCTCACACATTTATTTCCTCATAAGCTTTTGTGGGCTAAAATCAATGAAGCATCCGATGAAGTGGGTTTTAGCCCACGAAAGCTTTATGAGGAAATAAATGTGTGAGTCTCTAAGGTGCCACAAGTACTCCTCTAACAGCAGAGTGTACCCTATCCCCAATGCTGGCACACAGTTTCATTGCCAGTTCAGAGGCTAGAGTCAGCTCCCAAATCACCAGCACAGTTTTCTCCAGCCCCAGAAGGTCTCCTCTCCTCCTCATCCTATCAGGCTCTTAATGTGGCCTGATGAGGACACAGCCAAAGCCTTTATGGTTGGAGGCAATATTGTGTGTCTTATTTTTTGCTAAGCTCCTGGTTTCCAGGTAGTGACACAAAATGCCCACCTACTCCCATCTAGGGAAGGCGAGATATAGTGGAACCCAGTTCCACATGGAGACAATCTTGCAGCTATAAGTCATTGAATTTAGCAGCTGTGCAACTGTGTGACTAAGTCTTTTGAATTGCCCAAGTGTTTTCCTTGGCGACTGCTTCCTGCAGGAACTTGTTTTTCTCTTACCATGACTGGGGTTGGCTGTTTGTGAAAGCTGTGGCTAGTGTTTATTGGAGCAACAAAGAGTGAATAGTTTTTTAACATGTTCCCACAGTGCCCAGAGGAGTCCTTTGAAGGGGAGGCAATTGCTTTTCCTGGCTTTCTTCCTCTCCCAGAGGGGGGCGGGGGGAATCTCACATGAGAAAGAGTAAATATACTTTTCCTGTTATTCGGTCATATTTATTTACTACTTGACAGCCCAAAGCCTCACTACCATGTCCAGAAGCAGTTTCTGTCCCATCCATTCTCTGCCTGGTTGATACAATAATGTGCCAGACTATAGCACAGAATACATGCAGGTATGGAACACAAGAACAGATTCCCCAATGTGTGAGCCAGAGAACTTCACTCCTGTCAATCAGAACAGGGCCAATCACCAAAGCCTCTTTAAGGGCATCTGCACAGTTGCAAGTGGGCCTGGTCCTTTCTGCCTGAATTTACTTCCAAAAAAATGAACCCCTCTTAATGCTTTAAGGCAGACACCCCGTCTGCTTATGAGTGTTGGTGGAAAGGACTCAATAGAAGACTGAAGGTATTTGCATAACACAACGATAATTTTCAGTTATGGGAACATGGCATGAGAACAAACACAGGCCTGCATGTGAAGGCAGTGGAAATGCCAAAATAAATAAATAAATAAATAAAAACCCGAACAAAATACACACGCAAACTTCCAAGACAGCCTTTGGCAAGCTTCATAACAATCCTTATATTTCAGTTTATAAGTGCACATTGGCACCCGTATCAAGCACATGCACACCTTCTCTGGTCTGTTTTTCATGCTCTCTCTCTCCCTCTGAGCCCCAGTTCCTGGCTTCTATGATCTTTGAGGGTCAAACCCAGTTTCTTTATCCCACACCAGTTTACCTACCCTCCACTAACCACCAGACGAGACAGCGATCAACCCAGTGCACACAACAGCATTGTAGACTCCTGATGAATCCAAGAAGGAAAAACAAATTCTTCTAGTCCTCTTTCCTCTGAATTCCTCCTAAGCAAACAAACCCTCAAGCAAGAAAGGAATATTAACAACAACAACTACAGAATTCCAGCTGATATATAAGTGGGTTAAGGCTATGCACCCATCTAAACACATCCAAGTTTATGCAAACAGTTTATAGGTTTGTGGGGTGGAGTAATTCTCTAAATGGGAAAACACACCCTGGCTTTATATAGTGCCCCGTTGAAGGCTTTGTGCTGCGCCTTTGATTCTAAATACTAATTTCCTTTCCTTACAATAATGGCAGTTATTTGAACTCAGCAGGTGCAAATGCTCACATCACAGAAGTGGGAGGGAAATGGCAGCAAATAATAGGCCCAATCCTGACCTGTGGCTGAGGAATGCTGCTAAGAAAAGACCAGGAAAGGGGCAGAGCGCATCATAAGTGTGACTCACTCCTTGTTGCTGGGCCTGGCATTGCAGGCCCTCTTTGTGCCTCCTGCTGACTTCTTTTCCAGCCCTGCAGTGCTCTACTTCTTGTGAATAGGCTCTCTAGCTGGGTCACATGTAGTCCCACCCCTTCTGGGGTAAGCCAATAGTCCATAGGCCTCAGACTCACTAGCCATTACCCCTAGTGTTGGGGGGTGAGGAGGTTGTTCAATAGTCCTTCCACATTATCAGGGGGTTTCCATTCCACTGTCCTCAGTGGGTCAGTAGGGGAATCAGAGCCCTCCTGAGTCCCTTTCTTCTGGGTTCAGGTCCAGGCCCCATGCTGCCTCCCTGGACCATCTGCTTGCCCTTGCCTTTGCCACAGCTTCTTCCCAAGCTCACCATGTAGCAGTTCCTCTCTATCTAAGCCTCTTCCACAGACTCACTGCAGAGCCTCTCAGCACCTTCTGCTACCGGGGGAGTTTTCTCTAGTCCCATGCCTGGGCAGTCCTTCACTCAACAGCAATCTTCCAGCTCCCTTCAAGTCCCTCTACCAGCACAGAGAATACTGGGCAGATTCGCTTCCTCCCACTTTCCTTCCCAACCATCTTGAGCTCCCAGCCACAGCCCTACCTACCTACCTACCTTCCTTCCGGGAGCTTTGTCTGCCAGCAGCTTCACGCAACTGCCTAACTCCAGCTGGGCAATCTGCTCCTCTTCCCGGTCAGCCCCCCTGCTGATCTGGGTTCAGCCCTTTCAACTCCTCCCTCCAGGCTTGACATCTACTGCAGGTGTAGCAGGACAAGACTTATTGAGCCCCCAGGCTCTCATTAACCTCTTCTGGTTCCCTGCGGGGTTGGTCTATCCCATAACAGGTATATGTGTGTGCACAAAGGCATTGCATGCTCCGGCAGCTCAGCAGCAAAGTACTCCCAGTCTCAAGGCTGCTCTAATCCGCACTGTCAATGGCCTGCATGGCCCATTTTGGCAGGAGGGCATTGCTGGAATGTAGGGATGTCCCAGCCGTACATCCCTACACTGAGTGCAAGGGGACGGGATGGATTAGGAGCCACTAAGGCAGCTTTGTGCCAGTCCCATGGGCAGAAAGAATCCCCATGTAGCTAGGTAAGCCAGCTTTATGGTACTTTGGCCACGGATCTGACCCACAAAATATATAAAACAAATGAAATATTAAAGATCTGCTTTCCTTAAAACCAGTTGTCTCCCAAGAGAGACCTCACACTCCTCTTTTTCTCTGCTGTTTCCTTCCCTCATCTCTGTTCCAACCTGCATCCCACCCACTACCCGCTGCTCCAATCACTTCTTCCTCTTATTTTGGGCCCACACCTGCTCACATTGCAGCCCAACAGAAAATCTTCCTTGAGTTCACTGGGAGCAGAAACAGGCCCTTTGCTTGCAAGCTCTCTGGAGCAGGCATCTTGTTTTCTTACATGGCTGCGGAATTCCCTGTACTCCTGTGTGACTCTCCGCGTGATCCATCATTCACTGAAGTCAATGGGAGTCTATCATTTTACTTCCATGGATCAGGCATTTTATGTAAACAATGAGGCAGGATTAGACATCTTTCTGGGAATAACGGATTGTCCAGCTAATGAACACCAAATGCTTTCATCCTGTTGACCTGAACTTGACTTAGACAACTGCAGCTGCCAGTTTTCTCTTAGAGATCAAAATCATACTTCTGCCATATGTAGCCAGTATTTTTTGCCTTGGAGAGAGACACAGCCAGGCAACTGTATTACAGAAAAGTGCCTGAACATTTAAGGAGATCCAGCCAAGCATTTTATAGTCCAAAGAACTTTGCTAAAATAGGTGCTGTGAAACTAGGGATGGTAATATAGTGGTTTAGATGGAACATTAACTCCTGGCATTAGTGGATACCAAACTCATTTTATGACAGGGCTATTAACCTTTGAAACCATGACCCAGGTCACATGACTGGATCCAGGAAATAAAGTTCACACTTTCTTCCCTGCTTTCATTAGTGTCCCACCACTATTAGACTAGAGCCACAGACAATATTGCATTGGAGAGAAATGACAAAGTTTTCTTTCCCATAAAGCAGCATCTGACCTTTTAGTCTCCCTAGAAGAATCAAATCTAGTCCAATGCAAAGGCACAGCAGTTGTGTGGATCATCAGATATGTAAGTTCCAAAGGATACTCAGACAAAGTTTAAGAAAATGTTTTGTCCTGGAACTACTTCACTGAGGTGGTAGGAGCAAAGTCAAATACCTATTTTCCCTTGTATGTATGTATTATGGTCTCATTATACAGTGGCAACATGGATGAGGTAATATATTTTATTGAAACAACTTTTGTTGGTGCAATAGAAAAGCTTTTGAGCTACACAGAGCTCTTCTTCAGGTCTGGGAAAGGTACTCAGAGGGTACATCTATACTGCAATGTAAACCCAGGGTTAGTGGGACTTGAGTCAATTGACTCTGGATTAGAGAACCCAGGGCTTGAGCATCTACACTGATCGTTAACCCTGGGTTAAGAATTTTCTAACCCAGGCTGGAATCTGGGGCTCTGGTGTCCACACCGCAGCACCTGAGTCAAACCAACCATATCTAGACTCCCTGGCACCCACCCAAAATGTGGCCACTCTAGCCCTTTGACCACGGTGCACTATGGGAAAACTTGGCTCCATGCTGCACATTACAGGAAGTTAAAACAATCCACCAACACATCCTGCCAAATAGTCATTTTGGTCAGTGTGCTCCCAGCTACTGGAGGCAGCTACATGCAGGAGGCACTTTTTGAAGAACTCCTCTTGCTTGTGCTTTCACTCCTGTGTCAGGAAACAGGCAGAGCTTGCATGAGATGCTGGTGGACATTGCAGCAGTGTTTTCTGACCCACCAAAGGAACCTGACACTGTTTATTATGGAGCAGGAGGAGGGGTACCCGAGCATGGCAGACAAACTAATGCTTCTCAGTACAGCTTGGTGGGATCACATCGTCATGCAGACCTGGAGTGACCAGCAAGGGCTCCAGCACTTTTGCATGAAGAAAGCTACATTTCTGGAGCTTTGTGAGCAGCTTGTCCTGACCCCCCAGTATAAAGACACATGCATGAGGCCAGCCATGCCAGTCCAGAAGAAGGTAACTTTAGCCATCTGGTAACTGGCTACCCCAGACTGCTACAGGTTCACTGCAAACCAGTTTGGTGTTGGAAAGTGGTTGTGGAGGTTTCTGAGGCAATCAGCTGTGTGGTTTACTCCAAAGTGACTGGGGCCATTGATAGGACTCATGTGCCCATAGTTTGCCCTCCTCTAGCACATAAACCACAAAGAATACTACTGTACTCTATTGTTATGCAGGCCCTTGTGGACCACGGAGGGTGATTTATGAATGTCAATGCGGGTTGCACTGGAAAAGTTCATGAAGCCAGGGTTTTCCACTGAGAGGAGTCTACATTCATGGACAGGCTGGGACACTATTCCCACCAAATGACATCATAAATGGAGTCAAGTATCAGAGGGGTAGCCGTGTTAGTCTGGATCTGTAAAAAGCAACAGAGAGTCCTGTGGCACCTTTAAGACTAACAGATGTATTGGAGCATAAGCATCCGACGAAGTGGGCATTCACCCACGAAAGCTTATGCTCCAATACATCTTTTAGTCTTAAAGGTGCCACAGGACTCTCTGTTGCTTTTTATCATAAATGGAATTACTGTCCCCGCTGTTATTCTGGGGACCCTGCATACTTCCTTCTGCCTTGGCTTATGAAATTATATCCTGATTTCAGAGGCCCTGGCAAAAGATGCTTTAATTACATTCTCAGCAGGTACAGAAAGGTCGTTGAATGTGCTTTTGGCAGACTGAAATCCCATTTGAGATGTTTACAGACCCATTTGGATGCCACTGTCATCAGTGCTGTCTGCATTACTGTGGCTTGCTGTGCTCTTCACAATCATTGTGAAGCCAGAGGTGAGCCATTTCCCCCTGAATGGACCTGTGACAATGAGGGGCCCCTGAATCAGTACACTCAGCCAGAAAGCACACCTACAGAAGCTGGATGCACCCAGGTACCAGAAGCCAGAGATATTTTGTGCCCCCACATTATGGACTTGCATGGTGCAACAGAAGAGGGGAAATAGTACCTTTATGAATGTGCTTGTGGGGGTGGGGGGGTGAGGAGTGATGGTATGGAGGTTCACTGATTGTGACGAGAGATGGAGTTTTTGTGAAGGGGCGTGGAATTTTAATGCCATGTAATGTACTTATGAATGACAAGACCACTTATGAAATTGGGTGTGGGGGAGGGTGATTATTCACATTATGGAATGATGTAAGGAAGTGACTGAAGTGTGAATTGCTATAGATAACTATATTGAGGGACAGTCTTTGCATACTAATTCCTAATTGTCCCTGATCATGTGTTTACCTTTATTATTTTGAATACACATCATATGATGTGAAGCAGTGATCGAAATAAATAAAACATTCTTCACATATAAAAAAAACCTTTATAAACCTCTATTAGAAAAGTACAATATTCATCCATTCCCAGGTAGGCAAACTCCCATTACCACATCAAAACACCACTAACAGAACCTTACAGAAGAATAAAAATAAAAACAAAGTGTATGAACAGTGAAATCATGTACAAGACAGACACCCCTTACCATGGCATGTCCTATGGCCACTTGTTCTTCTTTCCACATTTGCCATGCATGCAACACTATAGGAGGGAGGTTGGGGCATCCACAGGGGAGGGGGTCAATATGGAGCAAGGTTGCCCTGCCTAGCTGCTCATGGGGCCCCAATTGCAGGTGCCAGCCAGTGATGGAGTCTTCCAAGGTGCTTCTGGACTGCAGCTCAAGGTAGCACACAGGGGACTCAGACCATGGCAGGGGTGATGCAGCAGGAGCCACTACTTTTGCAGTCACTAGTGATATGAGCCACTCAAACAGCTCTTTCTGGTAAACTCTGTCCTCCTCCCTTAGCCACCAATCCTGTTGCAGGAACTCTGAAGCAAGTGCCTGCTCCTGTGCTGAAAACCTCTCCTCAAGCTGTTCAGACAGGTTGACCCTTTCTCTTGTCTTGTGGTATGCCTTTCCTCCAGCCGTAAGTGCCTCTGTCTTTGGTACTGGACCTGCTTGTTGGTCCTCTCCAGAACTTACGTTTGAAGTTCATCATGGAAATGCTTCCTCTTGGAAAGGTTGATGAAGATACGTTGTCCCAGGCTTCTACTGCAGTGTGGGCGAGCTGTGGAGATACTGCAACCAATAGAGGTCAAGGGGCCTGGAAAAGACAAGGCACACAGGATTATTGTCTAAAATAGCTCACTGTAGAAACACAGAAAAAAAATCCTTGTGGAATTTCTAGGACATAAAATGGTACTTTTATAACCTGAACTTCAGTATATTGTGAGAAGGATGCTTCTGACCACAGAAGCTCCCTGGATATAGCCTGGTTAATGGCAGCAAAAAAACGACAGGCACAAAGATAAATTAAAAATGCAAAGCTGCTTTTTTTTATTTCAGAAAATTGCAAAACTACTTGGGTTTGGGGTATACAGATCCCATCAGTGCCTTTTGTGCTACAAAAGCTTTTTTCAATTATTTCAGGGCTTCTACATTTTGAAGGACATAACAGTTCTTGTGGTACCTGACTAGCAAAGGACGACGTTACTTCAAGCTGCTGGTGGGAAACTTGCACTTTATGCAACAGAACTATTCAGATGTATACTGACTGTGCAGCACATCTATAAGTGGCATGGGCTGGTCAGCTACCAAAGTAACCCTGAAAAATACAACCATCCCCATCTGGAGTTCCTGCTTCAGGAAAAGTTTGCGGCTATCAGCACCCAAGTCAGAATTCATGAGGGAATCCACAGAATGCTGCAGTAGCTTCCACCTGGAGTAGCGTGTTTTGACTGCATAAAAACAGAGAGAAATTCAGTCTCTCCTTCCCACCCACCAGCACATTTCTGGACAAAATTTCAAACCACAGGCATATTTGGGACAAATGATTCTGTCACCTATGGACTATAAGGACTACCTGTAATTGAAATGGACTAGATTTGTGAATGGAATACATTTCCCCAAACATACATGCACAGAACGCACTGTTTCCAGGTGGCTCAAAAGCCTGTAGAATGGTTACTGAGCAGCATACTTACAGGTATGGCAAGGTAAGGTTATTATTTTTAAGAAACAGGAATGGCAAAAGTCTGTCCCTTTCCCATCAAAATACACTTTAAAGAAGTTCTTTACAGTTTGAATCACCTGGTCCTGGTCACTTTTCTGAACTCCATGTGGTTGGGTGGAGGAGGAAGGAGGGGCAAAGCCACACCACCGGCATACAAACCACCATTAGCAGATACATGCTGCTAGCCAAGGCTTCTCATAACTTTTGCCTTAGTTCACATAGCAGAATCTGCTCCTATTACTGTATTAATAAAACATTAAAATAGAGCCAGAAACTTACTGAGCCTAGGGTCCACTTCTGTCCCATCTGTGTCTGCTGCAGGTTCCGCAGTGGGCTGTTCTTTGAGGAGACCATCAGCTCCTCCAAGTATGGACCCAGAATGTGCTGCTGTTGCTCCTGCTCCAAAGCCTGCTCTGGAACGGATTTCAGCAACAGAGTGACTTCACTGTCCCCAATCAGTGCCTGCTGCTGGCTCCTATCAGCCCCCAGGCTGGATTTTGGGGCCAGAGTCTTTATTAAGGCCATGAATTTTAGTCTCTAGCAAAGTTATGAATTTAAGCTCCCAGGCTTGTTTTCTGAAGGTCAAGGACTGAGACCTCTCAGTGAACAAAAACTACACACTTGATCATTACACTGATTGCTTCAGGAATAATGTTGAAACTTTTGAAAAGAAAAAACTCCAAGGAACCCAACACCACAATTCACCCAGGATTAAAAGATATCATCAAATCCTTCCCCAAACAACTCCAAAAAAAACCTCCACAACCTCATCCCCCACAAACCCACCCCAAGGATCTTCTACATGCTTCTCGAGATACACAAAGAGGTGAACTCTGGCAGACCCATGATATCTGGCCACAGCACTTTTACTGGAGAAATATCAGGACTCATAAAAATCGTCTCAAACCACTCACCACACAAAATACCAGTTTCCTCCAGGACACAACCAACTTCCTCCAGAAACTCCATAACATTAACAACCCTCAGAACACCATCCTTGCCACCATGGATAACACTTCCTTATACACCAACATCCCTCACCATAACGGCATCACTGCCTTCTTCAAATATCTACAAGACAATGGACAACTCTCAGATATCCACTGCAAACATATTGACAAATTTATCTATTTCATCTTCATCCATAACAATTTTACATTCAACCACAAACCACTTTGTCCAAACCATGTAAACAGCCATGAGTACTAGAATGGCTCCCCAATATGCCAACCTCTTTATGGGCCACCTTGAAGAAGAATTTCTAGACAATGCACCACAAAAACCAATGTTACACATCAGTGATATTTTCATCTTCTAGGCAGAAGACCTAAAGTTCCTCAGATTTCCACCATAACTTCAAACAACCACCACTCACAAAACTCTAGAACACTCCCACACCAGCGACAACAATAGAACCCTACAGACAACTATACAGTATACAAGAAATCCACAGATCTCCATGCTTACCTCCACAGAGCTAGTAACCACCCCAAACACATTAAGAAATCTGTTATCTATAGCTAGGCACTCCGATACCACAGAACATAATCCGAGAAGAAACTCCAGGATACACACTTAGCACTCCACCAGAAAAATAGATCGCATCATCAAACAGGCCACCCAAATACCCCCAAGAGAACCTGCTTCAATGCAGAAAAATAAAAGACTCTCTCACTGCACACCCCCAGTTGTCCCCTACCACCATATACTGGAACCCATTTGGGGTGTCAAACAACTACAATCCATACTCAATGGAGACTCCATCCTGAAAGAAATATTTTTGAACCTCATCTTCTGATCTTCAAACATCTGCCCAAACTCATTATTAGAAGCAAGGTCCCCACAGACTAGGGCCCACCAATTCAGAGCAGCACCAGATCCTGCCACTATATAAATCCATGGTACACCCACATCTTGAATACTACGTACAAATGTGGTCGCCCTATCTCAAAAAAGATATATCATGGAATTGGAAAAGGTTCAGAAAAGGGCAGCAAAAATAATTAGGGGTGCGGAATGGCTGCCATATGAGAAGAGATTAAGAAGACTTGGACTTTTCAGCTTGGAAAAGAGATGACTAAGGAGGGATATGATAAAGATCTAGATTTGACTGGTGTGGAGAAAGTAAAGAAGGAAGTGTTATTTACTCCTCATAACACAAGAACTAGGGGTCACCAAATAAAATTAATAGCCAGCAGGTTTAAAACAAAACAAATTCATAATTTTGTTAAACACTAAAAATTACAGTCTTAATAAAGACACTGGATTTATGGTTTACTAGAACAATCTGTAATCCCCAACCCCCCTTTTTATCCTGTGACTGCAGAGTTGTTAATAGTCCACATCACCTTGAATGGTCCTTTGAAATGTGTTAACTACTTAAACTAACTTAAACTAACTTCAGACTTGCATCTGAAGAAGTGAGGTTCTTACCCACGAAAGCTTATGCTCCCAATACTTCTGTTAGTCTTAAAGGTGCCACAGGACCCTCTGTTGCTATTTACTTAAACAAAGCAATCTGTTCCACCTTGTATTTAGCTGTGACATTGTGACAGAGTGCTGGGAACCAACAGCTGAATTAGTGGATTAGAATGGGCTGGGGGAGGACTAATGGGAAAATTGGCCCATTAACACAGGAGGTGTAATAAGGCATAGCAAGGGAGTACAAGGGGAAAAGGAGGCTTGCAGAACTGGGAAGGATTTCTTTTATCTCCCCTGAGAGAAGTGAGGAGAAACTGAATAATAATTATGGTGTATGAATCAGTAAAGTGATGGAAAGAGCAAGGGTAAATAAACTACACTGGGATGCTTAGCAACTGAAGGTCTCTGAGTCACTTTGATTACCTTTCCCAGACCTGAAGAAGAGCTGTGTGTAGCTTGAAAGCTTGTCTCATTCACCAACCAAAGTTAGTCCAATAAAACATTACCTCACCCATCTGCTCTTTAATATCCTGGGACCAGCACAGCTACAACAACACTGCAAACAATCACTATACAAAAAAGAACGAGGAGTACTTGTGCCACCTTAGAGACTAACACATTTATTTGAGCATAAGCTTTTGTGAGCTAAAACCCACTTCTTATTTATAAGCTTTTAGCTTTGGCTAAAAATTACATTAGGACTCCATATTATCTCAATATAAAGAGGTCTTTGTGATTTCTTTTAAATGCAGTAATAACTTACATGGTCCTGTCAAGAACCTGATGCTAACACTGCAGCCCCTTGGGGTGTTGCAGGGAATGTGCATTCACTCAGGTCCAGCTGCTAAAGTAGGAGCCCTTTGTAGAACTCTGGCAGTGATGGCCAGCCAAGCCCTTCCGGATACTTCTCCCCCTTTCAGCATGCCAGAGAACAGACCAACCACTCAGGAGCAGCAAAAAATAAATAAATAAATAAAGAGAAAATAAACAAACAGGTAGTCCCAGCTAAAACACTAGCCTCTCTTTCTTCAGATTTCAGAGTGGTAGCTGTGTGAGTCTGTATCAGCAAAAAGAACAAGGAGTACTTGTGGCACCTTAGAGACTAACAAATTGATTTAAGCATAAGATTTCATGGGCTAAAGCCCACTTCATCAGATGCATGCAATGGAAAATACAGTAGGAAGATATATATATACAGAGAACATGAAAAAATGGGTGTTGCCATACCAACTCTAATGAGACTAATCAATTAAGGTGGGCTATTATCACCAGGAGAAAAAAAAAACTTTTGTAGTGATAATCAGGATGGCCCATTTCCAACAGTAGACAAGAAGGTGTGAGTAACAGTAGGGGGAAAATTAGCATGGGGAAATAGTTTTTACTTTGTGTAATGACCCATCCACTCCCAGTCCTTATTCAAGCTTAATTTAATGGTGTCCAGTTTGCAAATTAATTCCAGTTATGCAGTTTCTTGTTGGAGTCTGTTTTTGAAGTTTTTCTGTTGAAGAATTGTGACTTTTAGGTCTGTAATTGAGTGACTAGGGAGGTTGAAATGTTCTCCGACTGGTTTTTGAATGTTAGAATTCTTGACATCTGATTTGTGTCCATTTATTCTTTTGCCTAGAGACTGTCCAGTTTGGCCAATGTACATTGTACATGTACATGTACTCTAAGGTGCCACAAGTACTCCTCGTTCTTTCTTCAGAGGGGCCCTGCATGGGCTGTAGTCCAATTTAAAGTCCACTCGTTCTCTAGTAAGAGCTATAGGATACAGTCTTCCCCCTTCAACACAGAGGGCCTGTATTTCTTTTAGGCAAGGGCATGAGCTGTCCTGGCTACCAAGTCACTTCCTGGGAGCTGAAAAGCTCAACACTCTGTCCCCCTCCCAGAGCTGCCCATTACTGAAATGAGTTTCCTCCTTTTAAAGTCCTCCTCCACTTTTGGCATGACTTACTGATGTGGTGGGGCAGGGCTACTCCAGCACAGAGCAGCTCCTTAACCCTTTCCAGGCTGGTGTGGGGTGCATGCTCCCTGTCACAGGTACCAAAGAGCTTGACCTTGTATACAGAAAACATGGGACTACTTACATTAATAGTTAAGCACTTGCATAGCTATTTGCAGGTTTGGAGCCTGTGTGTGTATTTTACTGCAAAGTGCTTGATCTGGCTAATTCTCCACATACAGAACACTTGTAGCTTTCCGTGGGAGTTCCACATGCACAAGGCTTGCACAATCAATACCCAAGACTAAAATGTTTGGCTAGTTTTAAAAAGAGTCCCTGACAAGACAGAACAAAGACAGTGGCCTTAGAAAATTCCTGCACATGAGTTAGGAACGATGGTGAACTTCACTGAGAAAGGCAGTTCTAATGTTTTAGGTACTGGGGCTCAGAAGAGATAGGTTCAGTTCCTGGCTATGCCCCAGGCTCACTGTGAGTATGTCTACACTGCAGTTTGTCACCCGTGGCTGGCTTGTGCCAGCTGACTCAGAGCAGGTCTTCGGCTAAGGAGTGTTTAATTGTGGTGTAGATGTTTGGGCTAGGGCTGCAGCCCAAGCTCTGGGACCCTCCCACCTCACAGGATCCTAGACCCCAGGCTCCAGCCTGAGCCACAATGTCTACACCAAAATAAAACAGCTCCTTAGCCCAAGCCCCTTAACTCAACTCAACCAGCATGGGCCAGCAGTGGGTTTGACCTGGGGCAAGTTACCTACTCTTTCTCTTCCTCAGTTCCCCAACTGTATCTTAGCAGGGTTCTCTAGTTGCCACCATAGTACAAATAATAATAATAAAAATATGAAAATCACATTATAAAATTTGAATTATAATGTGCATAAAGCATTATTAAACACAGTAAGTAAGGGCAGAATCTCAGCAAAAAAATTACATGACAAAGCTATGAAATCAAGGCTTCTGTAGCCTTTAAAAGGCTTTCATATCAATCAGCCCAACTTTCTTTAGCTAAATCATCTCTTGGGAGAGTCTGTTCCAGAACTAGAGAATATTTGCCAAAATAATTATTAACAGCGGTGCAAAGCAAAATTTTATTTGTGCAAACTTCAATTTCCTTACAGTAGAAACATATACAGTACAAGCATAAGTAGTATATCAATTTTTCAGCAAAGCGTACCAGTATAATGAAAAACTAATTTGTACCATGACTTTAAAAAACCCTGTAAAAATACTGTGCATTTTCAAACTTTTTTTTCTGCACATTGTTTCGACTTTTATATATTTAACTAAAGCATTAATTCTATAAGAATCATTTTCTATATTCCAGAATTGCATGACCTAGGTGTAACACTCTATAGCCTGTTACCACTTTCATACTATTTTTATATTTACAGATTTTCCCCACCTGCATTCACATATAATGTACAAGCTCCAAGAACTAATAACGGCTTTGCCAATGCTAATTTCACATTTAAAGAGGCAAAAAATGCAAAAACAAACAAACAAAAAAGCTCAGCTTTTGGTCAAAGTAGCTTAGTTCTGTTGTGTCAAAATCCTGCTTATAATCATCCAATGGCAATTTCCCCTTTTTAACCATGTTTCCTCACTGTTGATGGAGTTATGGACTTTCAAATTACAGGACTAACCCTGCCATCAATGGCAAAACTTCTATTAAATTTAATGGGACTGGGGTTGGAGCCAGTTTCTATAGTGACACCCCAGAAAGAGTCATAGAGTTTAAGGCCAGAGGGACCACCAGTTCCAGTCTGAACTCCTGTACATCACAGGCCATCAATACCACCCAGTACCCACACACTAAAGCCAACAACCAAAATTAGACCGAAGCATTACGGTCACAGGAGATTAGACTATTATGTGCCATAGGCAGGGGCAGCTCTATGTTTTTTGCCACCCCAAGCATGGCAGTCAGGCAGCCTTCAGCGGCACACCTGCAGGGGGTCCACTGATCACCCGGATTCGGCGGCGTTTCTGCGGGTGATATGCCGGTCCCGCACCTTAGGCGTACCCACTGCCGAATTGCCACCGAAGCCGCAGGACCAGTGGACCTCCTGCAGGCATGCCGCCGAAGGCTGCCTGACTGCCGCCCTCATGGCAACCGGCACACCGCCCCCCGCGGCTTGCGGCCCCAGGCACACGCTTGCTGCGCTGGTGCTTGGAGCCGCCCCGGCCACAGGCAGAGAACAGAAGGGCCGAAGTGCACCAGTGCCCGAGGCCCCTGCAATGGCAGACATATAATTAATGTGCCCAATTTACACACATTGTGGGGTTGTTTATTGTTATCCTCAAAATATTTTTTAACGAAATTACTTTGAAGGTAAAATCACGTTTGTTTTCATTTTGTAACCTAATTAAATTTAACTACTATGTACAGACATGGCTCAGGCAATCAAGTTAGTCCACCTTGTCATTAGTCAACAGGAAGTATAATCACTGCAGCT
Organism: Malaclemys terrapin pileata; assembly: GCF_027887155.1. Taxonomy (NCBI): domain Eukaryota; kingdom Metazoa; phylum Chordata; order Testudines; family Emydidae; genus Malaclemys; species Malaclemys terrapin. The sequence continues at coordinate 23,233,757 of NC_071509.1, forward strand.
GTAAAGGAGGTATCTGATGTTTCAGAATAAGTGAGTTTAGTTATGGTGTGAGCTTCCTCAGTTCGATTTACATGACAACTTCAGGCTCTATGTTAAATAGCAAGTCATCATTTCCCCTTCGAATTTCAAGTAGTAGAGGTGACTCATTCATCACAGCCTCTTGCAGGTCACTGGAGGTCATCAAAGGGCGTCCATTTACTTTGACAATGATGTCTCCGTCTTTGATGCCACCTCTGCATAAGCAAGATAAAGCAAAGATTAAGCTGTGTATTCAAGGGCATGAAATTCACCCTGTATAGAGGACCAGCAGAAGGTCTATGCACCACTTATTTGATGGATGTCGTACATAAGTCTTGCTCTCAGCCTTTCCATAGGGGTGAATTTCATTCAGGGTGTTACTAACTGCAGTAAAATGTAATCTCAGCAGTTTTCTAAAATCAAACATGAAGCATTAGAGCTAGGCGAATAATGGATTTTTTGATTTGTTGGCAATTTCAAAAAGTTGAAAAATCATTTCAGAATGGATAAAAAATTAATATTCTGAATTTTTCAGTGAATTACACAGTTGAACAAAATTGCTTTTGCTCAGATTAAATATTTCAATTTGACAAAATCAAAATGTTTCTTTTTGATTTTGACAATTTCTAAATGTATTTGCATTTTTAAAAATAACATTAAAGAAAATTTTGAAACAAAAAAGTCATTTCAAAACTGAAAAATTGAAATGAGATGTTTTGATTTATTTTCATTTTTTTTTCCAAAATGAGCAATTTAGCAAAATCAACACAAATCTGCAAAATGTTTTGGCATTGCAGAATCTGCAATTTTTGAAAAAAAAAATGTTATATGAAAAATTGTACCCATGGAGCATTGAATTGAAGAGATGTCTTCTAAAACAGTGACAACAGATAGAGCACAAATCTAGTTTTTACTAGGTATTGTTTTCTCAAAACTTCAGTACCTATAACAACATAGACATGAAAGATACCTTTCACCAGTGAGTCTTTCTAGTTCATCCTTCTGCCAAGATTAGACTGTGCCCTGTCATATACATTGAGTGCCTTGAACAGAAACAAAGTCTACTTCTAAACATTCTAAAGTGGACAGAATGTACTGACCAAAATGCTGGTCATTTTTTTTTTCTCTTTGCCTTCAAATATTTATCTGAATGACTTTTAATTCATCCTCCAATTTTCTTATTAATTCCTAGAAAAAGTCTTAAAATCGGATATGTAGAAAGCCTGAAAAAACAATTGTTCATTCCTCCGAGATGAAGTGTTGGGGCTTAACAATATTAGTATGAAATGAAGTTTGAAAACTGAGCCTAGTCTGTAGAAAATTCAAGCCAACAGCTACTATGTCATAGTAATAGGGAACATATGAAGACATTTATTCAACAAAGATTGGCAAGCAGCATCCTCATTTATATTAAAGGTTCTGTTTATTCACACTTAATTTTGCCTTTGAAATACAAATATGGTTACATAGTTCTTCAAGCGTGTTTATTTATTTAAAAATTCAAACCAGCTAATACTTTAAGATGTTGCCCTTAGCAATGATATTATAAATATTTGACTATTTTAAATGTTAATAGAAATTCATCAAAATATTTTAACAGGTATTTTACTAAACGGCCCAAATTCCCTTTGAAAAGCAAAAATAATACAAAGCAAGAACATGCAAGACCTTGAATATAAACGACAACACTGCCTGCTAGTTTCTGTTGGATAAGTATCTTCAACATGAAGAAAAATTATGTTTGCTTTGGATTCCACCTACCTCTGAGAAGGTGAATTTGGGACAACTTCGTGTACATAAATTCCACTGCTGACATCAGGAAAGTCAGGATTATTGAGTTTTAGTTCTTCCACAAGACTAAGAGAAGATTAAAATATTGAAATCAGTAATTGTTTCAAAGAGAAATAATTTTCAAAAGTACTACATTATTCTTGAGTTTTCTCTTGAATAAAATAAGTATAATAAAATACATTACTTAACCTAAGTATGTATCCACAAATTATCATTAAAATTGTCTGAATGAAAAAAGCTCTCTATATCAGCAGATTTTTAAAAGGAATCAGATTTGTTATTATGCATCCTCAACTGCACATGCCATAATTATTGTCTTGTACCTCATGCAGAAATAGCTTGTTCTGTTATTGCTGTGCTTTGTATTGTGGAAGCACCTAAGAGCTCCAGTCATGGACCCCATTGTGCTAGGTGCTGTACTAACACAGAATGAAAAGATGGCCCAGAGAGTTTATAAGCTGAGTAACATTCACACTGGTGATAAGGCAAACATTTGCTGATAGTCTAGTTTGTTTATTTTGACATTTCATTCTCATTGTGTCCGCAATTAAAAATACAACACTTTTGAAAACTACAGTAGTCAAACAGGAGACCTGTATCTGGTCCACAGCAAGACCAGACTCCTGAGTTTTTCAAGAAAAATCTTGTTTGGGAAATTTTGCTCTGCTTTCGAGTGTTCTGCATTTGGCTTGTTAAAAGAGTAAGGAGCCAGCTGCAAAATACAGATTGTAAAACACTTTGCCCCCCCAATGTTTGAGGATGACTGAATCCCAGGCTTAGGGTACAGAGTTGCTTCAAGCCTATCTCTGGCTGTAAAGACTTTCAACTCAGTTGCCATGGATAGCTGTGCTTCAGTATCATAACCGGAGAGTTTGTGAGCTATGCAGTCAGATGGAAAGGAAACCAGCCCTGCTTCACAATTTCTCCCCGCATGAAGTTAATAGAGTTAAAACAAACACACACACACACACACACACACACACACACACACAGACACTGTAATTTTTTTTTCGGCAGCGGTGGTTGAGGTAGAGGCTAGGGGGATTGTTGGGGGGGCAGGCAGGGGCGGGGGGGCGGGGTCTACTTGAGAGGTCTTGCTGGCAACATTCCCCTCCATAATGAGCAGGGAGGGAGGGGAAAAACACTAGAAAAGAGGGGGGAGGGGCAGCAGGTCAACCACTCCTCCCCGCTAGGCTGAAGGCAGGGGAGGAGGGCACCGAAATGAAGGGGGCCAGATGAGGGGCTAACAGGGACTTGGTGGGGGAGGTCAGTCACCGATGTAAGATGGAAATCCAGCTCCTTTAGCTGCACTAGGGGAGTAGGATTACCATATTTCAACAATCAAAAAAGAGGATGGTGGGAGCCCTGCCCTCCCACTTCCTGCCCCCTGACTACCCCCCTCAGAATCCCCCCCCCGCTCCTTGTCCCCTGACTGCCCTCTCTTGAGACCCCCCTATCCTAACTGCCCCCCTAGGACCCTACCCCCTACCTGTCCCCTGACTGCCCAAAACCTTATCCACATCCCCACCCCCTGACAGACCCCCTCCCCAGAACTCCCAACCCATCTAAACCCCCCTGCTCCCTGACCCCTAACTGCTCCGATCCCTCCCCACCCCTACCCCCTGACAGCTCCCCCCAGAACTTCCAACCCCCCTGTTCCTTGTCCCCTAACTGCCCCCTCCTGAGACCCCCCCCCATCCTACCTGTCCCCTGACTGCCCAAAACCTTATCCACACCCCCGTCCCCTGACAGCCCCCCCCCAGAACTCCTGACCCATCCAATCCTCCCCCTGCTCCCTGTCTCTTGACTGCCCCCTCCAGAACCCCCCTGCCTCTTCTCCGACCCCCTGACCCCCTTACCGTGCCGCTCAGAACAGCGTGTCGGGCTCCATGTGGAGCCCGACATGCTGCCGCGCTCCCCCACACAGTGCACAGCCCGGTTCCCGCCCTCACAGAGTGCCGCGGAGCAGCGCGCTGGGCAGCAGGGGTGGGGGACCGGGGGGGAGAGAGAGGAGGCTGGAGGCCCGATGCGAATGGCTGGCGATCTGCGAATGCAGGGAGGGGGAGGGGGAGAGAGAGAGAGGAGGGGAGTGATCTGAAGCTGCAGGGGAGAGGAGGGGGAAGCGGAGGAGGGGCTCTGGCTGCCGGAGCCCCGTGCGAGTGGCTCGATCCAGCTGGCTGCCCTGTCAGCCGCGCGTGCTCTGCATTGGAGGGGGGAAATCCGGACATTTACATATTCCGCCCGGACGCTATTTTTAAACTCAAAAAGCCGGCCATGTCCGGGAGAATCCGGACGAATGGTAACCCTATAGGGGAGGGAAGGTTACAATAACATCAGGGGGGTGCAGTGATCAATCAAAACGGGGGGGGGGGAACAAGCACATGGGAGGGGGCATGTGCACACAAAGGGAGGCGCCAATCAGGGCAAGGGGGGGCACAAAGGAAGGGAAGCAACCAGGCCGGGAGTGGGGCAGAGGAACCAAGGGGCTAACATTAGGGCTGGAGTGGGACAAACAAACCAAGCTGCAGGGGGAAAAGGGTGGGGCAGGCAAACAAACTGAAGTTGGGGGGGGGGGGCGCAAAAGGCTGCAAGGGGCAAATGGGGTAGGCAGGAAAGGGCAAAGCTGGGGGGCCTGTTGCAGAGGGGAGAGGGTCAGTCCGGGGGGGGGGTGTACGTGCGCCCATGAGCGCTTGCACAAAGTCAATGTTTAGGCTGGCTGCTGCTGTAGACCCAAAAGGTGGCAATAGAGCTGTTATTTACCAAAAATGGCCAGGGAAACTTCTTGCCGTATTTCTTTAGATATTGCAAATGCAGCAAAGCCTCACACTGACTGCATATGTCATGATATTTAAAGTTAAATCCTCAGTTGGTGTCTGTCAGCGTCTACTGACGTTAATGAAGACACACTGATTTATTCCTGCTGAGGATTTGACCCTTATCTTTGAGACAGCAAAAATATAACTCAATAAAATAAATACTGTTTAGTCAAAAACATCAGCTGCGTATGCTGCAAACAGGTGTTTAGTCACACAGCCTTCCGCCACACTGGAGACAGAGCTACTGGTATAAAAGAGGAATTGTCTAAGTGTAAACAGAAGAGTACAAAGGGTTATAAAGAGATCTCACAAAACTAGGTGACTGGGCAGCAAAATGGCAGATGAAATTCAATACTGGTAAATGCAAAGTAATGCACACTGGAAAATATAATCCCAATATAATACAAATGATGGGGTCTAAATTAGGTGTTACCACTCAAGCAAGACCTTGCAGTCATAGACACATAGCCTTTAAGGTCAGAAGGGACCACTGTGATCATTGCAAGGGCAGTTTAGGTTGGACATTAGGAAAAACTTCCTAACTGTCAGGGTGGTTAAGCACTGGAACAAAGTGCCTAAGGAGGCTGCGGAATCTCCATCATTGGGGATTTTTAAGAGCAGGTTGGACAAACACCTGTCAAAGATGGTCTAGATAATACTTAGTCCTGCCTTGAGAGCAGGGGACTGGACTAGATGACCTCTCGAGGTCCCTTCCAGTTCTATAACTATATGATCATCTAGTCTGACTTCCTGAACACTGCAGGCCACAGAACCTCACCACTCACGCCCATAATAGAGCCCTAACCTCTGGCTGAGTTACTGAAGTCCTCAAATCATGGTTTAAAGACTTCAAGTTACAGAGAATTCACCATTTACACTAGTTTAAACCTGCAAATGATCCATGCCCCATGCTATAGAGGAAGGTGAAAAACCCCCAGGGTCTCTGCCAATCTGTCCTGGGGAAAATTCCTTCCCGACCCCAAATATGGCGATGGTCATCATGGATAGTTCCTTGAAAACATCTGCTAAATGTACAGCGGCAGTCAAAAAAGCTAAATGTTAGGCACCATTAGGAAAGAGATAGATAATAAGACAGAAAATATAATGCCACTATATAAATCCATGGTACACTCACACATTGAATATTACATGCAGTTCTGGTCATCCCATCTCAAAAAAGGTATATTTGAATTGGCAAAGTATGGAGAAGTCAACAAAATAATTAGGGCATGGACCAACTTCCATAGGAGGAGATATTAAAAAGAGTGGGACTGTTCATTTTAGAAAAGAGACAATTAAGGCAGGATATTATACAAGTCTATAAAATCATGAATGGTGTGGAGAAAGTGAATAAGGAAGTGTTATTTACCCCTTCACATAACACAAGAACCAGGGGTCACCTGATGAAATGAATAGGTGGCAGGTTTAAAACAAACATAAGGAAGTACTTCTTCACACAACACAATCAACCTGTGGAACTCATTGCCGGGGGATGTTGCGAAGGCCAAAAGTATAAGTGGGTTCAAAAAAGAATTAGATAAGTTCATGAAGGATAGGTCCAGCAATGACTATTAGCGAAGATCATAAGTGACACAACCCCATTCTCTGGGTGTCCCTAAACCTCTGATTGCCAGAAGCTGGGAGTGGATGACAGGGGATGGATCACTCAATAAAAATTGCCCTGTTCTGTTCATTCCCTCTGAAGCATCTGGCATTGGTAACTATCGGAAGACAGGATATTAGGCTAGGCAGACCATTGACCTGACCCAGTATAGCCGTTCTTATGTTCATTTGCTCTCCACTGATATTTCAGACACTAGACAATTACAGATTCTATGTTAAATACGATGAAGAGATAATTGGAAGAAATTGATCTTATTCTGCCAGTTCTTTTGCATACATTCAGCTGGCAAGGGAATGTTTTGTTGGTTTTGTTAACAAAGTGGGACAAGTGAACGGAGTTGACTTTTTTAGTCCTACACTGTATCTGGACTAAAGGAAAAGTATTGCCCTGGTATCAAAATAATACTTAGTGTGACTTTCATTTTGGTTGTGGAAAAGGAATTGGATTCTGACAGAACATCAGCTGTCTGGGAAAAGCAGAGTGAGAAAGTTTGCAGAGCACGCATTCATGTATATTTTTCAGAGTAGCAGCCGTGTTAGTCTGTATCCGCAAAAAGAACAGGAGTACTTGTGGCACCTTAGAGACTAACAAATTTATTAGAGCATAAGCTTTCGTGGACTACAGCCCACTTCTTCGGATGCATACAGAGTGGAATATCTCCTCAATATTTAGAAATTTCACTGCTGAAAACTAAAAATGTTCACAAACCTACTGGAAGTTTACATACAGATCAGAACTTTGTTGCTCTGAACCACTGCTGAACCTTTATAATACATTTTATGTATACCAATGCAGTTTATATGAAAATATTTAAAAGATACTTACATGGGTGTTATTGTCAGCATCCTTATGCCAATGAAGCGTTTTTTCCCATCTGGAAAAAAAACACAGCAGCTATATATAAAGATTTTAGGCAATCACAAGAACACCTTTTCCATTGAAATGGTAAGAGCCAATACAAGCAAGAAGTATCAGCCTTTACCAAGATTAATAGCACAGAGAATACAAAGCATGCATAGTGATTAGAATGACTTCTAAGGTCTTGTGCCTTCTCTCATGAATTAGGATTTCTCCTCTCTAGTCCCATTACTGAGATAATGGGCGCTATAAAAGAACTCACAAAAGATCGGTTTCAGTACTATAAAAGTTTTCCTTAAGGAAAGTTCAGGAAACATCCAAGATTTCTAAAAGATTTAGTAGCACAAAAATTTTTAGAACTTATTACACCTACGAGAATGCAAATTTTTGTAACTACATATGTTTGATCCAAAGATGGTTAAATCAATTTTGTCAAAATGAGATTTTGAAAAAAAAATTTCAGGGGGAGGGAAATGGAAATTTCACCAAAAAACCTAAATAAATACAGTGTTAAATAAATAAAACACTTCTTTCCTTGCCTGATACCGCAGGTGTTGAGCTCACATGCGGTGCTCAAGCTAAGACCTCCTGGTTTATCAGAAGTATGCTAAAGGCAAAGAATTCTCAGTAATAGGTCCTCAACCCTGGAAATTGCTTCCCTTGTTGGTTTGTCAAAGCCCACATTTGCTAACCATCAGGTCATACTGTGAAATCCCCATACAGAACTGCTCGCAGGATCAGGGCCTATTCTCTTGTTTTAAAAGTTTCCAAGCAGGGAGCAGAAACAATACCTTAGGCAACTAGTCGCACAGCACACATAGTGAACAGATCCCATAGCACTCCAAAGTGCTTTACAATACTATATAGACAGCCACTAAACAGCAATTAGTTTAGATTTACCACACACCCATGAGGCGGATAAGTATGATCAGCCCCATTTTACTGAGAGGTTACATGACTCAAGCTCTAACAGAGCCAGTCTCCTGCCTCCCAGGACTGTGCCTAAACAATGAGACAAAAGTGCCATGGGGTCTTCCATGTTTATAGAGACAGAACATTCTAAGGACACCTCTGAAAGCCCCACACAAGTAAACTACATGACACTTAGGGCCAGTCTACATTAGAAAATGTCACTCAGAGTGTGAAAAATCCACGCCCCTGAGTGATGCAGTTAGCCGACCTAAGACCCTATGTAGGGAGCACTAGGCTGATGGAATAATTCTTTCTTCAGACACCGTAACTATTGCCTCTCAGACAGGGGCAGCTCTAGCTTTTTTGCCGCCCCAAGCACGGCAGGCAGGCTGCCTTCAACGGCATGCGTGCAGGAGGTCCCCAGTCCCGCAGATTCAGCAGCATGCCTGTGGGAGGTCCCCGGTCCCGCGGCTTCGGCGTACCCACTGCCAAATTGCTGCCGAATCCGTGGGACCAGCGGACCTCCTGCAGGCATGCCGCCGAAGGCTGCCTGACTGCCGCCCTCGCAGGGACCAGCAGGGCGTCCCCCGCGGCTTACCGCCCCAGGCACGCACTTGGAGCACTGGTGCCTGGAGCCGCTGCTGCTCTCAGAGAGGTGGATTACCTCTTCCGTCAGCAAAACTAGTATCTATATTGAAGCACTACAGTGGCGCCACTGCAGCACTGCAAGTGTAGACAAGTCCTCAATGTATCAACTTTCCAAAGAATGAAAAAATAGTGAAGTGATCCTTACGCATTTGAACTTGTGGTGCAAGTGAGTTTAAATGGGGCAAATTCAGCCCTGTTATAGGCAGGGACAACTCCATTGGTTCTGTAGCTACAACCGTTCTGAGTGACGGTGATGCCAAAAAGCTTCTTTATGTACTAATTTGATTTGATGACGTCCTGCAGTGAGTGCTTCAGCAGTTGATTATATCCTGTATAAAAGAGAATTTCCTCTCATTTGTTCCAGAATAACTGTCTTGCAACTTCTTTGAGCATCCCGCTGCTTTCACATTATGAGAGAGGATGAAGAGGAGAGACTAAACAGTTGCCTCTAATACTTGTGCTTTCCAGGATAAATAATCCCAGGCCAGGGACCTACTCCTGCATTCCTTGCACACCCTATATTCCCATTAAAGTCAACAGAACACATCCCAGAAATGTGGGATTTACTGGGCCCTTGGCAATCTCACAGCATACCTCCAGCCATCTTTGTTGCCTTCCCTGGAATGCTTAGTCTCTCCTGAAATTTTTAAGATGAATTGAGCAAAACTGGCTACAGTAAACTCCAGATAGATTTCTATTGTTCAAAACAGGGCTGAAAACCACCATGGCCCTGGGCCAGATCCATTTATGTGATCTGTATAACATATATATAGCTCCTTCAGAACTGAAACTTCCATTTAAAAAAAAAAAACCACCACACAGTTCCTAGTTCTCATGTTTGCAAAGGGAACCTCTCAAACTTGAGTGGCACCTGAGTGTGAAATGATGTAGCGTGTCTTCTTCCTGAGTCTGCAATCAGTCTGAAAAGATGTTTCTGAGAGTGTGTACAAGTCGGATGGCCCTTTAAATGTCACCAATAACTATTTCATTGCTGGTCATGTTAAGACTTGGGATAGCGAAAGGGAAAGCAGTACAACGGTGCACAAAATGGAGAGGGGGGTTGAATTGGGAATTGCTGCAAAGAAGAAAATGCAGATGAATGAAAGGATGAGAGGCACAGACATGGAAGCGGTACAGGAACAGATACAAGAATGGGGATAGATGAGAAACCAAGGGAAGACAGAGTGCTGATCCTAAAGGGCACTATTGTCCTGGTGGGTAATGCTAAATGTGATAATGAGGCACTGAACAAATAAGAAATAATGATAATGGCTTAGTTACTACATAAAGGCCTTATTCCACCCTAGATATTTGTACAAATTGCCCAGACAGACCAATGAGAGATCTGCTGTGGTCTGAAGGTTCATGGACCATAAGTAAAAATTGAATTTGTCTCTCTCTCCAGAATGAGTTTGACAAACCTCATTTAAAATAAGGGTTTTATAATTATAGTAAAATGCACATGAGGCTCTAATTTGTGAGATTACTTTATCTGTTGCTGTAACCTGGGCAGAAGCCTTCTGCAAGAACTCCTGCATCTTTTTTTCTTGGAGCATTCTCATCAGAACACATGAGAACCTAAGACTCTCTTTGCAAAAAGGACATCACATTACATTTCTCCAAGCTGAATGTCATATGCAAAAGTTAAGTTTTCTACAACAAAGCCAGCGGGAGACAGTATAAATTGGCAGCCTTGCTGGCAATCTTAGCAGAGAAGCCAAGGAATGAATGGGCATTGAGACTCAATTACAGTTCATTGTCACCACAAAGGGATGGCCCTTTTGAGGGCAGAGTTGAGTTACATTGGTAGAGCAGTGTGGGGAAGCTGGAGCTACGGTCTCCAGAGCTGTCAAGCTGGCAGTTTTCATAAGCACTTTAAATTGCTGTAGGGATCAGGAGGCGGAAGAAAAAATAATTAAGACAGCAAGCACAGACTGGAAAGAGATCCTGAAAATAATGAGCCTCTCACCAGAGTGAAATCACAGTAACTAAGGCTTTATTATTATTATTTTAAAATGTTCATATGCTGGAATAATCAAGCTATATACATATGTGGAACAACTTCAGTCTGAAGCCAGTATGACCCATGGAGAAGGAGATCTTTTAAAGTTCTCTGAAACAGAATGTGCCGGACTCACCAGTGCAGTCTAGATAATTTGTGCCACTCCAGTGATGCAAAACAGCTGCAAACCTGGCTTAACAGGTCAGTTAAACTGGAGTAGTGCAAAGCAGCCAGAGCTTGCTAGTGAATCTGGCCCCAACGGCTGGAAGTAGCTAACTACTTAAAGAGCTTTCTGTTCTATGAGATATTTTCATACATAAGAAAGACACTAGATACTATCAGCCTCTTCTTCTCAAAGTTAAACTTTTTGATTGATTATTATGATAATATACAAAATGAGACAGGTCAGTAAGGGACTAACGGCACAAATATTCATAACCACAGACAAAGCTACAGCAAAAGTACAGTATTATTGTTAGAGCAAATTATGGGCTTGAACCTGCAAACACTCGTGTACATGAATAACTTTATCATGTGAGTATTGCCACTGTCCACTGTCAGTAAGAGTGCAATCCTGGTGCCACTGAAGTTAATAGGAGTTCTGTTGTTGACTTCAATGGGATGAGGATTTCACCAAGACCTTTTCTTTAAAAAAATTTGTGGAGATATCCTATCTTCTAAAGCTGAAAGAGACCTTGAAAGGTCATTGAGTCCAGCCCTCTGCCTTCACTAGCAGGACCAAGTACTGATTTTGCCCCGATCTCTAAGTGGCCCCCTCAAGGACTGAGCTCACAATTCTACGTTTAGCAGGCCAATGCTCAAACCACTGAGCTATCCCTCCCCCTTTCTAAGGAAGAAACTAATCTTGCACTCTACTTGGTATGCAGGGAAACTTCTTACTATTCAGTTCACACCCATTGCATTTAGACTGCATCAGCAGGCCTGAAATTATTTAAGAAAAATATTCCACTACCAAATAGATACGATGAAAAAGCTCCAGCCTCCCCTTGCGTATTTTTTCAAGCTGTATGTGCATGATCTGAATACAACTCTAAGATGAAGAACAGCCTAAATGACAGTTATCAATATCTTTACCTGTATGCAGCTATTTATCTCTATTATTATCTTTAACAATTATTACTATTTGCTAAACCCAACAGCTTGCTTAGCCCTGGATGGAGCCCATCCTGTTAGATGATTTGGGTTAGCTGTCCTCAAAGACAAGAATATTTTGCTGATATTTAGGCTAATAATTAGTTTACTGTCTTTCATCCCATACTCCCTGCTAATACTCTTCTAGGAAGTCCTGAGTTCTGATCCCAGCCCTGCCAGTGATTCCGACGTTGGCCTTCAACAGATTGCTAAGGCTGATTTTTTCATATCTGGATCTCTGAAGTTAGGCACCTAAATAAGTGGCCTGATTTTCAGAGGTGTTGAAGTCATAGGGAGCTGCGGATTCTCAGCACCTTTGAAAATCGGACCACTTATTTAAGTGTCTAATTTTAGGTACCCAGTTTGAAAATTCCAGCCTTTGCACAGTCAATTTTCCCATCTATGTAATAGGGATGATTTTACCTACCTCCCTGAGGTACTCAGGGTTAATTAATGCTTTTACAGAGTTTTGAATGGCTAAAGCTGTATATAATAAAAGTATTATTATTAAGGTAATAATAAATAAGGTATTATTATTATGACCATCCCATTTGATAGAGTGGTAAACGACTATACATTTAAATATTGCTCATGATTCCTAATACAGTATATATTTTGGATTCTTCATCTATGAAAGTAGGATTACATAGTAAACACACAGTATGATTTTATGACTATGCACATTATACAACACTGATGAAGTTATCTGCTCAACTGAGATTTTAAAAGCCATAGTCATACTAATTATACAATGTCATGGCTGTCTCCTCTACAGCAGAATCAAGGTGTAAAGAGGCATTTCCTAAGAAGGTTACTGTACTAGTTTATGCGTCCACAATCCAATCTTTTCAATTAGATGATATTCAGAGCAGAATGGAAACACCCTTATCCTTATTCCCTATGATTTAATCATAGCATGATTCTGAGGGTGGATCAAAGTTAAACTACCAATTCCCTTTTTATATTTTCATATGATGAAATGTAACTGGCCCCAAGGAAAAGGATGATGAAAAACTAGAAATTCTACTTACAGTCATAACAAGGAACAACATAAGTATGGAAATTTGAAAACTATTACTAAGTGCCCAAAAATGCAAACTTAATCCTGAACACTATGCAAATAACTGCTGAAATAAACTCATTCCTTCCACATTTCCACCACAGCAAGGGCTAGTAAATGACTTTAAAGAATAGCCAGTGGTTATGGGCAAATGGGCCACGTGCTTCCTTACAAGTATCCAAGTGGTGCCTGACCAGATGAGTGTCTTGATTCAGTATGACATTGCAAGTGAGGGTTAGTAACCAAGTGTGCCATATAGAGAAGAAACGAAGTTGAAAATAACAAGATCTGGTGAAAAGAACAGGAGTACTTGTGGCACCTTAGAGACTAACAAATTTATTAGAGCATAAGCTTTCAATTTGTTAGTCTCTAAGGTGCCACAAGTACTCCTGTTCTTTTTGCGGATACAGACTAACACGGCTGCTACTCTGAAAAAAGATCTGGCACTCAGTATGGTACATACACATCACAATGGTCTGGCTCTTCCCTTTCACTTCTTGTCTGCTCTGTGTAGTAGGGGATTGAATATGTTGGAAGAGGAGGGAGATGACCAGTTGTACAGGTTCAGGATGGGCATTCCAGCATGGAAAGAGACACAGGCATTTCTGTGAGAGAAGCAGATAAAGGGGATAGCGAGACCACAATCATTGGTGAGTGTAGAGGAGTGAGAGATAGGGCACAAAAGAAGACCAAGTCAGAGATGTAGGCTAGGTCTGGCCTTGAATGCAAAGACTGTGAATGTGAGGCTCGGGCAATGGGAAGCTACTGCAATGAGTCAACATGGCTGAGGGGATGGCATAGGAAAACTGATTTTGGCAGCAGCATTTTGGATGGACAGGCGCGAGAAGGTGGGGCAGGTTACTAGGGAAGAGACCCAAGAAGAGAGGCTTGCAGCAGTCATGGTGGGAGAAGATAAGGATGTGAACAAACAATTTGGCAGTCGGTACACAAAGAAAGGGGCAGGTTCTAGAGAAGTGACCCCACTTGGCTACCAGCTGGATGTGCTGAGAAAAGAACAGGGAGGAATGAAAGATAACCCCTAAGTTATGGGTTTGGGGGATAGGGAGGATGGTAAAGTTATGAATTGCACTGGAGGACTGAGATAAGGAGGAAGGTTTGGGCTAAAATATTAGTAGGTCAGTTTTGGCCATGTTGAGTCTGAAATGGCAACAACTCATTCAGCATGAGGTGTCAAACACAGTTAGAGATAGGAGCCTGAGGACCAGCAGATACATTCTTCGTGGGGATGTACATTTGACAGTAATTGGGGTACTTACACTGTAACTCTTTGGGGGCAGGGATAATCTCTTTGTTCTGTGTTTGTACAGCACCTAGCACAATGGGTTTGTGGCCCCTGACTGGGGTACCTAGCTGCTACCCCAATACCAATCATCATCATCATCATCATCACAGCAGTAGCAGAGCCCATGCAAATAGAAGTCATTTATGAATAGGGTGTAGTGGCATTATCCCTCCCAAAGCTACCCACTGTGTCCTGGGTGTTTGGATCTTATCCCCCACCCTGCCTACTCCCTGTCTCCTTAGGGTAATCTGCAGTGACAAAGAAGAGGAGGGAAATCCTCCTGGATTAAGGTCAAATTACAAACTATTCCTAAGTGTACCTCAAGTTAAACTTGTTCATTTACAACTCTCACCCTTTCTGGTGACTTTCTCTCTGAGTCTTATATGTGAGATACTGTCTATTCTTTGGGTCTCTAGGTTTATGAATAATGGAATACCCCTTTTTCTTCCAAGAAGCTGTCTTCAAATCCCAAATCCCATATATAATGACGGCACAACCTCTCTCAGGCTGTAAGCCAACACTCCTTCCCTCAGCTGTGTGCAGCCTTCCTGTGATTTGATGAGGACTCAGCAGCAAAATGAGGACAGGCACGTGCACGGAATTAAGCAGGAGGCCCCAACTTTCATTAAACTTTAGCACTAGGGAGGGGTGCTACCCGCGCATCACCTATACTCTCCTGTACCAGGCATTTAATTGGTTCCAGGAGCATAAAGAGGCTCCACATACCCTGTTAAATGCTGGTGAATGCTAGCCAATCAGCAGCCCTCCCCACCAGCTGGCCAATGGGTGCCAAAGACGCCCAGGAGGAGGAACTACCTAGTGTCCTTAGCGAGTGCCTCCCTCCCTCGCTGCTGGGACTCTTCCCCTTCACCGCCGTCCATATCAAGTTCCCTCCTCCATTGGGGCAGGTGGGTGGCATTTGTCCTTATCAGTTTAAACACCAACAGAAACCAAGACCTGCATCCTGGTGGCCTTTCACTGACAGCCCCATCTGCCAAGTTCATACCTGAGAGTGTCCCAGAGCTGTAGCTGTCCGTTCTGTCACAATGACAGCTGAATGTGTACGAATTACGCAGTTCTTGAACCAGATAATTTACAAGTAAAATCCAGACAGTATTTTCAAATAATATATTTATAAAAACAAAAAGGTCTCTTAAAATAAATGCATTCCAGAGCACCTCCCTATTAATTACATGTGTTTTGTAAGTTATTTATATAGTGAGCTGAGCCTCACTTCTCTCCTGTTAACCCTTTGTGGCTATTAAAGATCTTATGGCACTTTGAATGGGAATACAGCAGGGTTTCTTAGTCAACATTTCTTTTTCTCCTGTTGTGAGGCTTGTTAGTTTTTCTCAGAACTGGACAATGTAAAATAATGTTTCATTCTTTCAGTTATTATAACATTATTATGTGTTTCCATAGGGATATAATTTATCAATTATACTTCAGGATGAAAGGTTCTCTATGAACTAATTTTATTGTCTTTCAACATTACTGCTGGCACGGTGCTATTCTATAATACAGAGTACAGTACAGTAGCCTCACAGAAAGGAAGAATGATGCAATGATTACGTGCTTGCGTGGGACCCAGGAGATGCAGGTTCAGTTATCTGCTCTAACACATGTGGCTTGAATGATCTTTTGCAAGTTGCTCAGTTTCTTTTTGCCCAGTTCACTATATATAAAAAGGGGATAATATCTACCTCACAGGGGGCAGTGAGGACAAATGCATTAGATATTGTGAGGTATTATAGTAATGGAACCACATAAATACAATAGATATGCTGTATATTGCAATCAGCCACTGTATTTCTCTTTTGGTTAACACAGACCAAACTACTAAAATACGAGTTTGCAGTATCATTTAGAACAATATTTTTTTCTAGCCAGTGTTGCTTGAAGAATTTACCTTTATTTTGTTTGTCATGTGACTCTGTGAGGAACTGAGAGATGCGATCGGAAGGAATAGCAAAGGAAATTCCAGCAGTAACCTTTAAAGTGTTTATTCCAATCACTTCACCATCCTGTGGAAAGAAGACAGCCAATGAAATTGTCTCTAAAGGACTACAAGGTTAATCCCACTGCCTAAGGCCTTATTTTTCAAATAAGTAAGTTGACGTCAATTACTCACTCTCTGGAGAAGTAGAGCAATGACTTACTGGGGAAGCTAGTCTTTCCTATTATAATTGTTTTCATGGGTTTTGAGAAAGGTACCCAAAATGTGGTAGTGGCGATAGAATAAATAATGATAAAATTATTCTTCACTTTGAATCAAATTGTTTTTCTTTACTTGTCTTCTAGTGACACATTTTCAGACCTTAATGCTAAGTTCTATGTGCAAAAAATGTGCACTTGCCCATTTTCCAAGCAGAAAATGGGCATTTGTACACATGTCAGATACATGTCTTTCTGCATATACAGTTAGATGTGCAATTACCAGATTTGCATTAGCAGAGGGAGAGTTTGCAGCCACACATAGATGTTTTTCCCAGGCATAACTTATATGCCATTATCTGACAATTTAGCCATTAGTGATTTTTCTTGAAGACCTGTCACTTCAATGATGTAAGATTTGTGTATGTGTATAATATATTGGACATTCCACCTTCACTGAGAACATAAGAGATAAGTAAACCTGTTCTGTAAAGGAAAAAAAAATCAATCTGTTCTTACCAAATTAACCAGAGGTCCTCCTGAGTTTCCATACTGTAAATATAATGGCAGAATATGTTAAATTGTTATTTTTCGTCAGGAAAGGAAAATGGCACTTCAGACCCTGTTACTTATTAGCACCTGAGAGTGAGCGAGGCATTGCACTGAAGGACACAATCCCTATCAAAGAACTGAGAATCAAAGGGCCTGATCCTGCTCAGGAATCCAAGTGGTGACCCTTATGATTATAGTTGCTTCTTTGCAGGATCAGGTTCTAAACTGGGGTTAGTATTAGGGGAAATGTTAAAGAAAGTCTCTAAAACGTAAAACCATATTTTTATTCTCCTAGGTATTGTTGCAAAAAGGTTGGAAAATATTTAATCCATGTTTAGCAAATTACATCTCAGGACGATGTTAATAAACCAATATTTTTTAATAAAACCTAGACCTGTCAATCAGCACATTGGGTTGTGATACTGTCAGCTACTTTCCCCAAGGAGCACAAAGAACCTGGCCAACATTAATTAAGCCTCACTGCATCTCCTTGTGAGGTAGATAAGGAGACACAGGGATTGCTTTACTAATAGTGGATATGCAGCTAGCTCTGGGGGGAAATGTGACAACTGTTTAACTAAGCATTTTTGAGTTTTCCCAGTATCTGAAGACTTTCAAGGAAAAAACCCAAAAAGCAGAGAGCTGCAGGAAGTGGGATGTACAGAGGTCACTTGCCTATCTACTTGTTGGCTGCCCACATTTATTTTTGAGTTGGGCCAACTTTTTGGGTCAGTTTATCAAAGAGCCAAGAGCGGCAAGCTACGAGTCAAAATAAACAAGCAATGGATTAATAATACCAGTACGCGCCATCTAAGAGTTGACCTATTGATTGCACTGGGCAAAGTGCTGTTTATTCTCAGGAAAATAAAACGTAAAATCTACTTTGATTTTTATTAATTTCATGGTATATCTTTGTCAAGTCACCATTTGTAACAGATCTGAATTATTTCTGACTGTGGAAAACTGAGCCATGAAAGCAGCTTTTTCAGATACAACACCCTGAATCCTGCAAAAACTTTCACAATAATAGAGAACCAGAGTCACCTTTCACTTGCTGTCCTGTGCTAGAATAATTTGATGGTAAAAAAGCCAATATAGTTCAGTTTAGTAGAGTATTGCCCATTCCCTCTTTTGTCTCTCCTGCCCTTTCACAAGGCAGCTACGCATTCTTGCTGAAGTATCTGGCTGAGCAGGAGGAAGGCTTCTGAATAGAGCAACTATCAGACTCTTCCTATGCTCAGGAGGAATGAGTGAGTTAACTAAGCTTACTGCTTCTCCAGGCCTGAGACCATCTTCATGCTCCATGTTCTTTGTTGGAAGAACAACTCGAAATGTCGCTTTTTCCGGTCTTTTCCTTCCTTCCCTACTCTCAGGGCTTACATTCAGCCAGAGCAGTCCACAGCGGAGCTCCAGGAAATATTTTCAACCCCCCTGGAGTTTTCATAGAATGCCTGGGGGGAGGCCGTGGGGGAGCTCCAGGAAATACACCTTTGCTCTTGTATTACATATTGAACTCTGCTGTCTGTGTCTGAACTGGATCAGAAGCTTTTGGGGGCAGAGGTGGCCTCGTGCACAGGTTTGGAGCAATGTTCACCTGTTCTAATCCTGGCTCTGCCTCCAACTTGCTGTTTGTCCCGTCAAATAAAATCTTTAAAGTGCCTCAGTGATTTAGAAATTAATGGGACTTAGGCTGCTAAATGTCACCCTCAACCTCTTATACATTTGTTTCCCAGTGTATAAACCAGATTCCTTGATACAACGACCTCAAAAGGGTATTGTGAGAAATAATGAATATTTGCAAAAGGCTTTGCATGTGTAAAAGGCTAAATACTATTAATTTACTCTGCTGAGTACA
The DNA here is from genome assembly GCF_027887155.1 of Malaclemys terrapin pileata. NCBI lineage: Eukaryota > Metazoa > Chordata > Testudines > Emydidae > Malaclemys > Malaclemys terrapin. The sequence goes on from NC_071509.1 coordinate 23,252,502, forward strand.
TTGTCTGAATTTAGTGAATACATATTTCTGGGAATATTTTTGCTTTAAAGTTTTGGCAGACTTTAGTTGTCATCACCCCTTAAACTCACTAGAAGTTGCATGCAAGTATCTGAGGGCATAATTTAGTCTTTTTTGGTCATCCCTTGTAGCCCCTCATATGAGTAGCAACTGCGCCTTCATATGTGTCTGTACAGCACGTAACACAATGGGGCCTCAATCCTGATTGGAGTTTCAGGCTGTTACAGTGATTTAGGGCTAGATTCTCATTTGGACTATATGGCAGAACAAGTGAGTAAGAACTTCTCCTTAAGTCCCTGTGTGAGACCCTTGAACCTTAAAACTGGGCACATACAGGTACGTGACGCTACTCACCCATTTATTCTTTCCCTGGGTAGAGAATGAATGGAGCTTTGGCTCCACTCTCACAACTTGCATGCCAGAGTAGCCAAGCCAGTGCAGACAGGAGCTGATCTATACCAGCCATATGTCATTGCTAGGGTGACCAGACAGCAAATGTGAAAAATCGGGACGGGGGTGGGGGATGACAGGAGCCTAAATAAGAAAAAGACCCAAAAATCGGGACTGTCCCTATAAAATTGGGACTGTCCCTATAAAATCGGGACATCTGGTCACCCTAGTCATTGCACATATGCTCCCTTGGATAAGGCAGAAACGGGGGGGGATTGTAACTCCAAGGGGTGCCTCTCATTCACAATGCCTCCCAGGACTATTGCTGGGGTGGGGCATCTTATGCACCTTCTCTTCCTCAGGGCTAAGGTCAGAATCTAACCCACAGACAGAGAATAATCTATCTGTCATGCATGAAGAGGGCATAATTTATTTTATAGGAAGTCCATTTTATTCAGTTGAATTCCTCTAACAGGGCAATTATTCCCTGCAGCACCGGTGGAATTTCAAGGTTCCAGGACTATATATCTGGTGAGTTTCTCAACGCCTCACCTACCCAGTACTTACATTGATAATGGCATCTGTCTGAATGTAATCCATATCCGAGTCCCTCAAGCCTAGCTCCTTTCCATCTCGCTGAGCAGTGCTGACAATACCTGTTGTCACAGTGTTCTGCAAGGCAAAAGGGCTCCCAATAGCCACGACAAACTCCCCAGGACGCAGATCAGCCGAGTGGCCCAGTAATAATACGGGCAGTTTTTTCTTTTAAAATAAAAACAGGAAGAAAACAAAGAATTACTGTCAGTTTGTGGCTGGTCAATCAAAATGAAATGTAAGGACCAAATCCTATCTACAGGCCAGAGGATATGCTGCCACCTATGTCCAGCAGAAGAGCAAATCTGCCATCGTAAGTCAGGATACCACCGCTCAGGCCAGCTCAATACACTGCAGGTCACTGCTTCCTGCTACTGTCTTCAGAAGAAAAGTGCTCAGTGCTCATGGAGCTGCCTTGCAATTATAGGTTTCAGAGTAGAAGCCGTGTTAGTCTGTATCCGCAAAAAGAACAGGAGTACTTGTGGCACCTTAGAGACTAACAAATTTATTGAGGAGATATATGTTCCATTCTATATGCATCCGAAGAAGTGGGCTGTAGTCCACGAAAGCTTATGCTCTAATAAATTTGTTAGTCTCTAAGGTGCCACAAGTACTCCTGTTCTTCTTGCAATTATAGTAGATGACAAAATAAGCCCCAACAGGATTCTGGGACAAACTCACCCATTTTCCATGGGATCATCATTGTCATGGTGTGCAAGCCATCACAAGCCAGATTCTGCCATCCTTTCTTACATTGTGCAGTATCTTACTGCCCACGTAGCACCACCGAAATCAATGGGATTATTTAAGGAGTAAGGTATCACCTAGTGTGAGTAAAGGTGGGATAGCCTGGCAGTATGTAAACTATGAGTAACTGCTAGGGGACTCTTGTGTACAACCACATCACATATTCTGCTCTCAGCAGGCTGACTCTTCTCCTTTGGTCAATGTTCCTCTCTTGTACACCTCAGGCAGGATGGCACCTTTAACTACAAGTATTAAACTGTCCCAATAAAGCAGACGCTTTTTGAGAGAGAGGATGTTCACTTCAACTATCCCGTCCTCTCCCAACATTGAAAGGACTTTTTTCTTCAAACACAGTCACACTCACATCTCCAGTTATGTTTTCCAATATGCAGCATCCACATCTTTCTTTTAATCAGTGCTTCCATACCAGAAACGGTGAAATAATTTATTAACAAGATGTGAAATTTCCCAGGCCTACAGCTGCAGTGTATTCCTTACATTTCATCTGCAATTTATATTAGGCTTCACACTGACTAGTAAATACTACTAAATGAGAGATATAGTATTCCCAGGCAACAATCAAAATAAGTTTCCATGAGGCAATTTGTTCAATTCCTGCCCAGCGATGGAACTATTTCTGGTCTAAATACTGGAAGAACCAGACTTTTATTAAAGATCACTGTGACACTCCACTAATAGTAATATTCCATATTTTGAGCCAGATCTTCAGTGATATAAATCAGAGCACTGCATTGAAATAATTGGTTCTGGGTCCTTGATTTTACTATATGTTTAGTCATTGAAATGGGAACCTTCTTTCCCCCCTTTTTTAGCTGAATTGTATCATATTAACAAGATCTGCTAATAAACTGCTTATTTTGCAGTCTCTCTGGCTGCTAATTTCTGACTGGAGCAAAGAAATGTGAAGACGATGTCTTGCTATTAAAAATATCTTAGGTTCATTTGCACTGTGAAATTTGCATGACATTAATAATGAACAATTCCACATATGTTTCTAAAGAATTCTTAAGAATATGTTCCAGCAAACAAGGCTGTGCCTAAAACACACCTGAGCTGAGGCTACAAGTCTGATTCATTTAACCTCTTAGATTACTTACTTTAGGATGAATCTTTATTGTTGCTATATCAGACTTCTTGTCAATGTCTTTGATTGTTGCTTCATAGGTATCTCCATTCTGTAGCTGCACTTTTAACTGTTGTCGCCCTGATATAGCATTGCTGCTTGACACCACGTGGGCATTGGTTACAATTAAACCTGAGTCTGACATTATAAACCCAGATCCACTGGACAAGGGGACATTTCGGCCAAAGAGAGGATGTCTGTACCGGAAGCAAACAACAAAATATCTCATAAATTAAACAGCTTGTGGGGAATAATAATGTTATTATTTAACGAGGCTTATTACAGTTTGTAACAGCTCATACATATATATCACCTTTCACGCTGAAGAATCCCAAAGCACTTTATCATTGATGTTAGATCCAGTAAAAAAATACTGTCAAGTATTAGAGGGATAGCCGTGTTAGTCTGGATCTGTAAAAAGCAACAGAGAGTCCTCTGGCACCTTTAAGACTAACAGAAGTATTGGAGCATAAACTTTCGTGAGTGAATACCCACATGCATCTGACGAAGTGGGTATTCACTCATGAAAGCTTATGTCCAATACTTTTGTTAGTCTTAAAGGTGCCACAGGACTCTCTGTTGCTTTTTAAAAAAATATTGAATTTTAAAACTTGGACAAAAGAAGACAAAATTTTCACAAAAATGTGGGTCCATTGTTAGACCAGCTCTAATGAACGTCATGCCAGGGATTCTGAAATGTGGGACCGTGGAGCACTTTGCTAGAGGTCTGCAAAGAGCTGGAAGGTCATGGTCCTTTCCCATCTTTGTTTTCAGCTACTTTTACAGGTATCTGTAATTTACATTGCAAAGAAGGCACCTGGATGCCAGTAAAGGTAGCTGGAATAAAGGGAAAGGAATCTGTCCGTCTGACTTCACTCATCACTGGTGCTATGTGAGAGGAGAATGAAGGCAGGAAACAAGAGCTTCCAGACACCAGAGGGAACCTAAGAATGGGACTGACGCCTCTGGTAGGAGTGGGGAACCAGGGAACAAGGGAGAAAGGCCCCAGGCAGCGAAGCAGCTTGTGCAGGAAAGAGAAGGAACTGGCAGCAGGAACTCATGGATAGGAGAGTGGAGCAGGGGGCACAAAAGCATGTTCCGGAGAAGGCAGGGATTTAGAAGGGGAAAGAAAAGATAGAAAAGGGAGACAAAATGAAAAGCAAAAGCAAATGGCGTGATTTAGAAAACTGAAGAAATACTTACTTCACTGAAGAGTTACAAATACATTAAAGATTTTTTCTAAGCATGACTCTTCCTTGTCAGCAATTGCTGCCATTGCTACAGGTGTTTTATGCAAATAGGAAGGGAGATGGTTTCAGTGATAGCAAATGGGAGGGGAACTGGTCCAGGAATCAATCTCCCTGGTAAGATGCAGTCCAGGCTGTGAAATTATTTGAAGCCGATGGTACATACAGCAACACTGAAGTGTAGCCAGCCCTGGACACAATCAGTGCCCAATACACTGCACATCATTGGGGGATGAGGAGTTAATCTGACCTGAGTTTTTGCAAGAACTCTGGGGCAAATGTTTTCTTTTCTGGAAAGGAGAAAGGATTCATAATATATACACAGAGAGAGCAAACAGGTCTTGGGTTTTAAAGTTTTTGCAAACTATTAATAGATTCATAGATTTTACAGGCAGAATAATTTAGTCAGACCTCCCACATGACACAGCTCATAGAAGTTCACCAAGTGATTCCTGCATCAAGCCTGTAACTTCTCTTTGAGCTGCATCAGATTTTTTGGAAAGACATCCAAACTTAATTTAAGACATCAAGTGATGGAGAAACCCCCAGATCCCCAGGTATGTGGTTCCAATGGTTCATTACCTTACCTGTTAAAAATGTTTGCACCTTGCGTCTCATCTGAATTTATCAAGCTTCAGCTTCCATCCATTGGCTCTTATCATGCATTTGTCAAACAGATTCAAGAGCCCTCTACTATCAGATATCTTTTCCCCACTTAGGTACTTATAGCTCCTGATCATATTGCCTCTTAACCATCTCTTGGATAAAGTAAATAGAGTGAGGTTCTTTAGGCTCTCACTGTAAGCAGCCTTTTTCTAGCTTAGCTTTCTATGTACATTTTTTCCACCGGAATGGTTCATATTTTACATTCTGTCCAAATCAAGATTGAATGAATCTCAAAAACAAATAAGATAGCTTCACTTTATTCTATATCATACCTGATCTATCCAAAGGTAGTGAGGATAGTTAATGTATGTACAGTACTGTGAAGATGTTAAGCAGTATAAGTAGCTAGGTACTATTAGTACTACATTTATTATCCATTTGCACTACTGCTTAATACCAGGATTCCTTCCTACACGCAAGCATAGCTGAATTAACACTGGGCATCACTGCTCCGGGGTGGTTGAGACATCATTTGAAAAAACACTCCTGCAAGACTTTGGTTTTGTTTATCTTTGTCTGACCACAGGAGATTGCTGGTTTCTAAGAAAATGTTAACAGTTACAGGCTTCAGTTAGAGCGCTAGGCTGCTACTGGGTTGCTTGGTTTCAAAAGGCAGCACAAGCATGTGTCACATGCTTCTAAACAATGCAGTTAGAACACACACAGTCAAAAAAAGTTACCTCAGGAAAAGTTCAATGTGTACAACTGCAGGTGCAATCTTTTCCACCACATCTGCAATGAAGTTAAACTTGTATCTTGGGCTGTTGGGCTGTTGGTGACCTATACTAGCAGAAAAAATTGGGTATGTTAATAAGAAAATACCCTTTGTACCAGTCAGATGAGTTAAATTTGTCTATAGTTCACATGGGGACATTTTCCAACCAGACAGGGGAAAGGCATATAAGCCATGAGACTTTTAAAAATTGCTTGTGTTTTGTTTTGTCCTGAGAAAATGGCAAGGTCATTTGGCTAAGAACTTCCTAGATTAATTGCAATTCACAAGGTTTAATGATGGCCCTGTCTGGCTGTTTTTTTTCAGAACTAGTCATAATTGTTGTTTAAAATTTCTATTGCAGTAGCACCTAGAGATCTTATCCAAGTCAGGACCCCACTGTGGTAGGCACTATACTAAAGTACCGTAAATGACCATCCTTGCCCCCAAAAGCTTATGAAAAGTGTGAATTCATTGTGAAAACACCAACTGAAAGCAGATCTACCAGAATCCTTATGATCCGTTACTATAATTCAGTATTATGAAAAGAAACACGAATAAAATATGAAATCCTGTAAAGGAAGAATATCTCTGAGATAAACACCACAACCTGGCTTTCAGTGTTATTATTGACACAGAAGTTTGGGAACATCTGTACCGTTACATTTTTCAGGGGGAGGGATAGCTCAGTGGTGTGAGCATTAGCCTGCTGAACCCAGGATTGTGAGCTCAGTCCTCAAGGGGGCCATTTAGGGAACTGGGGTAAAAAATCTGTCTGGGGATTGGCCCTACTTTGAGCAGGGGGTTGGACTAGATGACCTCCTGAGATCCCTTCTAACCCTGATATTCTATGATTTGAATCCATCATGTTTATTACAGTAGTGTCTAGGGAGAACAGGGCCCATTGCAGCACTGTACAAACATAATAGTAGATAGTCTTGCCCCAAAGAAATTACAGGAAGCTTAAAAGACATGGACAATTGTTTCTCAGCACTTTTATGATAAACTCTGTTGCAAATGTTTTGCAAAGGCAAATAGTACATTTCTGAAATTTCCTAGCATAAAAGAAGCTGTTTGTAAACAACTCTAACTGTACACTCCCATAATGACTAAGACTCCAGTCCTGCAAAGGGAAGTGTTTATACAGACCCTTATGCTGGCGGGGAGTACCAATGATTTCAATGGCATTCCACGTGAATGAATCCCATTGGAGGTTCAGGATCTAAATCAGCAGGAATATGCATGAGAATAGGAATAAAGTTTGAGCTGATTTTCCTCACAGAACAGCAGGAGGAGATCACACTTCACACCTGTAATCAAAATTGTGACTAGTTTCCCACCCAGCAAAACCATGATGGAAACTAAACAGATAATAGAAATCAGTACAATAAGGCATTCCCCACTGGAACACAGGATAGTCATTTCAGGGTAGATGGAAACTTTGTGCTTAAACCAATAAAGAGTTAATCTTGTTTTGTAACACTGTCAAAAGATCAATTGCAGACTTCTTTTATATCTTCACCTACCTCCATTGTAGTCATATGTACACAGTCTAATGATTTAAAATAAACTCTTAGAGTACCGGATTGCTCAGAGGATTTGTAATGAGACATAGCACTTTTCATCTCTAGGTTAGTTCAGATCTGGTGCAATGGCTGTAGTTCCATGCATTATGGGAAGGAGTTGATGGACTCACTACATATCATAAAACTTATTCCATCACAACTAGTACCTAAGGGAGACTTGCAGGATGTGGATTGAATGAGAATGGAACACAAACGCCTATTCTCTCACTGTTAGAACAGAAGTAAGGCCCATTCTGTTTAGGCCTGATCTTTTATGCCTCCTCCTCAGTCCCTGCACTGAGCTCAGCACAGGCTCAAGGTTGAATTGGCCTCATAATATGTTCAGTTTATGTAGTGCTTCAGGGAAAAATGCTATATGAATGGAAGAGTCTACTGAAAGTATTAGACTTTTTTTAGCCTAGTCAATGTAACAAGCAAGAGGCACAGATAAAGCACTTCGCTGCATAATCTACATTGTTTTCTTTCTGCAGCGGCTTACCTAACTTTTAAAGAAGGAAACAGACAGACCCAGAAGGAGACTGAGAATAAGAGTAGGCAGACTAAGAGGTTGGCGGGGGGTGGGGGGGAAAGGAGTCAGAAACAAAGGAAAAATAGAGAGAGAGGCTGACACAGAAGAGGAAGAAGAGACATGGGGCTGGGAGAAGAGTGATGGGAGAAGGAATCAGTAATAATTTAAAACATTTTTCTATATTTTGATATTCTACCTGGTTCTTAGTTGAAAGATTATCTTGGGCACCAAAGTTTAAAGGTGAGCTCTAGAGGTGATCCAGAGAATTACAGCCCAGTTAGCCTTATATCTGTGCCTGATAAATTCATTGAAATAATCTTTAGAAATAGAATAATAAGACAACTGGAAGATCATGATAGGATATGGTCTAACCAGTAAGGATTTTGCCAAAGGACATCATGTCTCATTAATCTATTCGAAGTCTTTGAATGTGTCAATAAACTAGTGCATAAAAGAGAACAAGCTGACATAATTTATTTGGACTTCCAAAAGGCCTTTGACAAGGTCTCTCACTAGAAGGAACTAAAGAAGCTAAGTAGTGATGGAGTGAGAGTCAAAGTATTGTCATAGATCAAAAAATTTCTAAGAGACAGGAAACAAAGAGAGGACTGAATGGACAATTTTCAGCATGGCAAAATGTGAACAATGGGGTGCCTCAGTTATCAAGTCTAGTGCTGTTCAATATTTGTGTTAATGAACTGGAAAGGTGGGTGAGTAGTGAAGTAGCAAAATGTTCAGATGACACCAAGTTATTTAGTTTACTGAAGTCCAGAGAGAAGACTAGGATGCATCTTGGGGATCTAAACAAGGTAGGTGAATGGGCAACACGATGGCTAATGAAGTTCCTTGTTGACAAATGCAAAATAATGCACCACTGAAGAAAAAAATAAAACAATTCATACACCTTACAGGGTTTTAAATTAACTGTATCAACTTAGGAAAGGGGGCTCCTATTGCCAGCTCAATGAAGGCCTGGACTCACTGTGCAGCCTGCAGCCAAAAAAACAAACAGGATGTTAGGATGTATAGGGAAGGGGACGGAAAATAAATTGGTGGCACTCGTGCCTGAGTGTCTGGGTGCAGGGCTGGTCACCCCTCCTCAAAAAGTCTAGGGCAGAATTAGAGGGAGTTCAGAAAAGAGTGACGGAAAAGATGGGGGACATGGAAAAGCTTTAATGTGAAGAGAGACTAAGTGGGCTGGGACTGTTTACCTTAGAAAGAACAGGCAACATGATAAAATAAGGAATGGTAGAGAGCTGGTAGATCGGGAGCATCTGCTCTTTTTGTCTTGTGACACAAGAACAAGGAGCCCTCATTAAGCTACATACTCCAAGTCAGCTCACTCCTGATGGCTTGGGTGAAATGACTTGGATTTTTAGTGCAATGTGAGTTTAGTATGGAGTGGATACAACTGTAACACGAATACCAGCGAATTGTTCCAAGGAAAGAAACCTCTCACAGATTAAGCCAACTGAAAGACAACTGGGCATTTCTCCATAGAACTCCCATAGTAGTAACAATCAGCTGTGGTTTTTCTTTTGTTGGAGCAGGATTTGCTTTTTAGTGGAAACCACACTTACATTCAGCAAGCTAAATTTATATGATATTGTGTAAATAGATGGAATGACTTGGCAGAGTTAGATGCAGCCTTTTCCTTTTATTTTTATATTCATTCTCACGCACTCTGAACAATCTCTCTAACTAACATACACACTTGCTCCAGTACCTCGTTCGAAGGGGATACTGCGAACGGGGATCACATAGGTCAGTCAGCGATAAGCGGTGTATAGTGCTGTTTATTTTACGTACTGCTACATGGGATTCATTTGACTTTCAAATCACAGGCAATTTGCTTGACTCTATAGTACAATCTCGTTCCAATGAAATCTACTTATACGAGTTTAAATACTTAAATACAAGTTCAATACATGCCCTGACATGACATACTATTATCACATCTTCCTATAGGTTCTCTGAAAGGCTGAGGGCCAGAACCTCGGTTGGTGTAAACTGCCACAAAACTAGAGTAATCTAATGATAAACGTGGCCCTGAAAATCAACAATAGATTTAAAACAATAGAACTGCACCACTTTACCCTTTGTGTCTGCACCTAGGATCCTGTCTGCAGCATTTCCCTAGTCCACCAGAATCAGCAGCCGCAGCAGCAGAGTGAGTCGTGCAAACAATGGATCAGTTACACACGGCTGCTCCTGCTGGACCACTAAGGAAGCATTATGAGTGGCAGCAGCTTTCCAGGTGTGATCAACGGCAGTCGTGCGCAAACTGGGGAGTGTGCCCTCCACCGGGATGGGGAGCACAAGAGGTTTTCTTGGGGGGCGGGAAGAAATTTAATTAATATCACTTTTCACAGCAGACTTACTAGCACCCCATCACCACCCTTGCTTCTGCGCTGCTGCTGGTGGCGGCGCTGCCTGCAGAGCCACCCGGCTCTGAAAGCCATGCTGCTGCCAGCAGCAGCGCAGAAGTAAGGGTGGCGATGGGGTGCTAGTAAGTCTGCTGAGAGAAGTGATATTAACAAATATCACTTTTCACATTGCCATACGAGTGGTTAATTTGTTTTCATTTGAAATATTTTTTTAAAAATCTACATTTGCAGTTTGTAATACTCTGTGTTTACTACTTCCTAATAACTTTTAGCTGGTCTTATAAATTTAGTAATAAAAATTATTTTTTCATTCCTTCTGCCAACTTGCAAAAAAAAAAAAAAAACACAGTTTCAGATTAGAAGTACTGGAGGGGGGGAGGGTTATGACAAATTCCGTGCATGGTAAGTGGGGGCACAACTGGAAAAGTTTGTGCACCACTGATCTAGGGGAGGAGGGAAAGATAAACTGAAGAGGAGGAAGGAAAATATGGTGGGAGAGGAAGGGAAGAAGGAAGAGTCACACAAACAGAAAAGGGGGCTGACAAAATGAGGCAGGGCAGTCCTGTAGCAATGAGCACCACCTAGCCTGGAGACAACTTTGTCCCTCTTTCCCTGGGCCAGCAAATATCAGAAGCACTGCAGACAGTATACTCAGCCATGAGGGTGATTCAGAGTCTGACTCTAGTGACTCCCTTGTGACTGGCTGGAGAAGCAAAATTTATAACTTTGTAGAAATGTTTTATACTAATTAGCAGCAGAAGACTGCCTCCAAGCCCTGGATGCCTAGAACACAGTACATGTACGCAGGTCACGTACTGAGAGGGTTTGATTTGGACCAGCTGGAATGACAGATTCCAAAACGTAACTTATTAACATTAGAGCCTTCAACAACTGATGGTGAGTTTATATTTTTGTCTCTTCCTTAAGTAAAATAAAGGGGGGGAGGGAGAGAGAGAGAGAGCGTGGCAGAAATAAGTGAGATATTTGGTATGTCTACACTGCAATTAAACACCCATGGCTGGCCTGTGTCAGCTGACTTGGGCTCCTGGGGCTTAAAAGCTGTGGGTTATAAAATTGCAGTGTAGACATTTGGGCTCAGACTGGAGCCCAAGCTCTGGGACCCCACAAGAGGGAAGAGTCCCAGAGTCCAGGCTCCAGTCCACGCCCAAATGTCTACACCACAGTTTTACAGTCCCGCAGCACAAGCCCCGTGAGCCTAAGTCCGCTGACATGGGCCAGCCGCGGGTGTTTAATTGCAGTGTAGACATACCCATTAAGTCTAAAATGGAGGAAGAGGAAGCCCAGAGTAAAGAGGGTACAGGATACAGAATAAATAGACTTAGTTCAATTTAGGAGAGAGGTTCTATGAAGAGCTACCAGTTTGATACCCAGGAGCAGTAAACTGGATTGTTCTCAATGGGAGCTGAACACATTTGAAAAACTGGACACTTCATTTAGGAGTCTACATAGGAAGTGAACTCTCTGGAAAATTTTGTCCCAATTGTGGGTGCTGAGAACTTTTAAAACTACATAAATGTTACTTTTTGAACAGTCAGAAGTCCCATATCAGTCTGACAGCTTTATAATAAAGACCAAAAAAAAGATTGTGGGGACACCACATGCTTCTAAGTTTTTACAAACTCTGTCAACCTACACACAGCTCTAGACATTTGGTGAACCGTAAAGGTAAGAGCTATAGTCTAGCATATCTTGGTATCAGTTGACCCACTGACGTACTGAAGGCACCTTGATAACGTCCATTTTGTCTATGTTATAACTCTCCATTCATCCCAGATCATCCCTCAGACTCACCAAAATAAACTTGAGGAGACATGAGCCATTACATACATTGAATCTACACCTCTACCCCTATATAACGCTGTCCTTGGGAGCCAAAAAATCTTACTGCGTTATATCGAACTTGCTTTGATCCACTGGAGTGCGCAGCCCCGCCCCCCCCGGAGCACTGCTTTACCGCATTATATCCGTGTTATATCGGGTCGCGTTATATTGGGGTAGAGATGTATTTCCCCATGTTAAGTATCCTCACACCTTCCTGTCAAACTGTCTCAAATGGGCTATCTTGATAATTACTACAAAAGTTTTTTTTCTCCTGCTGATAATAGCTCATCTTAATTAATTAGCCTCTTAGAGTGGGCAATCCCGCCTTTTCATGTTCTCTGTTTGTATATATATCTCCTCACTACATGTTCCATTCTAGGCCTCCGATGAAGTGGGCTGTAGCCCACGAAAGCTTATGCTCAAATAAATTTGTTAATCAAAATAAGGGTATTACATAGTATTGCACTTTGGACAGAACTGTTTCTGGACTGTCTGAATCTGTGGTCGTCTACAAGATTTCCAAAAGTGCTCATGGGGCCAGACTCTCCAAACAGTTTAGCTCCTAATTAGACATCTAAATTAAGTGAATAGATTTTCACAAGTGTTCAGCACTCAGCAGCTGCCACTGAGAACACAAAATCCTGCCCCTCTGTTTAGATGCCTCAGTGGGAGTAATTCACTGTTAGACCTTTCTTAAAAATCTGGCCCTAAGTTTTCAGTTTTATGGGATTTAACCACATACAGGTATCATTAAAATCCCATTTGACATCACTGGGAGTTGTGGGGCTAAATCTTATGTCACTGAAAATGTAGGCGTCATGGTTATCGTCTTATTACTATCTTAGATTCTGAAGTCTATAATAATTTTAATAACTTGTGGATTTGCTAAACTGCAGAGATGATGGGTTTGATTCTGATCTCACTAACCCTCATGTAAATCAGGAAAACTCAGCTGAAGCCAATAGTTAAACCAGTGTGGAGGCAGTGAGCCAGATCCTCCACTTGGAGTAAATGGTCATAGCCCCTTTGAAGTCAATGGAAATACACCAATTTATACCAGCTGAGGATCTGGCCTAGTAGTAAGAGTGAGAGCAAAATGAGGCTCATTACCTTTCTGGAGGTAATACGTTATATTAAACTAGGCCATTTTGTGCTTAGTAGGAATTTGTGGTCTTCTAATTTTTTTTAAAATTCAGGTTCCGAATTTATTTAAAGTCGGAAATTGAAGAGATTTGTGTTTTTAGCTATATTATGAAGGCTTATAGAGGACTGCAACCTGACAAGTGATCATTGGAGGAAGCTATTGTCCCTGTTGTGCTTGGATTTGCTCATGGAAAGAAATGAAAAAGAAATAAAAAGATTATGTGTCTGCTTAAAAAACAGAAACATCTGCTGGAACCATAGGATCCCAGGCAGCTTTTCTGATGAATTAAGATTAAGTTGCATAGCTGTGCATTGACCATAAAGTCTTGGTTAGTATAAGACTATGTCATGTTTCAGGCAACATATTATTATAATGGATGTCTAACATGCACAAATGAAAACAGCATGATGAACAGCAAATATCATAATGCCACTAAATAAATCCATGGTACGCCCACATCTTGAATACTGTGTGCAGTTCTGGTCGACCCATCTCAGAAAAGATATACTTGAAAAGGATTAGAAAAAGTACAGAGGAGGGCAACAAAAATGATTAGGGGTATGGAACAGCATCCATATGAGGAGAGATTATAAACACTGGGACTGTTCAACTTAGAAAAGAGATGACTAAGGGGCGATATGATAGAAGTCTTTACAATGATGAGTGGTGTGGAGAAAGTGAATAAGGAAGTGTAATTTACCACTTCACATAACACAAGACCCAGGAGTCACCCAATGAAATACATAGGCAGCAGGTTTAAAACAAATACAAGGAAGTACTTCTACACACGACACACAGCCAACCAGTGGAACTCCTTTCCAGAGGATGTTGTGAAGGCCAGAAGTATAAGTGGGTTAAAAAAAGAATTAGATACATTCATGGAGGATAGGTCCAGCAATGGGACACAACCCCATGTTCTGGGTTTCCCTAAACCTCTGACTGCCAAAAACTGGGATTGGAAAACAGGGGATCAATCACTCAGTAGTTTCCCTATTCTGTTCATTCCCGCAAACATCTGGAAACAGCCACTGTCAAAAGACAGGATACTGGACTATGTAAACCATTAGTCTGACCCAATATGGCCATTCTTATGTTCTTATAACAAACACTGAAATGGGCTCTCTCAATCTTTAGCTGCGTTAACAAAGGCAGGATGGAGATGGATTGAAAGATACCTTCCAGTTGAGGACAGTTTGCTGCCTAGCTTGTTTCAGAAAGAGAAAGCTTCACTTTGCCTTTCTGCCTGATCTTCTTTCGCAAGCAATAAAAGCAATAAGAAATCATCAAAATGTCTCTTTCCTCTTAGATGTTCTGTACCAGAACAATAAAGTATCAAATTTGAAATGTCCTTTTGGTCACTAAATAATATTTTCCTTTTGGTCACTAAATAATATTTTCCCTTCTCCCCACAAGAGCTCAAAGCAAATGTTTTAAAACAGTCTCAGACTAAACAAAAACAGTCAAAAAAAAAAAAAAAAGGAATGTGCCCTAGACTTAGAGTTTGTGTTTCCAGTTGATAGCTTGCAATAGGCTGCCCTTATTAAAATATACAGTCATAGGCTGCTTGGAGGCTCTTATGACAGCAATACAAAAAAAAAAGACTCTAGTACTTCTCTCACTTGGCCTTAATCCTCAAAAATGTTAAGTAATTATATACCAAGTTGTAGCCTCAAGGTTACGCACATGTGCAAACAGTCGGTAAACCTCAATGTCCCAGGCAGAGCTGTGCTGGATAGATTTGTAGTCACATATTTTCTGATTCTCTTTTCAAGTATTTAAACATTGTAGTCAACTCAACTTTTTAGGCTCTGATCTTGCAAAGACTGAATCACATGAGTAACTTTATGCCATGTGTAGGCTTTGACTTCAGCAGGACTACTCATGGCATAAAGTCCCTCTGTGCATAAATCTTTGCAGCTTAATGCCATATAGCCTGATCCATAGCTGACTGAAGTCAAAGGGACTCTTTCCATCAACTTCAATAGTCTTTAGATCAAGCCCCTAAAAAACTACTTACCCCCATGAGCAACGTTTGAAATATTATAATTAAATATATATGATAAATATGTGTGTGTGTGGATATTCAGTATACAGAGCACATAAATCTATTATATTTCAAAATAGTGTATTAATAGTAATTCCACTTACACAGTGTATTAGTTATTTTCTCTGATTTTCTTGCCTGGATTTTTGTTGCTAAATGTATTTACATGACAAGAAGATTTTGTTTTTCCAAGACTTCACCTGTTCCTTTCTACTATTCCCCAGATCATAGAAATGAGGTTGTTCACACAGAAACCAACTCTGATGTTGCAGAGAATGATGATTTCATGCAGGGAATACTGTATTAACAGCACATGAATTCTAAGGAGCTCTAAAGAACCAGTTGCATGCAAATGTCTTTAATAGTTAAGAAATTGGCAAGAGAAATACAAAACATATGTGATACACCTGCAAAATTTGAGCCTGATCTTTCAATTCTTTAGTCATTTGAATAGTTTGATTGACTTTATTGGGAGCATAAGTAATATTATTACAACTTAAATATGTTTACTTTAATGGAGGGTAAGGGTTTGCATCTTTGATTGCAAAGCACTTGTTTTCCAGGAGGGTTTAAGCTGCTATTAAAACAATGAGGAAAACATTTTTGGATGGCTTGTCTTTTTACATTTGGGATAGAAAACACAATAGAACACATTAATTTAAAAACTAAGAGCTATAGCAAAATGCTGATTCGCTAAGAAAAGAAATGAATTTGCATTGTATTAAATCAGTAACAAATTACTTATTCTATGGCCTGATCCCAAGTTCTGCGAGTAGTCCCATGGTCACTGGGGCTACTCGCCTGAGTAAGGCTGTTCATGTTTGTAGGCTGAAGCCATTAGACAGTAACAATAGTGACAGCATGGTTTGGTGCTTATAGGTGTGTTTGTATATTCAAATGATCTATAATACTCAGTTCTTTGGATTCGCCATGCCCAGGTATAAGAGCCTGTGCTGTCCTTCATGCTACTTTCTCAACAAAAGAACGTTACGAAGGAGCCGAGGTGGCCAGAAAAATAAGTGCTCTTCACCCATTCAGTCATTCTGGGTCTCTGTTTTTGACATCTATGCTTCCTCCTTCTGTCTTCCACCAGCCCTATTTTTATCCAACCACACTTATCACAGATGTATGTCATTAAAAAGTACAGCCAGTGTTGCATCTCCCTAGCTTAGCTAAATATACTGACTACCTAACCTCACCTACATATGTCAAACTTCTGACAAGCAAAGCAGCAGAAGTTCCAAGGTTACTCCTCAGTGCCATGGTATATTCTGTAAGGTATAGCCTAAGCCATTTGGTAAAGCTATCGTTAGTCTGGATATTATTTTATATACATCTGGTGGAGTGAAATTGGATCAACTTTATAAGTATGTCAGTGTCTTCAAATTCTTAGCAATCTGCAGCCAGAGTCCCTGCACAAATAGAGAAAATGTAGAAACACGACTAACTTGGAACAGTTACTTTCTTTTATGATCTTTTATGACAGCCATAGCATGTTACGGTTTTTAAAAGAACCATAATTGAGTTCTACGCCTGGCTCATCCACTGATTCTGTCTGACCTTTGGGCAAAACATTTGGTCACTTTGAGCTTCAGTCAGCACAGCTGTAGAATTAAAAAAAAAAAAATCAGAACTTCACTCTAAACCAGATGTTACATTGGAGCTGACGTTTTCCCAGGTCATAAACAAATAAAGGGAACACAAAAACAGTTACTTGAAAAAAACCTCTACTCCACTGCTCCAAATTTCCTGACTCTATTACAGTGAACACAGCAGGATGCCATGAAGAAATGCCACATGCACTAAAAACAAAACTTTCCTTAAGTCCTTAGATACAATATCAAATCCTAATTTTTATGGTTAAACATTCTAAATGTTCTGAATGAATGAGTTCAAACTAAGTATCAAAAGTGTCAGAATTAGTGGTTTAATATGTTGAGATGTCTAGATAAAAGCACTTTACAACTTTAAAATTTTAGGGAAGTTTTACTTTCAGTAGAAAGTACAGTGGACTGGGATTTATGACATTTGTATTTTATTCTTGGCTCTGCCCCTGGCCTGCTAGATAACCTAGGACAAGTCACTCCACCTCTCTGTCTCAGTTTCCCCATCTATAAAATGGGGATAACAATATTTAGTTCCTTTCTCAAGCACTTTGAGAGCTACAGATGAAAAGTGCTGTAAGAGTCTGCCAATAGGCAAGTCCCCTTTCCCTTCCTACATCCCTTCCAATGAATTGTTTGCCCATATTTCTAATGGTTTTTACAACCCTTGCTAATATATTTCATCTGCCAGTATTGAAGCACTAATGTGTCACTTAAAATGCCAGAACACTTACCCACTGTTGTTTTCGGGGATGTTGATGGAAACAATGTGAAAATCAGCCGTTAAATAATTTACTAGAAAATGTGTGAACTTTTGCAAAAATAAGTAAAATTGACACTTCCAGAAAAGTGGTTCATTTTAATACCTAAAAATCAATAACCGATCACCGAAATCTTTTGAAGTTAGTAAATCCAGTTGGACGTAAGCAGGGAATAGTACAATATCCTAGGTCAGGCAAAAACCGTAATACCAAATTGCACTCTAAAACATTCAAATGATTTAGTGTACAAGATGAACAGACAATAGCATCCTGGTATCTTTGCCATTTCAAAATACACAAAAGCACTGTGATATGTGGGGATTACTGTATGGATGATGGACTACGGTACATTGTTACAGTAAAACAAAAAATAAGTGATATTTTAGCTTGCACCTGATAGGCTGGTTATTGTTATGTCTCTTCTTGCCCTACTTTATACGTAAGACATCACAGGTGCTTTTTTTAATAGATGTATGGCAAGTCAAAACATTTCATTGTGTAAAGGTAGGCATTATGAAATGCCCCAGACTGTAAGATTTCAGTGCCCTGATTTTGACTTGGAAGGACCACTTTTAAGGGTGAAAGGATAGTGCTGACCATGCAGTCCTGGCCTTTCTATTGCTGCTTTCTTACTGCTAATAAAATGCTATGCTCACTCCTTTATATCGCTTTTCATCCAAAGATCTCAACGTGCTTTACAAAGGAATGTAAGTCTCGTTATTCCATTTTAAACTGGTGTAAAGGGAAGCACGGAGAGTGACTTGCCCAAAGTCACACAGGAGATCAATAGCAGAGCCAGGATTAGAACACAGTACTCCTGAATCCAGGGCTCTAACCACTAGATCGCAGTGCCCATTAGTGAGTCTGATTGATCTGATATGGACAAGGCCTGAACACCCTCGCTCATTTCACATAGGCCACAAACAGCTTAGATCTTCTTCGGTTGCCAAATTGAGTAAGGCGTCTAACTAACATCAGCTTTGTATCTCATTCCGGTCCCCTGAGCCATCCAATCCTCCAAGATCACTTGAAATTTAAATGTTTCATTAACTTGGAAACTGATGTGTGATGTGCAGAACAGCTAAGGGGTTCATTTTCACCCACAAAACGTCTCCCTTCCCCCGCCCATTGCATCCTGTCTCCTGGGTGGAGAACATTAAGCAGTCCCGATCACCCAAGATGACCCTGCTGAAAGTGCAGCAGCTCAATGTTACCAGCGGTAACGATGCGGGTGGCGGTGCCCTGCATGGTCTTACCCGATTCACAGGCGCCTTTCTGGATCTGGATGACAGCTGGCAACCCCTGTTGCAAAGCCTTACGGCTCACCGCCTTCAGCTGACACACATTGTCATAGGTCCTGCCATCGCTGCCGCACACCTGGTAGCTGAGCTTGCACTGGCATACCCCTTTACCGAAGCGCTTGCCCATGGGGTGCTTGCAATCCAGGCTGTCCCCGCATGGTGGGTCTTCCTTGCGGCCACAGGAATCACCTTCTCCCGCAGCACAGATGAGGCAGCAGTTGCAACGATCGGGGACGTAGCCGCTTGGGCAGCTGGGGCTTGGGCACTTGGAGACATCGCAACGAGCTGGACACTTGCCATTGGCCACAAAGGGCTCTGCAAAGGTCCGGCTAGAACTTAGCACCAGCAGGAAGAAAACTCGCAACAAAAAAACCATCATCACCCGTGACACTTCTTTAATCAGGGAGAGGAAAATGTGCAAATCCAGGGGAATAACAAGGGGTGGGGGTGGGGGTAACAACAGGCAAAATGGGCAATTAAAATGCAATGAGGGAATAATAGAAAAGGGAAAGTCAGGCTTTGCACACACACAAGAAAAGGAAAGGGTTAATCTTCCTTAACAGCCCCCAGCCTGTGACTCTAATGCCTATGACCCCTGCTAATGTTATGGGGCTCTCCACAATACAGGAGGGAGCAGTAGGCAGAAAGAAAATAGAGGCTGGAAAGAGGTTAAAACATGAAGCCACTAAGTAAAGGCTGGGTCAGTCCATTCGCGTAGAGTAAACTTGCAACAGCTCAGCTGCTCTTCGGGACTAGCCTGCAGGGCTGGGATTCCGAAAGCTGATTTAATCCTCAGAAAGCCTCCACACCCGGCCTCTCTCCCCCCAGGTCTGCAGTGGCTGTGCAGGAGTTATCGGGAGCGCTGCAGGAGGAAGAGTTGCAAGAGGCAGTGAAGACAGAAGCAAGTTAAGCAGGACAGTTATATGCCTGTCAGCAGCAACACAGGCAGGACCAGCTGCACAGACCTCAGCTTCAGCCAGCAGTCTCAGGCCCCACCTACTCAGTGGAGAAGGAGAACCCTCCTCCCTTCCCTTCAAACACTCACAGGGCTACATCATGTCTGGGGTCAGCAAGCTGGCTGGGTTCAGTGCGAAGGGAAATGACTGCAGTTTACTTTGGGATAGAGGCTCGGTTTTTAATGTTTGCGTCACCACAGTAACTGTTGGTATACAGAGCGAGGATGAAAAGCAGGAGTGAGCCCAGCATTTCTGGGGCCCGTGGGCTGAAGGACAGAGCTACACTGTGTGAAAATGAAGGATTAACTCGCAAGCAGATGGTCCAAAATAGCTGTGAACAATTCAGTCGCGGCATGCATGGAAATCGGAGAGGGAAGTGGCCTACGGCATCATCTTCCCTCACATTCTTCCTCTTTCCCTCTCACCTTTGCCTTAATTAAATAGCACTTAAATATAGAAAATTATATATGTTCAAACCACCCTACAAACATTATTAATTGTGTTCATTGTGGTAAGGCCTAGCGACCAACCAAGATCAGACCCCATTGTCCTGTGAATTCCCACAACACTCTTATCAGGGCAGTGAGTATTATGATCCTCTTTTTACAGATGAGCAAATTGAGGCACAGAGAGATGATTTGCCAGACCCCCCAGAAAGGCTCAGTGGCACAGCTAGATTACAGCTCAGGACTTCCTGACTCCCAGCTCTGGGTGAGATTCCCAACTGATGTAAATCTGCATAGATCCACTGAAATCATCATGCCTATGTACACCAGCTGAGTATCTGGCCCTTTGCCTATAAATCACCGCTAGCTGAAAACTACTTTAATTCTTATTTTTTACATTCTCATTCTTATAAAATACTTCAGTAGGAGGTAATACTTACATAGTACTTTGCACATATAAATTAATCCTCATAGTGCTGAGTGGTAGGGATGTAATATTATATTCCCATTTTACAGAGGGCAATTACGGCATGGATTGAGGTCCAGATTGCACCCATTGACTTTAGGTGATGAATGATTTGACCAAGGCCATGAGAGGACACTGTCACAGCCAACATTAGTACTCAGGAATTTCTAGCTTCCAGTCATGTGTTCAGACTGCACCTCTCCCTCTGTGGATACGACTACACTGCAAAAACAAACCGGCGGCTGTGAGTCTCAGACGGAGGCTAGAACAACTTGTATAGTGTGGGTGCTGAGAGCCATTGAACCAAACTGTAAACCCTGTATGTAATGGAAATCAATTCAAGCCACGGGGTGCGGCAGCACCACTAGATGCAGCATCTATGGTCTCAGAGCCTGTCAGCTGATAGGCATGTGGGGCTTGTGCTATGGAGCTAAAAATAGCAGTGTAGGCGTTCTTGCTTGGGCTGGAGCCTGGGCTCCGAAACCAGGTGAGGAGAGAGGCTATCAGAGCCCAGGCTCCAGCCTGAGCAGGAACGTCTGCATGGCTATTTTTGCCCTGTAGTATGAGCCCCACAAGACCAAGTGAGATGACTAAGGTTCTGAGACTCTACCACAGATGGGTTTGGGTTTTTTTGAAGTGTAGATATATCCTGTGTCACTTTTATAGTCTTTGATCTTTGTTAACTTTATTTCCTTCTCCATCCTGTGGAGCCAATATATTTTCCCTCCAGGCTAACTCTTTCATGAACACACGTTGAAATCTCACTCAAGCTCTGTGCAGGAGAAACTCCTTCTTTTCGTATGCGGACATCAGAGCTCAATGTCCAGATTCCGTAACTAGAGCATGGCCTCTGTGTCAAGGGAGACTAGGCACTGTAAAGTGTCCTCCAGATGTCGAGTTGGGCACTCTTCCACCACATGAGCTATTGTCTGCACCACTGCCCTACAGTCACAACATGGAGAAGAAACCAAAGCCAATGCAGCATGTAGCTCAGGCTACTCTGGACCAGCCAGAGAGAAGCCTGTTGAGCCTGGTCCAGTGGACAAGGAGGCAGATGCAGCTATGGACTCCTGAATTTTCTTAGTGTGTTAGACTTTCCCACCAATGCTTCTGCTCTATAAGAATGTTGTTTTTAGCTCCCTGGCAGCGCTGATCATCTGTGCGTGGTATAGGGCCAGTAGCGCTCTTGTCCAGGAGCGCATGAGCTGCTGTAGCACAGGAGAGTCAAGAGAGCAGCCGTGGTGTCACACCCACTAAAACCCTTTGGCGAGCTGGGTTGTGTGATGTGTGTGTGGGGGGGGTCACATCCTGCCCCTGGAGGGGATGGAAGGGACTGGGGGGGGCTGAAAGTGAGCATGCCCCTCCCATCCACTCCTCAGTGGCAATTCCTATCCCATGGGGCTGGGCCCAGCTCGCCTCCCTGGCCCATTGACTCTCGCCATAGCATCACATGACACAGGCATGCGGGGCCTTGCATGTGGGGGCCCCACCATGGCCCTCCACCCCCTTCCTGGGCCTGGCACTGCTGGATCATTTGCATCAAGCTGGGCAGTGGCAAACCAAATAAAATGATCTGTCAGGCCAGATACAGCCACTAGGCTACCAGTTGCCCATCACTGTTTTCGGCCCTTATCCTGCTGAATCATGCACACATCAACTCAGATCCTCAAAGATATTTAGGCACCTATCTCTCACTGATCTCTGTGGGAGTCGGGCACCTAAATACTTGTGAGGATCTGGGCCATTCAACTTTACATTCTGTGAATAGTCCCATTGGGTGAAGGTAAGTATATGAGTAAGTCTTTGCAGGATTGGGGCCTTAGTTGTTACTGTAAATCAAAATATTCATTTTCTTGTTACTTTATAGAAAATATTTTTATAGTGTTTGATACTGAAAAATGAAACAAGCTTTGACAGAGAATGTTCCTTGTAGCCCAACTTAAAATTCAAAGATTTTGAAATGTTCTGTTATACTCCTTTTGCATTTTGCTGAACTAGTCCAGTTTCATGGAAAAAAAAACCTGTGAAATTTTGCTTTTGAGCAAAAGCCTAGACATTTTCAAAAACTGAAATGATCTGACAAAGATTTTTTTCAACTGAAACAAAATGTTGAAAACATCTGTCTTTTCATGCAAAGCCATTTTGGGGGGGGTGGGGGGTGGGGAGGAGAAATCACAAAAAGGAGAAGTGTTGGGATTTAAACAAACTCCTGAAAGAAGTGTGTGTGTGTGTGTGTGTGTGTGTGTGTGTGTGTGTGTGTGTGTGAGAGAGAGAGAGAGAGAGAGAGAGAGAGAGATTGAGATTTCTAGTTGTAAATAAATGGGCTGTGAGTGACTGGGTAGACCATGGTACTGCTGATGGGTGACAGAACCTTTCACAACATCATCATTATTATTGTTATTAATTATTTAAATTGTAGTAGCACATAGAAGTCCCACTTACGCTAATGGCTCCATTATATTAGGGGCTTACAAATATATAGGATGACTTAGGTCTGTCCGTGGGGAACTTGAAATCTAGCAAGTGTGTGGAGTTTTACATAGCCCTTCACATCTAGGTTAATGATTTGTATGTTGTTAATTCAGGCAGGGAGGGTCTAAAAGGTATTTTTATCTGATGGCTGTTCAGTGACCAATGTAAGATGAATTAGTAGTCCCATTTACAATTTCTTTTGGACAGGTGTACACATAAAAATATTGGCCCCACTAGGACTCAATCTTGATTGTGTCCTGAGTGGTACTGAGCGCTCTCAACTCCCAGTAGGAATTCATCAACATGAAAGATCAATCTCTTATTATCCTTCCTTAGCATTCTCACCAGAAAGACCAAAGACTAAGGCTATGTCTACACTGCCACTTATGCAGGTATAACTTATGTCACTCAGGGTGTGAAAAAAACACCCCATGAGCAATGTAAGTTACACCAACAAAAGCGCCCGTGTGGATTGCACTACGTCAGCGGTGAGGACAGCGCAGCATTGGTACATCTGCGCCACTGTAAGCTCTCTAGTGTAGACATAGCCTAAGTGGTTACAGATACTGAGCTACCTTCTCACTCCCATAGGTTCTCTCTCCAAAACAAGGTTGACACACGTGGTGGGGTGAAAAGAAATGGAACTGACACAGTGCATGCTATACTTCATCTGTGGATAAATAAAGAACTTCACTGTCCAGTGCCGTCAATCCAATACCTTTCCCTAGCCCTTACATTCACTTCAAATACAAATATTGACTATAAGAGAGACAGGGTGGGTGAGGTAATATCTTTTATCAGACCAACTTCTGTTGGGTGAGAGAGACAAGCTTTCGAGCCACACAGAGCTCTTCTTCAGGTCTGGGAAAGGTACTCCTGGTATCGAGACACAATGCAATTTGGAATAGATTGTTTAGCATAACTAGTTAGCACATGTAGTAAAGGGCCATTCAAGGTAGAGTGGCCAGAGCTGAAGAAGAGCTCTATGTGGCTTGAAAGATTGTCTCTCTCACCAACAGAAGTTGTCCCAATAAAAGATATTCCTCACCCACCTTGTCACTCTAATATCCTGGGACCCACATGGCTACAACTACACTACATACAAATACTGAATATATGCAGCTAAAAT
Source organism: Malaclemys terrapin pileata (assembly GCF_027887155.1). Lineage (NCBI taxonomy): Eukaryota > Metazoa > Chordata > Testudines > Emydidae > Malaclemys > Malaclemys terrapin. The sequence goes on from NC_071509.1 coordinate 23,276,666, forward strand.
TCCTTCAGATGATGAATCAGATTGTTCGGTGAAAAGAATTCTGCACAATGGGAAAAACAATTACATGGATTCTGAATCACGCAGCAAGAGTCATGCTGGGTCAGTAGTTGGATGGGAGGCTCCTCAAGACAAACCCAGGGCAGTAGAGGAAAGAGTGCTGATGATTCAGTGGGTGGCTGTCTTCTCTCCTGAGGGGTAGATGGCAACTTTTCTGCAAGCTCTGAGAATGGGATAGCCTGTAGTGGCCCTGCCCTAGGAGCACACCAGGAGCCAGATTGTAACTCACAGACTCACACTCTGGTCATGGTTCTGCTCTTGGTCCAGAGGGGAAGGAATCCATGTAGGCCCTATATCTGGCATAGATTAATTACCCTGCTGTGTGTGCTCATCCCCCTGTGGGGATGGAGTCAAGGCTCCACCCTATCCCTATCCCTGCCAGGCCATTCCTTGCCCAGCTGCACAAATGTTAATGCAGGCTCCATTAATGCTGTTTTCCATTCTGTGCTGCTACCAGCGGTCCAAGTAGCCACTAAAGACTGGTAAGGGGGCATCTTACTTAAATGGGTCACAAACTGGCCCTGAGTTAGTAAGGAACCGATGCTGCATCTTGGTGCTGATCTAGAGAACTCTGTGCTGCTAGAGAGGTGTAATTTGGATTAAATGTCAAACCAGACTCTTGACCCCTGTGATAATTAAAAATATCTTTACAAATTGTTTTAAGGTAAGGACGTAACCCCACTGTCCTGTGCAAACTGGGTAACTAAACCCCACTGTCCTCTCCAAATTCCAGTTTGGGTAATTACTTATCACCCTACTTAAATAATTCTCTCTCCATTTAAGTTAGAGACAGTCTTCTTCTCCACCCTCTGTCCTAAACTCTGCAGTCTTTTATCCCTTTTATTCTCATCTAGCTCTTTCTGCATTCATATTGCAAAGTGCTTTGCACTTCTTTGGGATGAATGTCTACATAAAAGTAATGCACTGATACTGTTTACTTAATATGGTTCAAGTTCAGGGATTCTCGCTTTTCTGGAGATCAAATTATTTAAGTTAATGAGCAATTTGACCTTGCCATTCAGGACTTTAAACTAAAAGCACATGTTTAATATTCATTCTCAGTTCCTTGTAGGAGTATTTTGAAAAGAAATCCAAAGCACACATAAAACAGAGTAATAAACGCTGTTTATTTATCAGATTATCTGCATTTCATTTCCTGAATTAAGTAGCTACAGTCTGTTTGCACTTCTGACACTGCAAATCCCACAAACTGGTCCAAGAATACAGCTGTCAGTTTGTTTTCAGACTGGACATTCAAATGGAGAAGGGGGGGAGAAAAAGAGAACTTTCACAAACAAGTCAATCCAAACAGTGAGAATTTTCTCAGCTGCCTTCATCAAAGGGGGAAACTGTGCCTGAGGCCTTTATCGCTGCACAACAAAGGCATATTCTTATAGCAAATCTCTTCTATGACAGTGATGGAAGGCAGGTAGGGATCAGTTTTCCCTTCTTGTATTCTCTCCAAACCTGTGACACCAAAAAGAGAGTTTTGGAAGAAATACAGATTCTCTAGAATGCATTAAACTCATGCGTCCTTTAAAAGCTAGTGAAAGCATGTTCTAAAATCGAGCTAATTCTCGTCTAATATACATTGGTACAAATTAGAAGTGACTTTTCTGAACTCATTGAAACTGGTGTGACAGAAGAATCAGGCCTAGACCTAGAAAAACATAGGCTCTGCTCACAGCATGAGTCAGACTTATGTAGAAAAAAGTCACTTCTCCACCCCAAAGGGAAATATAATTGGCATCAAGGCACCCAGTGCTATCGGTTTAGGTGTGGGTGAAGGCTGTTGGGAGAGCCACACCACTACCTGTCCCATCTTCCAGATAGGAGGGTGTGATGTATCTCTTTGGAGCTAGGTGTCATGTGACAATTGAAAAGAATCACAAAAAGTTACTTTCTCCCATCAAAAAACTTTACTGGAGCAAGGAAAACAGTGTACTCCCTAATGCTGCACTGCCTCTTTTTGCTTCATTGCTGAGCTCCTGCCTAGAACCTACCCTCCCCGTTCCCTCATCTTGACTGACTTCCTGCTGCAGATACACGTATCCAGACACCAAGATGATGTTCAGTTAGAAGGTCACCAGACATTGCACAAGAGATCTCTCTGTGACAGTCACAGACGTGGCACTGGAGGTGGGAGGTCAGCAGAGAGAAGTTGTTTGGGGATTGACAAAGCAGTGAAATTGGATAAGGTCACTGAAGGATAGAATACAGAGGGAGTAGAGAAAGGCACAAAAGATAGGTCCCGGAGTGACAGAAAACATTAGAAGGAAGGAGAAAAAGAAGCAATAGAGCAAGGCAAAAAAGGGATGTTTAGAGAGGAAAGAGAAGAATCAACCTAGCTCAAAAATGCAGAAGTCCAAAAACAGACTGTTAATAATAAGGGAGTGATAGACTATGTCAAAGGCAATGAACAGATTGATGAAATTAAGTATAGAGAAGAGGCCAAGAGCAGGTCATTAGTAAAATTGGTGCACACGCACTGTCACAGTGGAGTAAAGGTGGTGGAAGCCAGATTGCAGAAGACCCCAGAGGTTGTTAGGAGATGCACTCAAAGACCTCCAAGATGAAGGAGATGAGTTGGAAGTTGGAGAGGAAGGAGGAGTCAAGGAAGACTATTGTAGGATAGGGGATACAGTATCATGCTGGAGACAGAGGAAAAGGAGCTAGATGAGAGAGAGAGAGAGAGAGAGAGAGAAAGAAAGAAAGAAAGAAAGAAAGAAAGAAAGAAAGAGTATGGTGGTGGAAATGAGAGGAGTCCAGAGGGTATAAAGTCCAGGGATGATGAGATGGATGAAGCAGGACAATAATCAGTGAGAAAATGTTGGCATATGGGATGGGAAGAAAAAGAAGGAAAATTCTCTACCAAAGGGAAGAAAAAGAGTTCTCTCCATATGGTAACAATTATCTCCTTGACAGATTTCACAAGGTCTCTGGCCAAGAGGCAGGCAGTGCCGCGATGAGAGGCATACCAGCTATGTTAAATTTATGTTAAGCAAGGAAGGAAAAGACTTCTGAGAAATCTCTTGTACGTTGAGGGTTTTTTTTTAATTTTACAAGGTCCATTTGTTGACCAAGCCTGTCTCTAATGTGACCATGAAGGGTACTGTTTATAACTTACTATAACAAAACAGTTTGTAGTGTACCTTTAACTATGTAAACAACTGGACATTATCCCAAAGCTCCACAGAACTAACTAACATCTGTCTTCCATCTTTTTCTTTCCTTCTCTTGATTTTCTTCCCATTTTCTGGGACTGATTTTCCTACTGAAAAAGAACCCAGACTCCTGTGCCTATTGATTTTACAGCATTCTCTCAGGGCCATGAATGGTTATCTACACCAGGCTTAAACTGGAAGACTGGAGTTAAGGTAATATTTCTGGCACTTCTGATGAATTAAAGATCTTCACAATCATTTATAACTGCCTGGCATTGTTATTAAAGGACAAATGGACGTTAGTAGGCCAGGAGAGCCAACTGAACTTGTCAGTCCCAACGTTTGTGAGAGAGGCTGCCTAACTGGATGTCTGAAAGGATGAAGAACAAAGGAACCAAAGCTGATAACCAGAGATAGACTTCTTGTTTCCTGGTCTTTTGCTCATGCTTGTCTGACTATGTTGGTCCAAGAATTAATTGGTACAATGATGATAAATAGTTTGAATGAAGGAGCATTTATTCTGCTTAAATTATGCAATGGTATATGCTTATGTCTTCGATCTCACTTATCAAGAGGGAAAAATGAGAATTTAACATCAATTTTATGCTTTGTTTAGGGTACGCTTAAAGCCACTATATGACCCTACCGTTTATCTCGAAAAATAAAACTAATTAACAAAACAGTGGGAGAATTGGTGGAGGGAGGCGCCATTGGCAGTCTTGCCAACCTAAACTGTTCAAAACCATGAGAGTTATTTAAAAAGCATGAGATTTTTTAAAATAATTAGCATTTAGTTCTTTTTCTTTGAACCTTTTGGTTTTGTGTTTTCAAGTTTTCCACTATCAACCATGAAGGCTAAAATAAAAGCTGAGATTCTCATGTAATTACAGGAGCTGGCATTTTAATAAAAAACACCAAATATTGCAAGACTTGTGATAAAGCCACAAGAGTTAGCAACACTGCATGGGGGCTGTAGGCACAGGGGTCAGAAAAGACAAGTTAATGCTATTTATAGTAGCACTGAGATAAAGAGAGAAATTCATGGAATAGAAAGTCTTCATGGTCCCTAAAACTTCAGGATGCTAAAATGATGGTGGAACAGAGGACCCAGATGCAAGGTAGGGGATTGGTGGGATGGGCAGAGCAGTTCAAGTGGAGAATGAAGGAGCCAAGTGTGGCAAAGAGGTTATGGGTCTATTACAGGTGTAGGTGGGTGAGTTTCTGTGGCCTGCAATGTGCAGGAGGTCAGACTAGATGATCGTGATGGTCCCTTCTGACCTTAGAGTCTATGAGAGGGTGGAGTTCAAGGTAAAAAACATAGAATCACCTGAGTAGAATATGGACAGAGAAGAGTAGAACAAGTTGAGAGTTGCAAGGAAACTGGATGTGGGGAATAAATATATGGAACTATATTTATGTATATACAAATAAATATCTGTAACTCAAAGTAATTCTGACTGGGAAAGCAGAACCACAAACAAGAGTTATCATGAGACCTTCTGACCCCAGGCATCGGAATTTTTATAGACCTCTCCCTGGAAATAATTAGCAGAGGCATATTGGTAGAAATCTCAACCTTAAGGTTAAAACAACAGGTGTAGCTCATTGTATTCAGTTGTTTGCCGTTGTATTATTTGTTTATCCTGGCATGTTTTGTATGATATCAGTTCATGAAGAATGTTTATGAAGATAAAAGACTGTAAATGATTTCATAAGCCTTTTTATGGCAGATGTGTGTAGCATGATGAAACGCAAACAATAGTACTTATGAAGATCATAATTTTCCAGTTGTTTAATCACATTTTCTTGTGTCAGTTGAACAGTTGATGTACTGAAATTATTCGTAAAACCACATTTGCTATCAATGGCCTTTCCGTTTGCCATCCTCTACACAGATAACTCTTCTCACTCAATGCAATCATTTGGGAAGGTGTGCTGAATCTTTGTTGGGTGTGATGCCTCCTTCAGTTCTGTTGCACTGTCCCTACTCTTCTATTAGCTACAATGGGGGCACAGGCTGACAGTCAGTCAGGGAGGTGTTGGGGAAGGTTCTGGAGGAGCTGGACACTGTCTGTATGGGGGCACAGGGTGGCAGTTGGTCAGGGAGGTGGTGAGGGAAGGGTCTGGAGGAGCTGGACGCTGTTTGTATGAGGGCACAGGGTGGCAGCCAGTCCGAGAGGTGGTAGGGGAAGGTTCTGAAGGAGCTGGACGCTGTCTGTATGAGGGCACAGGCTCATAATCAGTCAGGGAGGTGGTGGGGAAAGGGTCAGGAGGAGCAGGTGATATCAGTCAGCTCTGTATTCTTGGGGAACCAGGGAGCAGTATCCAGCCTGTCTGACTCATGAAAGACACCCCGCCCAACCTCTGCTTGAACCAAAACCAATCAGAAGAAAGACTGACAGAAAGCAATGAAAAGGCGGTGGGAGACACACCTAAACCCTCCTGACAAGGGTGACAAGATTAAGGCAACTCCCCTAGCCTCATCTGCATCAAAGATGGGACAGGGAGGCATCTTCATTAGCATACAGAATGGAGAACACAGATTCCAAGGCAAGAACTGCACTGAACTCTGGAACCAGAAAAGCAGGGAAGCACTGCATTATGGGGGACTTCTGCTCCAGCTGTTAATGAACCCACGTCTGCACACACCCAGCTCAGCAGTTATCAGACCAATTCTAGTAATGAATCTTGATTGATATCCAAAATACTGAAGCTGCCTAATTGCATCGTGAGCTCCCTTGAAGGAACACCACCCAGAAATGTTCAGTTCCTATTGTCTAGCCTAAAGAAAACCCTTGAGTCATCAGTTTACCCATAAACAAATCTAGTGTTTTCCCATGAACCATTGTTGTTTCCCTACAAAAAACCCCAACCCACGCTCAAGTAAGTGTTCTGATGCCTGGATCCAAACTCTGCATCTGTTCCACTGGGACCTCATCTTCTCCTGACTGATCATGACTGTGCCTGTCTCCAGCACTCAGGGCCCTGTGCTACCACCATCACCTGGGAACCCCGACCAGTTCAAGCTTCATGGAGTGGTGAGACCCCAGCGCTCTCGCTCTCTTTTCTTTTCTTTTCTACCTCAGGTATAACATTTTAACCGTGACTTGTTTGATCAGGTATAGTTTTCTATATATGACTTTTGTAATCTTTTATAATGTAACTTATGTTTGTTTAAGCTCTCCTTGTGTGGTTATCACTATTATTCAATAAATAACTTATGGTTAAGCTGGTTGCTTCCCTCCCTCTTTCTCCGAACTTTACTCTTTTGTGTTTCTGGCTTCCTCATTTACTCTGCAGCAACAGTTCTCTTACCTAAGCTAAAGACCCCTGTAGTGCCCAAAAATACTGTGAGGGTTGCTCATCACTTGGGTTACTACCAGAATTACTGTAATGTGAAAGTGGGGATAGGGACATGCTGAACCTGTGACATATGAGGGTGGCAGCTTGGAAGTGCTGCAAGAGAGAGAGATTCTGGGGCTGGAGGAACCCAGCCCTGGGGAACCTAGGTCCTGCAGGATTGTTCCATTGGGAGGGGACTTGCAGAAAGGAGAAGTAGAGCTCCATATGAACACACAAGTGACACAAGCAGTACATTGATAGAATTACAGAACCCCCCCCCCCGAAGAGTAACCCTAATAAATGAGTGTACCCCAAAGTAACGGCCACATCGCGTAACACAGGGTGCTGTCTGTACGGGGGCACAGGCTCACAGTCAGTCAGGGAGATGTTGGGGGAAGGGTCTGGAAGAGCGGGGCACTGTATGAGGGCATAAGCTGGCAGTCAGTCAGGGAGGTGGTGGGGGAAGGATCTGGAGGAGCTGGACATTGTCTGTATGAGGGCACAGGCTCACAGTCAGTCAGGAAGGGGGTGGGGGAAGGGTCTGGACACTGTCTGTATGAGGGCACAGGCTCACAGTCAGTCAGGAAGGGGGTGGGGGAAGGGTCTGGAGGAGCAGAGTGCTGTCTGTATGGGGGTTTGAGATTCTCATGTCATTATGGGCCCGCGCTGCAGTGACCAAAGGCTTAAGGGATTGCAGTTGTTTATTTTTTCCACCTCCTCCTCCTCCTGGGTTCCCCTAAAGTGCAACAAGTGACCCAGTATTGGTGGGGGCTCTAAAGTCTGCCCTGGGGAATCAGCACTTTCCTCAGCTCAGACAGCAAAGTCTAAGTGCTGAAAGGACGGAGTTGTCTTACCCCACCTCTTGGGGGTGGGTGGAACAGCTGTTTTTGCTTAGGCCCATTTGCTCAGCAGCGGGCCAGACCTGAGAGAAGGAGGATCCCCTAACTGGCTCCAAAGAATTCTGGGGGAACCCTCCATTGGCAGCACAGTTGAGGCCTGTCACATTTATAAGTGCTGGTCATGGTACTCTGGCAGGTAGACTGACGGCTCCACCATAGCCAGGAGTTACCCCGATAGGGAGGAGAGCACAAGTGAGGATCACACTGCAGGGACTGGAATAGCAACATATGGGCCTCGCACTCAAACACATGTGCAGTGCATTACACTAGAAAGCCAACATGCAGGCAGTCGGATACCTATGCGTCATTGACCGAGTCTGCCTCAGCGGCACTGACGCGCTAAAGGCAGGCTTGGCAACCAGTTAGGAAGGTGGAGGGGGAAGGCTGTGGAGGAGTGGGGCACTGTCTGTATGTTGTATCAACCAGGCATGGTACGAACAAGCTTCAACAGGACTTTATTTTTACAGTGGAAACCTCTTTACCAAGCTGCAACTGCACCCTCTGTAACTCTCACTCAGCCTTCTCAACTCCTCCCCGCTCCTTCCTGTTTCCTGTCCTTTCAGACTCCCAACAGCCAGTGCTCCCAGTTCTAATAATACAAGCAGCATCTAAACACCACACTGTCTGAGGGCACAGGTTGGCAGTGAGAAGTGTTGGGGGAAGATTCTAGAGGAGCAAGGCGCTGTCTGTACAGGGGTAATGGCAGTCAGTCAGAGGTGGTGGCAGAAGATTCTGGAGGAGCACGTCACTGCCTGTATGGGTCACAGGCTGCATATTAAAGGGACAGAGTCTCCCTGGAACAGTGGCCAACCCTGACAGCTCAAATTCATGAGAACATTCCAAAAACCATGAGATTAAAACAAAACCCTCATGATTTGGAGCCAGAGATCATATAGTCTTTTGATTTTGGAGAGAGAGAGAGAGAGAGAATTTGTATCGCCAGTGCTCCCAAATGAGTGGGTGACTTTCACCTCTGCTGCAGGAGCTGTCACCCCACCATCTGCCCTTCCCCTGCCCAGCAATAATTCTGCCTGCCAAAGTCAATAATTTCTGCCCTCCAGTCAGTTCAACCCCAAAACTCCCCATCAGTCTAAATTTTCTCGATGCAACACAGGGTTGATACTTGGGCAGTCCTTTAACCTTCTCTTCCAATATGGAGACCAGCTTGCACTTCATACAGACGAAGTCGCTTCTATACTCTGAGAGAAAGACAAACATGGCACATCCTGTGCAGGTCAACAGCTGATCGCTCACTATCCATAATGTCTTCCTTCTATTAGCCTCTTCAGATGTTGTATTTACTGCTCACAGAAGCCTGAAAGGCAAAAAAACCCTTGGTGGAAACTCCCCCTCCCAGGCAACCTTCCTCTGTTTGCCTGTCCTCTGCTCGCCACTCACTCGGTTCACAGCTGGTTGCTTTTTTATAAGGCTGCTGGCTCAAAGCCTTCCCTCCAATCAACCACTCAAGGCCCACTTGGAACAGAGCACTCCCAATTCACACTTTTCAGACAAACAACCACATGGTCAAACAGTCCCTGCAACTAGCTCCCGTCAAACAAATGGTCACAGCAGACAGACACTTGGATATTCACCCCACCATCTCACAACACAGCCCCCCTAATGCAGCACTCACCATAGCTCCTCTTGGATTGTTCCCAACCAATCTCCCTCTCTTTTACCTAAATTTATTTACCTAACTGATCCAGATCCTCAGCTGGGGTATATTGGAAAGCTCCACTGAATTCAATGGATCTATACCAAATTACAGAAGCTGTGGATATGGCCTATTTTATTTGAATACCAGAAGCCATATCAATGCTGCATTACATTAAAACCTGTAGAAATTTTCTCTAAAATTTATGCACACAGAGAACAAAGCTTCAGCTGTTTACAAAGGTCACAGTCAAAACAAAGCCTATTTAACTAGTTTTGCTGCTATAGATCTTGATTAACTGTAGAACAGAATTCAGGAGGTTAGTGACCCTTAGCACTGAAAATTCGTATACACTATGCCAGTGGTTCTCAACCAGGGGTATGAATACCCCTGGGTGTACACAGAGATCTTCCAGGAGGTACATCAAATCATCGAGATATTTGCCCAGTTTTACAACAGGCTACATAAAAAGCACTAATGAAGTCAGTACAAACTAAAATTTCATGCAGACAAGACTTGTTTATACTGCTTTATATATTGTACACTGAAATGTTAGTACAATATTTATATTCCAATTGATTTATTTTATAGTTATATGGTAAAAATGATAAATGTTTCAGTAATAGTGTGCTGTGACACTTTTGTATTTTTATGTCTGACTTTTGTAAGCAAGTAGATTTTAAGTGAGGTGAAACTTGGGGATATGCAAGACAAATCTGACTCCTGAAAGGGGTACAGTAGTTTGGAAAGGTTGAGAGCCACTGTATTATGCTATATATTTTCTGCTTAGCTGTTCAGAACCACAACATACTTGATGTTTTCTCATTCTTTCTATGACTTCATTCTAATGCCATTTCCTCAGACCCATGGCTTGTTTATATTTTGTGGCTTCCCTTTTGTTCTTGGCTTTAATTATCCTAGAAGGCTTTCTGTGATTGAAGATGTTAATAACAGTAGCTCATCTATAAGCTTTTAAAATAAATACCCTAAAGTAAATGTCTCACAAAATTCTTTTAAAAAAGAACTAACATACCTGCCAGACATTATTTAACCTTAATTGGGTTCATAAATCCATAACTGGATGCTTTGACAAGGAGGAAGGACCAAATTAGCACTGATTGTGTCTCATTTCAGTTGAGAGACAAGGTGGGTGAGGTAATATCATATATTGGGCCAACTTCTGTTGGTGACAAAAACAAGCTTTCAGTTGACAGTTCAAACAGGGCTTAACCTAAGTCTTGTTGAAGTCATTGGGAGTCTTTCCATAGATATCATTAGGAGTCAGATCAGGTGCTTAACCCTTTTCTAATATATCTTTTTTACAGAGAGAATATCTTGGGAGACTGGATGACCCAGGCAATTGATAATAGGTAACAGAGCTTGCAGTTTACCATTCAGAATCCAACCCACAAAGGTATCAAAGCTTATTGTCATCTGATGGCTGTTTGGTGAGCTCAGTCCAGATTCTGGTAGACAGATGTCCACAGCACAGAAACCACCAATGAAGTTAATACTAGAAATGAGTCCAAGACTCAGAATCCACCTTGCAATTTTGAACATCCCAATATTTGGAGCTGTTTGGATCTGAAGTTTTGGTTCTGCCAGATAAAAGTTAAGAGTTATTTACAATATTTGCATCCACATTTCAAACAACTTCAAATTCAGGAATATTTAGAGTCAGGATTTTGATTTAGATTCATTTTTATGAAGCACTAGTCGGCAATCTCAGAAGACAGGCCAAAGATCAAATGGGCATGGAGACTACCCATACAGCTGGCCTGTCAAGGTCATGGTTGAGACATGTTGACCAGTGGGAAGACACGTGCACTGCCATTGTTGATGCTGTATCTTTTCTGTGGATTAAGGGTCCCATTCTGCAAGAGGCTCAGCACCCACATCTTCCATTGATATCAAAGGGATTTGAGGATCTCAGAACATCTACAGAGGTGTTCAGCATCTTGGCAGATTGAGCCTTACAGGGCTTGATCCTGCTCCCATTGTAAACAATGGTGAAATTCCCATTACTTCCCAAAAGACCAGGAACAGGCCGCAAAAAGATGACTCTCCAGAGCTGTCGATGCAGCACCGTTCGCCAGCACTAAAATTCATACCAAAAAAACAAGGTAAAAAAAAGCTTTTAAAATAAGATAAGATACCATATCTCCTTTCGATACCTTTAACTTGGCTTTTCTTTCACACATGAAATGTGCTAGATCAGATGTAATAAGATGGGCCTGTGAATGGTCCCTAGCAAACTCGTGCCTCCATCTTTAGAAGAAAAGGTAGGGATGACTTTCAAATGTAGTAATTTTCTACAAAACCTTCAACAAGAGAGATTAGTAAGAATAATTTTCTAAAAGATTGGGTACACCTAAAACAGCTGAATGCAAGACTTGAAAGACTGAAACTGAAACAGAAATGTCTTTCACACTATCACCATAACAAACCATATTCTGTGGGAGCCATAACAAGCTACTCCATCTAGTTTTGATTTTCAGTCATCAATGAACTAAGCGCCTCTCATTTAAGTCACCAGAAGAAACCACTAGAGGTTTTAGGAAACTTTAGTCGTTTCATTTGCATTAAAACAGTCTTTTCTGATAGAGTAAAAAATGTCTCTTCATTTAAGGAGGAGACACACCCTGCATAGCAAGGGTTGCCAGATAGGGGGGTTTGATGACAAGTTGATTACATAGAATCATTTGTGTTGGAAGGGGCTTCTGCTGTGTCATCTATTCCCCTTTCACTACATTGTGCTGGAGTAAGGACACAGACAGGGTTATGAGGTGGAAGAAAGACGTATTATAAATGAAATAAACATGTAACTGTTTCAATTTATTTATTTTAAGAGCAAAGGGAATGATTGCAACAGGGAGATCTGAATTTTCCCTTGCCACAGAGAACGCCAAGAAGTAAAGGTTGATGGGGGGGGGTTCCCCCCCCGACCCCAGTTTTCTCCCCTTATTTCCCTTCTAGTTCAAGAAACAAATAGTGCATATTCCATCCCACCACTTGTCATCCCTCTTCTCACTCTCTATGTCTGGGACATAAAAACCTTGGGTAGCTGAATTAAGATGCTGCAACCAGACTTCTGCCACTGCGGAGAGAAGGCAATGCTGAACTTTGGCTATTGCTGACCATGAATGTATCCCAACACCTGTTACAACTGGTTTTTGAAGACCTTGTCATTTACAGAAGTGCATGAGTTATTAATTCTCTCTTCAGGATGATACACAGTGTGTAAAAGATGCTTGATTCTGTGTATGCATGTGAAGGATTTCCCTATCTGTAGCCCAATCCAACCCTCACAAAAGTCAATGAGAATCTTTCCATTGACTTTACCAAGGATTAGATCAGGCCCTTGGAGAGAAAGATCCCCAAAGTCTGGCAGATAAAGAGAGCAACTAAATCTATTCCCTGATAATAATTACAGTGATTACCAAGTTACAGTGGAACATGACAATGAATTCTGCTGTGATAGGAATTGTGGGCTTTCATTTTGGTTTTGCCATGAAAATTATCTGTCATGCTGTAGACATTTAAATCACTACAATATTTTGTGTGTAGCGTTTTTTTTTAAATGAACCTCCATGTTCATTCAAATAATATTCTTTTGCTGCTAAATTACAGTATGCCCTCTGCTTTAATATTAGATTCACATTCCGGAGCCCAACAACATTAAGACTTTCAGAAGAAAGCAGAGATTACCTAAAAATGTACAAAATGACCCTCAGGTTCATTAGCAATGTATTATGAATTTATAATAATATTGGCTTTTTTTTCAGAAGTAGGTAAGCTGACACACATGCTCAGGGGTGTAAGTCACCTTTTATTAAGTTAGACTAAATCTGTATCTAACTGTATATTCTTTTCCTACAGACACAATAATATGTGCATATGTATAAATTCTAGTACTTCCTGTCTCATGTTGATCTTTGAGGATGTAATGTCTGCGATTTTCAAAGGAGACAAAGGAGTTTGAGACAGCCAAGAAGCATAAAAGGAAGATGAGTGCTCCAAAAGTCACCCTTAAATAGCTCCAGAACCAGATGGCCTTGCCCTTTGTTATGACTATCCCAGAAACTGGGACAATGATAATCATTTTTAGCAAATGTTTTTTAATGTCTTCTCAGTGGAGGATGCAGCATGTGTGAAATTTGCATCCTTCTTGTATCACATGTGAGGCACTCTTCTGAAAATAGATCCTAATGCACAGCTTGTGGGAAGGTGCACTAATTATTGAGTGGAGGAAGAGCAAAACGAAACACTGGTTCTCCCCAGCCATTAATTCCATCTATGGTGTTCCCTTCTCCAGTTCACACTGTGGCTCTCTTATCCGCCATGCAACACTGTTTTGCACATTTTATACTTACTACACACCCAGAACTCCCACTAAAGAGTCTGAGATTTATGTGTAAGGACTGACCTTATTTTTGTAATCCCCATCCGACCATCCTCCATAACTTCCAGCTCTCAATAGTTGTGGCACATTTGCTATTAGACTGTAACCTTTTCAGGAAAGGGAACTATTGAATTTATGGAACTGATCCTGCAAAGGTAACCAAATAGGCAGACCCACTTTCAATGGGGCTTCATGTAGGAGCTCACACAGGAGCTCTGTGCAATTCTCTTTGCAGGATTGGGATCTATACAGTGTCTAAGGGCTTGTCTTCACTACCCGCCTGGATCAGCAGGTAGAAATCGATCTCTCGGGGATCGAATTATCGCGTCTCGTCGGGACGCGACAATCAATCCCCGAATCAACGCACGTACTCCACCAGCCCAGATAGGAGTAAGAGCTGTTGACGGGGGAGTCGCAGCGGTCGATTTGCCGACGTCCTCACAGCGTGGTAAGTCGGATTGGATATGTCAAATTCAGCTACGCTATTCACATAGCTGAATTTGCGTATCTTAAATCGATCCCCACCCCCTTAGTGTAGACTTAGCCTAACACGTTATTGGCACTATGATAAATAGTAGTAATAATTATTAAGATTTCCACAGGCTGGTTGTAAGAGAGGCAAGGAACTGATATACATAAACTCTTCTCCACACAAGCTGTTCCATCTTTTGGTTTGTTTTACAGTTTGCACAGAAGACCAAGATTTCCCTTTGATAAAAGCAAAGAGCATCAGTATCCTTCCATGATTTCAGTGTCCCAGAAACTACAGGATTTCTCCACTGGATAGAAATCAAATTGTCCTTGGAAACCAGGTTTTTTTGAAACCCAGAAACAAAATATTCATGTGACTATCTCTATTTACAAATGCTTTTGCCTAAGCTATTTGTGGATGGAAATTGTTGAGTCTTCCAGTTATGTCTGAATGGAAACATTCAATTTTTCAGTGAAAAATAAAAAATATATAAGAAATTACATTTCTCGTTTCTTTCCCATTCCACTCCTGCCTTAGCCAGTTTTAGCTGGATAGGAAATTCTGAAATTCAAAAATAAATTCCAAAAATGGTTGTAAATTATTTGTCCTCATTGTTTCCTCAGCTCTACTTTTGTCAACTTCCTGAATTTGGCCCTGATCCTGCAAACACTTATGCATGTGCTCATCTTTACTACCACGAGTAATCCCATTGATTTCATATGGGGTTACAATTAAGCATGTATGTAAGTGTTTGCAAGATCAGGGCACACAATTCATTCCTACACAACTGCACACGTTTGTCCACAAACTATGGCCTGGACCCTGTAATCTGATGGCCAGAGGTAGACCCTTACACCTGCATGGAGTCCCACTAAAATCAATGGGGTTATAGAAGGGCACACAGTGCATCTGCATGGATCTGAAGAGAGAATTAAGGCTTATGACAGGCACATTTTATGTCAAAACAAATAAATATGTGGCAACTTTTTAAAAGGTTCAGTAAATCCTTCTATCATCGTCTTACATCTCATAATTGTTGGAGACTAGTCAGACTGCCAGCCTATAAGATTAACATTTTCACCTTTTAAAAAAAGTTAGCAGGGCTCAGCCCTTGCAGAGTCTTAGGCTACATCTACACTACAGTGGGGGGTCGATTTAAGATACGCAAATTCAGCTACGCGAATAGCGTAGCTGAATTCGACGTATCGCAGCCGACTTACCCCGCTGTAGGGACGGTGGCAAAATCAACCTCTGGCTTCCCGTCGACAGCGCTTACTCCCACCTCCGCTGGTGGAGTAAGAGCGTCGATTCGGGGATTGATTGTCGCGTCCCAACGGGACGCGATAAATCGATCCCCGAGAGGTCGATTTCTACCCGCCGATTCAGGCGGGTAGTGTAGACCCAGCCTTAATGTTTAACTTTGCCATTACCTCACTCAGGATTAGTTCTCTCTGTTGTGTTTGTGTTTTCCTAAACAGCAGTGGAATTTTTTTTTTTTTTTGGACACTTACAAAAATAAATCCTGTACATTTTTAGTTTTGTAGTGTAGACCCAGCCTTAATGTTTAACTTTGCCATTACCTCACTCAGGATTAGTTCTCTCTGTTGTGTTTGTGTTTTCCTAAACAGCAGTGGAATTTTTTTTTTTTTTTTGGACACTTACAAAAATAAATCCTGTACATTTTTAGTTTTGAAAATATTTTCCTTGGCAATGAAACTGATAAAATAAGAGGTTAAAATGGCTTACTTTCTAGGGAGGGTTTCACATTTGATACCTTACTTTAGATTCCAGATTTGGTGATGGAACTCCAAACTAGCTAAATAAGTACAATAGCATTAACTTTGCCTATTAGAAAAATAAAAATACTAATGTTATTTTGGATTAACTCAAGTATTTTTGAGATAAACTGCCTTGTCTCTCTACACAAAAGCTCTTTTGCTTTGTTTTTTTCTTTAATTACACTGCTCTATAGCCAAAATGCTTCTGAAATAAATGTAGTCAAACTTTACTAATTCTGGATCACTGAGAACGAAAATGATGCTTAAAATTGTTTATTGGCTCTAGTTTTCAAGATATGCTATTGGGTCAGACCCTTGACTTGGGAGTGGCCGAGGATAAGTGAGTTATAAAGGGAAGGGATCTCAATTTAAACCAGAAATGACTAAAATACATCTTTGAATGGATCTATGAATAAGTCTATGACTGAGTTTGGACAGTACTTGCTTTTCAGGCAAAACAATGAATGATGCAATCTGAAGCTGGTATTGCGTCATACATGATATGAATTGCATCATGTTATTCCTAGAAGTCATGGATGATGCAATCATAATGAAGCTTACATCATTCTGCTGAACAAATTGCCCTATATCAGCTCTAGAAATCATACAGTGTCGTGCTCTCTTATTTGTCAATGTTTGATTTTGCAAAGGGACACATTTCTGTTTAGCCAAAGTGAGCAGAGGTGCCTCGTACTTGTGTGAACAGTGCAGATAACTTCTGCTATGTTTGTGGTGAAGTGACTTTTGCATCACAAAAGTGCAGTATAACTACTATGGTTAAGAAAGCCTATCACCTTTATTTTGGCTGCAAAATTGGAGATCAGGACAAGAGGTGGGCCCCACACATATGCTGCAACACTTGTGCAACAAATCTTCGCCAGTGGTTGAACAGAAAAAGGAAATTTATGCCTTTTGCAGTGCCAATGATTTGGAGAGAGCCAACAGATCATACCAGCAATTGTTACTTCTGTATGGTGCCTCCAGTTGGGAAAGGTGTGTCAAAGAAGAAAAAGTGAACTGTGCATTATCCAAACATTCCATCAGCTATACGCCGAGTGCCCCACAGAGAAGGACTGCTGGTTCCTGATGCACCAGAATCATTCTCACTTGAATCAGATGAGGAAGAGGAAGAGGATGAAACTTCTGGTCCTGAACCATCAATGTCACAGGACCCACATTTTCTCCCATCCTCCTCCTCTCAACCACACCTCATAACACAAGGTGAACCGAATGACCTTGTCAGGGATTTGGAACTACCCAAGAGTAAGGCAGAGCTGTTGGGCTCCAGACTACAGCAGTGGAATCTCCTGGCAGGTGATGTTAGGGTTTCCATGTTCCGTGACCATCAAAAGGATCTTCATGGAAGGTGATCTTGTAGCCTGCAACAACATTGATGGTGTGATGGCAGCCCTCAACATCGTTCACGATCCAGATTAGTGGAGACTGTTCATTGATTCATCGAAGACGAGTCTTAAAGCTGTTTTACTACATTATGGCAATGTTTTGCCATCAATTCCAGTTGGTCATGCAATCCACATGAAGGAAACCTATGACAACATGAAACAACTTTTGAGGTGCATAAACTATGACCAACATCAGTGGCAGCTTTGCGGCGATTTGAAGGTTGTTGCTGTCTTGCTTGGTCTGCAGACTGGATACACACTGCTGTTTTCTCTGCGAATGGGGATAGCTGTGCAAGAGATTCCCACTACATCAAGAAAGATTGGCCACTCCGACAGTCATTGGAGCCTGGGAGGAAAAAAGTGTTCAGCATCCACCACTTGTTGAATCAAGGAAGATTTTGTTACCACCCGTACACATCAAGCTGGGTCTGATGAAGAACTTTGTCAAGGCCATTGACAAAACACAAGCAGCTTTCAAGTACTTCCGTGGAAAATTTCCAAGGTTAAGTGAAGCTAAGATAAAGGAAGGTGTCTTTGTTCGTCCTCAGATTCGTGAACTTCTTCGAGATGATGCATTTGACCATGCACTGCGTGGCAAGGAAAAGACAGCATGGAAAGCCTTCCAGTTAGTGGCAATAAATTTTCTCGGAAACAACAAGGCAGACAACTACAGGTTGTTGGTGGAAAACCTCCTCAAGGCATACAAAAGCCTTGGTTACAACATGTCACTAAAGATACATTTTTTGCACTCTCATTTAGATTTTTTTCCACTGAACTGCGGAGCAGTGAGCGATGAACATGGCGAGCAATTTCACCAGGACATTGCAACAATGGAGAAACGCTATCAGGGCAAATGAATCCCATCAATGCTTGCAGACTATTGCTGGACAGTGACAAGAGATGCTCCATTTAATGAATACAAATGAAAAGCCAAGAAGCGCATAGTAGACACTGAATAGGACTAAACTATGTACATAATAGTTTTTTGCCTTTTGTTTCATAATAAATTTTATTTATATAACCCTTTTGCTGATTTTTAAAGTGTTACATAAACAGGACAGGCGAAATATTATCATGTAAAGCAACCATAAACACATAAAAAGACCTAGGTTTACAATTTATGATTAAAACTCTACTATCTACACAATATACATAGACATAAAATGTAAAAACTTAAATATCTTAGAAACAGTAGCCAATCAGTTGTTTTAATTGTCATATTTGAATTCAGCACATCAAAATACATAATAAATAGCACATTTTATCTCTGAAGCAGACAACTTCTCAAAAATTGTAGACCAGTTTATTTGGCATCTCGTTCCATGTTAAATTAATCCACTTTGGAATTAGATTGACTCAAATTTGGAAAGAGTTATTCGGCTATAAGGTACTCAGATACCACCCATTTCAAATTGTTTTGTTCTGGCAGTCCTCCTAATGCTATTGTACACTCCACCGCCTGCTTACCTGGACACCCTATACTGCTCCTGGGTCAATTACAAAATGGTGCAGCCAGGTCGCCGCTTTGTGATTCCACAGCTTATACCACAAACTAGCCATGTCTTACAACCCATTGAGCATACTGGACAGCAATCCTTCACTCCCCCCTCTACAAGGAGCAGGCCCTTCCCACACCACTTCACACCCCAAAACCACCAGAAAAGTCTTATTTATTTCCCAAGAATGTATATAAAGTCCTGGTTCCTCAAACACCTTTGGAATTAAACAGAAGGAGACCGTTTCTTTGCGCGCAGTTCCAAACCTCTTTCCAGGCAGCACTTAGCCCAAAGCTCTCTCTCTCACTCTCAGCTTCTTCTCAGCATCAAACCACAAGTGCTTCTCTAGCTGTGTCTGGGACTTCCTGGCTGCCTTCTTTACATGCTTCTGAGGTGTGTCTGCTCCATCTCCCCCTTACCTTCCCCCCCACACACACACAAACAGACACAACTCCATCAGACAATACCTAGCTCCATGCATTTGCATTCAGACCCCAGGGAAAACCCTTCACACTGCAAAGTTAAACTCCTACTCCACCCTTTCATAAGGCTTTGGGTGGTGGCTCCTATCGTTTCAGCTATCCATTCCATAATGGAGTTAATTGGTTTTCACATTTATCCTAAATGAAGGCTGGTTGTTATCCCAACAGCTTCAACAAGGTTTCACCCGACCCCCACCATAACAGTATTTTTTCCAACATAAGAAAATAGATTGTGGCAGAATACTGTTGCCCCTTTTTCCAACCCCAGTATCACCTTCTGACATCAGTGTTGTCACTCTGCTAAGTGGTAGCAAAAACATGGGGGCCTTGCAGCTTCGCTTCTCAATGGAGAAGAAATCAGTGGCATGGAGTCTAACTTGTTTTCATAGAATCATAGAATATCAGGGTTGGAAGGGACCTCAAGAGGTCATCTATTCCAACCCCCTGCTCAAAGCAGGACCAATTCTCAACTAAATCATCCCAGCCAGGGCTTTGTCAAGCCGGGCCTTAAAAACCTCCAAGGAAGGAGACTCCACCACCTCCCTAGGTAACGCATTTATTTATACACCAGTCCTTGAACAAAGGTGATCAAACAGCATGTGGGTCAATCCCCTTCTTTATGGAATCTCAGCTCAACACCAATGCCTGGATCTCAGGCAACCTCCCCAAGATTATAACCAGAGACAAAAGGTAAAGAGCAAACTCTCCTGCTGCTGTCATAATTCCCTTGCTCCAGAAGCTGCATCTACACAGACTCTTGCATAATAAACAAATTAAAAAAACCCATATAAAGAACAACTTATGACTTCCCAAGACTGAGTTTTTGCTTGCATTGCTAAAAGAAAAAGAAAAAAAGAACTTGAAAGACTATTTGTAACAGCAACACCTGGCGAGGCAAATGCCATAACAATACAAAAGCAGATCTATCCATTTTAATTTTAATTCTGCTCACTTTCATTATCCCAGATTAATGGTGTAGCAGAGGATTTTGTGGTATGCTTGTTTCTCATTGTTCTATGCAAATACATTCAATAAGACTTTGCACCCATACCTCTCATTAATGTTAATATGCAGCAAAGAAAACTAGGCCAGCAAGAATACATGCCAAATATAGATGGAAAAAATTGTGTCATCTTTGACACACTGCTGAGTCAATTGAATGTACATTGTGCATATTGTAACATGTTTGAAATTTCAGCAGTAGTTGATTTTTTTTCCAGTGCAAAGAATCAATTTACTATTCATTATGAAATCAAAAATAAGATGGTAGGCCTAAAATAGTTCCACTCATAAAAAATTATTTTAGCCCTGGATTGCTCAGCAGACCAGTAAAATGATATTGTTGTTGCCTTTCCCTTCTAAATTATTGGTTCCAATCCAGACCAGGATGTTAGTGACCAAAGTTATTACAATATCATGTGACAGCTGTTTACTGGCTGCTTCTCTCTCTCAAATCCACTTCCTCATGGACAGGTGGCCATATCAGAATTGTCAGTCTCAGTGACAGACAACAAAACCTGTGTCAGCCTAAAAACTAAACTATCCTCCCTTAACTAGAGTCTTTCAGGATCAGTGAAGATACTGTGCTTGCGCTGTGCCTTGAGTAGATAAGGAGAAGCTGTCTGTCTCCAATGCCATCATGTCTGACATAGTTCACAAGCACAAGCGCTTGCTTTTTAATGCTGCAAATTTCCAGGAACACTATAGTGAAAGATCTACCGATACAAAAAGAGATTTTTATTCAGTTAATAAGAGCCTTTCTGCTTTCGTCAATGGACTTTGTGTCAGGCCCATTGATAATATACCTATATTCTTTCATTATAACTCCTGCCGGATCGGCGGGTAGTGATCGATCTATTGGGGATCGATTTTATCGCATCTACACTAGATGCGATAAAATCGATCCCCGAGCGCTCTCCCGTCAACTCCGGTACTCCAGCACCGTGAGAGGCGCAAGTGGAGTTGACGGGGAGAGTGGCAGCACATGCCGCGGTAAGTAGACCTAAATACATCGACTTCAGCTACGCTATTCTCGTAGCTGAAGTTGCATATCTTAGGTCGATCTTCTCCCCCCCCCCCCGTGTAGACCAGAGCCAAGATCTTTGTAAAAGGCATAATTTATAAACAGATATAAAATAAATCTGATAGGTTGTTTTCTTTTAACGAGTTCACTTATGCAAACTAAATAAACTGTTTCACAATCATTGACACTTATTTCATAAATAGAAGTTCGTTTATTTAGATTTTCATTCATCCCAGTTGGATGTATTGATTTTTTTTTTCCCCCTTGACCATAAAATTGGGGTATGAATATATTTGTAATGCCTCATCAACCATAGGAAAAGTAGCACTTGACTCCACCCAGCACAGGTGAGCCAACTTCCCAAGTCAAAACACTGGATTAAACATTTGAAATGAAGGGGGGAGGGGAAAAATCAGGTTAACTTCAGAGGTTCTCTGTAGTCAAATGATTTGAAATGAACCCCTCTAACTTCTTCTTGCTGTCTGTTTATTCAACTCTTTTGTTTTAACTTAAATACTCTTGTAAAAATAGCTGCATACCTTATTAAATCTGAGTCCTATCCTGCTCCCTTCAAAATCAGTGTGTATTTTGTAATTGACTCCAGTGGGAACAAATTGGACCTTTTACTTTAAAATTACATTAAATTGAAACCTGGGGGGGGGGGGGGGAGTCTTCATTTGGAGTCTGATTCTGCAAACCTGTACTCTCCTGAGTAGTCCCTGCTTGAACTCAATGGGATTATTCATGCAAGTAAGAACTAGTTGCATCACTAAGGGTTTGTGAGCTCGAACAGTAGGTTTGAAGATATTTTGAGTAGATATATACTGGAACCTACGTATATATTTTGTATTATTATAAATATGAACAAGCAGTAGCTGCTCCACAATTAAGCTCAAGTTCTGCTTGCTCTTACAATCCTGTTTTATAAATAAACCCATCTGTAGCAAGTGAACTTTTCCAGCCCTGCAATGCTCTGCGTACCACAGCACTCTTTCTGTGGACATTAGAAACTCAGGAGAAGCGGGAGGACATTCTAAGCCTCACATGTTCTCCTGATGTGTTGGTTCCTTACATCTTCATTGGACCAAGGGAACGCCCAGTTATTTGAAAGTCCATGTGTTCCTGCAGAGTTTCTTATGTCAATTCTAAAGTCAGTAAGAAGATCACTCCGTACCTGGGAGCACGTCAGGCTTAAAAGGCAGTGGGACATCGGAAGAGCCTGGCTGGATCCCTGCTGTTCCCCTTTAGCCTCTTCCAGCTGATCCTGCAGTCTTGGGGAGCAAGCTAACCTCACTCAACCTAAAGGAGGGAGGAGTTTAGGAGCTCAAGAGGGCCTCAGGAACAGCTACAGCAAGGAGCTGCCTGCATAGCTCTGAAGTTCTGCAAGTATTCTAAGTTAGCTGGTAAGTGAGTGAGTGAGTAGATATGGGGTGAGCGAATGAGTTTATAGGAAGTGTGTGTGGAGTGGGTAAGCAGACATGCAAGATGAGTCATTATGGAATCAAACAGCATTTCCTCAGAGCTATCACCCTGTAGAGCTAATGTATTTCATAGGAAAATAAAAGGAGAGAAGGAAGAACAAAGAGCAATAAGCATGACCCATGGAACCTCACAAAGAACTGTAATTCAGACATGGCGTGGAGAGGGGAACAGGGATGCAGTGAGTCAGGCTCCCTATTGAATCCTCTCACTGGCCAATACTTCAACTTTTTAAAAACCTAAGAAATTCCCAGGCAAAACCGCTTCATTAAACTAGAGTTAAAACTGAAAGTCTGTAGTGGAGACTACAGTGTTAAAATCCTTACAAGAACACTGTAGTTGTCAAAACAGAAAGCCAGAAAACTCTGTGTTAAGACGAAAGTTAAAAGAAATATAAACGTAATGAAAAGAGACAGAAACTCCCTCAAACCTTAACTATCAACTTTGGGATGCCAATCTCCGCCTTTTCTTTATACCTACTTTGTATGTGTAATTTTATGATCAAATACTTTACCTGGGAATTTCACTAATTTAATGTTCTCCTGTTCACTTAGATTTGCTTTCAATCATTTGCTATACAAATTGTGCAATTAACAGTTTTATCCTCCTCTTTCTCTACTTACATCAGTAAAGCTGCATTGAGTTCAATGGACATACTCCTGTTTTACACCACTGACGTTAAGAGGAGACTCAGTCACCAAACTCTGAAGTACATTCAAAACTATTTAAAAAATTCTAAACTTATAAACCCTCTGAAAAGGAGAAGAGAATCAAGGGCACCATGCATAGCATACAGCCACCCTGTCCTTTTCAGATTCACAGATTCATAAATTCTGAGGCCAGACCGGACCATTCATCTGGTCTGACCTACTGTATGACAAAGGCCACAGAATTTCACCTTGTGATTCCTGCATCGAGCTCAACAACTTGTCCCTGATCTAGAGCACCACTTTTAGAAAATAATCTTCCCCTAAAAAAAATCCAAATGAAAATTTAGTGGACCTGATTTTCCTCTCAAGAGTAAATCCACTGAAACCAATGGAGTTATGCTGCTGTGAATAAAATGAGAAGAAAGTCAGGGTCAGCAGATTTCACTAGACTTTGAACAACACCATTGAAAAATACTACTCAGTCTCCCCCATGTGGAATAGGTTTATTAGAATAATGGGTGATAAACAGCCAGACAACAGAGGTGAGTTCTGTGCTCACAGAAGAAAGAAGAGAGAAATAGCTATAGCATAAATAAAAAATGTTCATATCTTAGACTAGCTGGCTGGTACTGACAGCATATATCTTCATCTGACCCTAGCACATTAAATTTAGTCTTCAGATAAAGACTCATGTCAGAGCATCAACTGCATAAGGCTGCAAGGGAATTTTTGAAAATATCTGTAGATATCCACTTTTAAAAAATAAAATGCTTTTATGTTTCCCTTGTAGCCTCCTTCAGAAATACTAGCAGGTGCACAATTGCCATTTCTGTTTTGTTTTGGTTTTTTTTTAATATTCCGATTTAAACACAGGAATAAAATTACCCTAATTGACATTCTATTGCTTCATCAGCTAAGAACCATTAAGAGTTCCTGCATAAGATGATAAATGAAGTAAGGAAGAGTTCAAGTAGAAATTCTGGGAAACAAAACACTGTAGAAAAACCAGCCAAGCAAAAGTTTTATGAAAAGGGAAACAAAGCAGACAGTATCTTGGCTCACCAATTGTGGAAGAGGACAAGACTAATTATTTACAGAAATAAGAATAAGCCAAGGGAAGGTTACAGGTTTTCATGAGCTAAGGAGTTTCATAAACTCTGCCCTCAGTTGCTCAATATATAATGGACAAGAGATCAACTGGTTTCTGGAATCTATATCGATACAACCCTTCCCTCCTCCCCCATAGATCTAACATCTCTTCTACACCAATCCTGCAACGTACATACCCCGTGGAAGGCCCCAAATGCAGAAGGGCCATTGCAATTCCACTGTATGGGATGTGGGGGGAGAGGTCACGGAGAGGACAAGAAAAGGAGAGGATATGAAGGAGGACTCCAAAACCTCTATGTCCTGCATAGCAGTGCTCCACGGTGGATCTATCCAAAGTAGTGCATGGCCAGTTTGTCCATGTCTATTCAGATAGATTAATCAAAACTCTCACCTGGGGGAAGGAGGGTAACTACACCAGTGCTCTGCTCCTGGGGTGGGAGGAGGATTCTATCCCTCACCAATCCACAGATCTCCGTTAAAAGAGCATTTTGTCACTTCAGTTTGGAACTTTATACAGTGGCCCACCATATAGTCCTAAATCACATAAGTAAAGTACAGGTGGCAAGGGACCATCACAATTAAAGATGGACCTCCCACCAAATCTCAGATCCAAACACCTTGAGCCAGATACTCAGCTAGTGTAAATCAGTGTGGCTCGATTGAAGTCAACACACTATTTCAGTGGACGTTAGTTGGTTTACATCAGCTAAGATTCAGGCACTTTATCTGAATCCAAATTTCATCTCTCAGAACAGGAGGAAACAAACCCCCAGATGTGAACTTGGAGGTCCCAAAGCTAGCTCCAAGTGTAAATGTTACCAAAGTTTCAGGTGTTCAGAATTAATATTTACATTCACCACATTATAGATCACACCCAGCATATCGTGTTCAAGACCACGTATAGGGAAATACTGACAAACTTGGAGAGAGTTCAGACAAGAGCAACAAATATGAGTTGGAGGCTACAGGGATAGATTTATGAGGACAGATTAAAAGAACTAAGTGCATATAATATAAATAAGAGATAATTAAGCACTAGACAGCATAATAATAATGTACAAATATTATTAAAATATAAACACCAAGGTCACAAAGGAATTATTTATTGTAGTGCAAGAAAGTAAAATTAAAAGCAATGGGAGGACATTAAAAAGGGAGACTTAGTTTGAATATTAGAAAAAAAACATCAAACAATGCAAACATCTCCCAAAAGAAACAATAGAAACTACACTGTTAGAGATTTTAAAATTAGCATGGATAAAACATAAGGAAATCTCCTGTAGGGAACAATCCTTATTTCCTAATTATTACACTGATGGGGCGCTATAAAACACTACATTAAATACATTAAAAGATTATTATTCAGGTTGCAAAGTCAAGCACTCAAAAGTTAGGTAATGCCAGAATTGAGGGTGCCTGCGCACCCTTACTGCAGCCCCTTGTGTCTTTAAATTATATGATCACATACTATTTTTCCCACTGCACCCCTGGCTCATTCAGTGCACAGGATGGGTTGTATGGGAAGGAGTCTGTTGTCTGTGGGACTCCTGCTGATCCTGTTGTACAAGTTGGAAGGTGAGTTGTGAATGAATCAGAAGATTGCAGGAAGAGATAGGATGGTCTTATGGTTAAGGCAGTTGAAAGCTGCCCTGGGGAATTGGAGTCTATCCCTATCGCTATAACAAGCTTCCTATGGGATGCTATGTAAGTCACTTAAACCAAACTTTACTCAGGAGTTCACTTATTGCCTGTTCCTCTTTTTTCTGGATGCCTGACTTGAGAACTTGGGGTCAACTGCTGAGTACTCACAGCCACAACTAAAGTCAATGGGAGCTGTGCTTTGAACATATAAAGTGCTATATAATGCTAAGTGTTCTGAAAAATCAGGTCCTAGGTGTCTCATATATAGCACCCAAACTTACTGGATACTTTTTGTGCCAGAGTTCCCCTATCAGTAAAATGGAAATAATAACAGCCCGCTTGTCTCACAGGGGTGTTGTAAAGACACATTAATTAAAATCTGTGAAGCAGTCAGATGCTACAGTGATGAGTGTCATAGAAAACATCATGAGGAAATTAATAATTGTGTCTTCAGAGCAGGGTCTGAATAGTTTGCAGTAAATAAGTTCTGGGACCTCACATTGAACAACAAGGAGTAAATAAAATATTGAGTAGCTGCTCATGAAGTGAACACCATCCATCCTATACACTGAATGAGGCAGGGATTGTGTGAATAAAATAGTAATTAAAGAGTGTTTCATAATGTATATGCACCAGGTGGCAATTAAGATTGCACAGGCAACCTTAATTCTGGCCTTTCCTAATTTTTGAGCACTTGATTTTGCAACTTTATTAATGTTCTTTTAACATTTCCTAGGTTCTTAAAAAAGCAATTACATACAAAAAACTAATTGAAAAAAAAAAAACAGAAATTCCATCATGTGGCATCATATTGACACTCACATACGTCAACAGGAGGGTTAGAACCACAGTTGTACAGAAACTGGATTTTTCTTTTTGGGAGGAGTTTCAAGATTTTGAAATTTCTTTCATTCCAGAACAGAAAATTTGAAATGTCCCGCAAAGCTAACATATGAAAAAATTGTGTTTCGGGTCAATCAAAAATATTTTTCTTTGACAAAATTTAAATATTTTAATTCTATTTCAACTATTTTTCATTTTATTTTGTAATATAAAATGAAAAACATTAAATTAAAAATCATTTTGAAATGGCAAATTGAAATGTCATATTCTGAAAAGATCAAAAATGAAATGTTTTGACCTTTATTGACATGCTTTTTTCAATTTTTATTTCAAAACAAATTTTCATCAAAAGCGACATTTCCATGAAATGTTTCGCTTTTCACAAATCAGCATTTTCTGAAAGAAAAACTTTGTCAGAAAATTTCCAACTAGCTCTCGTCAGAAGCCTTAGATCCACTACACAGCCCTCTGCCATAATAGGTTGTCATCCTCTGTGTGAACCTGCACTAGCAGGAGATGAGATAGACAATTTGATAGTGTGTTTCACACATATATATTGACAGCAGAGGAATGGTAAGACTCAGAATCATTTGGTTCCATTCCAGGCACGGGTGGAGAGTGCTTTAGTGGGAACAGTCTCATTGCCTTTTGCTCCATCCCCTCCAAACTGTCCTTGTCACTGAATTGTCTCTTCCCACTCCTGGTTCCTTATCTCAGTCCTATTCTCCCTCCCTTCCCAGTCCCAATCTTCATTCCTGAGGCTTCTCTTCCCGATGTTGGTCTCCTTGCCAAGCCAGTCCTAGTCTCCCCTTCCCTGCTTTCTGTCCAAGTCCCAATTTCCCCCACCACCACATTACTAGTCTCTCCCCATCCACACACACCCAGTCCCAATCTCCCTGCCTGACCAATTCCAGTTCTCCCCAACAACCCACGTCCTTCTCAGATCTGGCTCCCCTCCCCCACAATGTTGTGTATTCCCACACTAGTTTCTAGTTCCAGTCTCTCATCCAATTTCAATGTCTCTCCCCCACCCCTGGTTCCTATCTCCCACTCCCCATTTCGCTCACCAGAACACAATTCCAGTCTCCCTTTGGCTCCGGTCCTAGTCTTCTTGCCCAACCAGTTGCAGCTTCCCTTCCCCCCTCTAGCTCACAGTGAGAGCTTCCCTGCCCAACCAGTCTCCAGCTCCCATCCTCCATACCACAAGGTTTGACCCGTTTGACAGGAGACAGGTGTGGGATTCTTCCGAGGAAGGCACTGAATCAGAAGGGGTATCAGTGACTGAATATGTGCAAAGGTTCAGGCAGGAGTTGAAAGACATGACAGAAGTAGTTCAGAGTAACCTCGTTGACAGCCAGGCCACTCACAAGGCATGATATGATAAAAAGGCTTGTGAGTGCTCTTTTGCGGTGGGGGATTTGTTGCTAATGCTAAAAAAAAAAAAGAGTGCAAAATGAATAGGAGGGAGCGTAAGAGGTTGTGGAGAGAGAAAATGAAATCATAGGCAGTGTAAAAAGATCCAACAGCAAACTTGCCCCACAGACACTGCATGTGAATAGGCTTAAAGCCTATCACAACAGAGAAGCTATTGTGAATATGATTTGTTGTGATGAAGGGGAGTCTGAGACCTCAAACCTCATTGATCTGGGGCTGAAGGCCAGAATTACTCATCACCTGAAAACACAGATATGCAGAGAGCTACCGCAGAGGGCAGAGATGGTGGCTGTGCTGCAAAGCTACAAGCGGGTATTTTCTAGCATGCCAGGGATGACTCATAAAATGGTCCACAGAATTAACACTGTGCAACCCCCAACTTAAGCTTAATAGGGCACCCCAACCACTGGCAAAGTGCAGGAGGAAGAAATATAGAGTATGCTGGATATAGGAATAATTAAAGCGTCTGACAGTTCTTGGGCCTGCAGTGCAGGTTCCTAAGGTTAAGACTATAAAGTTTTATGTTGATTATAGAAAATTTAATGCTATCACAGCTCCTGATGCTCGTGCCCAGAATTGATGACGTTAGATACTTTGGGCAATGCAAAATATCTTAACACAATCACCTAGGTGAAAGGTTATTGACAGATTCCTTTGGACAATGATGCACAGAAGAAATCTGCTTTTATTATTGATATGAGACTTCATGAGCTTTTGGTTTAATTAGTGCAGGAACCACTTTTCAGAGGCTTGCCAATCAAGCATCAAGCAATTACAAGACTACACACAAGATGGTATAATGATATTCAGCAGCTCTTGGTCAGATCACAAGAGACAAGCCCAGCAGTAGCACTTGGCAAGTGGTTGCTCAATGCTTATGCCCACAGCTACAATCACTCCTGTGCCTGCTTGTTGCCCACCTTTCTCCCCTGCTCAGTTTCTAATTCCTGGTTCCTGACTCTGGCTTTGATCCTTGACTCTGACCTCTACTTCCTCACTCTTGGTTCTAACCATGAGGCATGACTGCCCTCGCCCAGGTCCATGACACAGGGGGATTGGGGTGCACGAGAGTTATGGTTCACTAGAAGAGCTGTGGGCACAGCCGGTTTGGGATGCACTGGCAGAGCTGGAATTGCACGGTGGCTAGATTGCAGGAAGGTTCAGGTGCACAGGCAGAGCTGGGGCTTGAGGATGCTTGAGGTGCAGGGGTTTGTGAAGGGGCCAAGCTATGGCATGCAGAGGGGTTGACTGCACTGGCAAAGCCAAAGCTGTGGGGTCACTGAAGTGTAGGAGCATTGGGGTGCACTGGGAGCTGGGAGTTAGAGTTGCAGGGGAGTTAGAGTTGCAGCACAGTCAGTTCTGGGGGTGCCATGACTCCCTCTCCTGAGCCCCTAACCTCTCTCACCTCCCCTACCATCCATCACATTTATCGGCCTCCCCATAACCCTCTCCCATCATTATAACCCTAAACCAATCTCCCCCTATTCTCCCACTCCTCCACTCCCTAACACTCCTTCCTTCCCAAGAAGCATTCACGTCTAATTTTACCCCCCAAATAATTCCTCTCAAAATGAAATGGTCATCCATGACTCACAAATGGCAACAGTCTCCAGCCACTCCGACAGTCAAAAATCCTTTTTCTTTTGGTTGGGGGTTAGAGTTGCCAGGCATCCAGTTTTCAATCAGAACACCTGGTCGAAAAGGGATCTTGAAGGCTCCAATCAGCACTGCTGACCAGGCCGTTAAAAGTCTGGTCGGCAGCACAGCAGGGCTGGCAAGCTCCCTGCCCTGGCTCCATGCAGCTCCTGGAAGTAGCCAGTATGTCCCTGTGGTCCCTAGGCACAGGGGTGGCCAGGGAGGCTCCACATGCTGCCCCTGTCCCCAGCACTGGCTCTGCAGCTCCAGGAGCCATGACCAATGGGATCTGCAAGGGCAGTGTCTGCCAGCAAGGGCAGCGTACGGAGCCCCCTAGCCACCCCTGTTCCCGGCCACTTCCGGGAGCTGCCTGAGGTAAGCACTGCCTGCAGCCCACAGCCCGAACCCTCTCCAGCACTCCAACCTCCTGTCCCAGCCCTTAGCATCCTCCGACACCTAAACGCCCTCCCAGAGCCCACACCCAATGTCCCCTCCCACACTCCAAACGCCTTGGCCCCAGCCCAGAGCTGCCCCCTGCACTCCAAACCCCTCATCCCTGGCCCCACACCAGAGCCTGTACCTCCAGCTGGAGTCCTCACCCCCCCGCCACACACACACACCCCAACCCCTTGCCCCAACCTAGAGCCCCCTCCTGCATCCAGAACCCCTCATTTCTGGTCCCACCACAGAGCCCTCACCCTCCTCCACACCCCAACCCTCTGCCCCAGCCCAGTGAAAATGAGCAAGTGAGTAAGGGTGGGGGAGAGTGAGCGATGGAGGGAGAGGGGATGGAGTGAGTGAGGGCAGGGCCTCAGGGAAGGGGTGGGGCAGGGCAAGGGTGTTTCATTTTCTGCAATCAGAAAGTTGGCGACCCTAGGGGTGGTTGTGATTAATTTATCCGTAGATGTGTTAATAAAGGCTGAGGTCACAGCTGTCAAAAGGTCTGTGATTCATCCAGTCATTAGTACTTCTCAGTTTAACAGTACAAGGCAGAAGAAGGAAAATGAATTTTTGAGAGAGTCCTGTAACTTGAGAACCCCTTGGTCAAATGACCCCCCACACACACTTTGGATCACTAATGCTGCCCCACATTCTTATGAGGCATACCACATTTCAAAGCAATCCAATTAACCACTTATATTAGAGCACTTACAAGAGTCAAGCTTAAAGCATCTAAAATGGCAGGAATGGAAACGCTCTGTTTTTCTGTAGTGGCACATGTGCAGTGTAAAAACGTATATTTTCTTAAATACTGTTCTCAATTTGGGTCTCCCAAAGATTGAGTGGGTGCCATGTGCTTCCTTAGATAAAACAACAGACAGACTGTTCTGAGCCACAACACATCCAGAGTTTGATTTAGCTCAGGAGGGGGGAAACCACCTAGAAACTGTTTTAAAAATGGCTATTTTTTCCAGGGCTTATATCTCCAGAACACCTAGCTCTCACCAAACTCCAAATTTGTGTCACTAGCCTTACCCTGCATCATCCTGAGACACACCAGATTTCAACAGCAATCCAACTGTGTGTGTCAACTTTAGAAGACTTAGGCTTTTAAACCGATGTCTTGACACAACCTTAACTATAATAGCCCTGGTGCACCCTTCTAATACCAAATATCATTACAAACTTTAGTTCACATTATTTCCTTCAGAAAATCTGGCTTGAGATGTGTTCTCTGAGACTTTCATTGTCTAAATAGAGTAGAGGAGAACGTATTGATTTTCTCTGCTATAGCTCTCTCTAATCACTAGTCCCTGGAGTAGCACTGACATCAACTTCAGAAAGGAGTGGGGGTGATAGATCCTAACTCAGAGGAGATCTATTGGCAAGACTGCAATGGACAGTGGCAGGTCCTGGTTCTACTGCCGCTTTAAGATAATATTACACTAATTGGATAGATCCTTAAGGAGCAGCAGTGTCGCTTTAGAAGGACTTCAAGAAATAATCAGACTGTGTAAATTCTATTTGCTCTGAATTGTGTTGCACTAATCTAATATAGCCTGCCTCCCTACATGAAGAGCACCACAACAAACTATACATTGCTGTACTAGTGCATTGTTAGATCAGTGTAGAATTCTACAGGGAAATTGTAAGTAAACAGAATGTATATATTCCATTGGAAGTTAGACAAGACACTGAGGATAATCTTCTTGCAAAAAGTATTTTTCATGATTATTGGTGATCAGGACCTTTAGATGCCTCCAGAAACAGTGTGTCCACAAAAATCAGGTATTGGTTCAGTATGGAAAAAAGGAAGAATGATAACTACTGAATCACCAACACCATTGAAGTTTCCCTTAGAAGTGTCCTATCCAAATTCTGAGCAGCCTTGACCCTATTTAGCTTTCTTCTTTAGGTTGTTATGCCATGGTGCCCACCAAAGTGTCTGAGCATCTTCCAGAAGTGCATTAAGTCACATGACTAACAGCCATCAAATGTTGTTTATTCTCTCATCCTCTCCACAGGTGAGAAGCGAGTACAGTGTGTCTTATTTTGGTAGGATTTATATTTATAAATGCACAAGCTGCTATGTATTTGAGTTAGAGAAGGCAAGGTCAGAGAAAATGCACCTTGCACTTGGAAGGTGGTGAGGTTTGTTATGGTCCGTAGGTCCTAAGGGAATTCATTCCCCAGTCTTGGACCAGCCCCAGAGAAATTTCTGTCTCCCACACAGACAAGTTTTACCCATAAGGTAGAAAACTCTGACATGTGCCAAACTGAGAGCCAAGGTGGTATGGCTACTAAGTGCCACTTAAATTTTGTCTGACCTGTACAAAGATTCCTTGACTTTTTAATATAAACAGAAATACTTCAGGTTATCAGACTCACTAATGTGGATCTTTCATTAACAGTTGAGCATTTTCCATAAAACAGTAACATCCTTTGCTAAATCAGAATAAGGGGATTTTTCTGTATTATGGAAAATGC
This sequence comes from Malaclemys terrapin pileata, assembly GCF_027887155.1. Taxonomy (NCBI): domain Eukaryota; kingdom Metazoa; phylum Chordata; order Testudines; family Emydidae; genus Malaclemys; species Malaclemys terrapin. Next base: position 23,309,558 of record NC_071509.1, read on the forward strand.
TCAACTGTTTGTGAAGCATCCATTTCAGTCAGTCTGTACGTCTGGTGCATCAGAAACCAGTTGCTGAAAAACATCCTGGGTATCCCGGGGACACAATTCTCCAAGTAAAAGGGATATAAACTACATGAGAATATAAATCAAGGTAATGCTATTCAGTCTGCTTTTTCAAGCAAGTAGACAAACCATTTAATATGTCAAAACACTGAAAAAGAAAACCTAGACTGACCATTTACTGATCAGAGTTGACATATCAGATGGACCTGCTAGGGAATTAAATATTCTCTCATCCCTTAATTATCACTAAGAGCATAGTGAAAACAGTGAAGACCTTTGAGATGTACTGAATCAAGAATGAAATACCATATTACCACAGATAACATAACCAGACCATCAATATAAATTTACATAAGTAAGCAGACACTTTCAGTCTCACCAACATCTTTGACAGGTTTGAAACATTTGCAGAAAAGGGAATTTAGCCCAAACTTTATTCACATATTAGGTATTTTAAACATATCTACTCATTGCCAGGTCTCCAATAGTTGACGACTAACCCAAGTATTATGGCAGACTCCTTTACAAAATGTTTAGCTGTCAGTTGACATCTGTGTGAAAAGTTGGCCATTTTTTTAATTCACATCGAAGTTATCTAAACTGTTTCAGTATTTGCCTGTCTCAGATACCATTTTTAGATTTCCTCTGTCTTGTGAAGTGCCCTGATACTGCTCAAGTGTGTCTGACTGACAATTAAATGATGTTACCTAATTGATGGCTGGTCTGTGTTTATAGATTGCATAGTCAATGCTTTCAGGGTGACATTTGATGTAGGGCAATTTTTAATTTGGCTGGTGTGTTGTTCCAAACTCTCTGCCAGCAGATTCCCGTAATTCAATTGCCTCTCTCAATTATCAAGCTTTCAAAAGCAGTCAGTGATCCTGTAAGCTTGTGAATTGATTAAAAACCTGTTAGGCTGTAGTAGTAGAGTCATGCGTCTCTTGTGGCCATTACAAACCCTTATTTTGACAGGTAACACAAAAAGTCCTCTATTTAGCATCACAAACGTTGGAAGACAGAGCTTGGATTAAAAGGCTGACAGTTAATTTGGGGTATGATTTCATAGTAGGTCATATAGCATCCTTTAATATATGGGATACCTGCATATATAGGTTCCTCTATAAATACACACTGTGTAGTGCACACATATGTATAATTTAAAAAAAACCACCTATCAAACTAACGCTACATGTTGAACATAAAATCACAAATGCGAGACAAGGTTAAGGCCACCTCATTAATGTTAAAGTGTATATGACAGCTCAGGTTTTTATTCTAATTTCTATAGTGCTGTAGATATACACACATTGCTTTACAGTGAATGAAATACACACATCTCCTTTCTCTCTGTCCACACTGCTAAAACTCTCATCCAGGCCATCATCATCTTCCATCTTGATTATGGTAACTGTCTCCTCGCCAGCCTTCTTGGCACCCCCATCTCTCTTTTTTCTGTCCCACCTTCACTCCACACATATGCAGCTGGTAAGATCCTCTTCCTTCCCTGTCATTCTAATCACCTCACTTCACTCTTCAAATCTCTCCCGACTCCCCCTTCTCCTCAGCATTAAGTTCCAAGTCCTGCATACCTCATAGACTCAGACTCATAGACTTTAAGGTCAGAAGGGACCATTATGATCATCTGGTCTGACCCCCTGCATGCTGCAGGCCATAAAACCGTCCCTACCCCTTCCCTGGACTCTGCTGTTGAAGTCCCCAATCCTGTTTTTAGTGACTTCAATCGGCAGAGACCCTCCTGCTAGAGATCCCTGCCCCATGCTGCGGAGGAAGGCGAAAAACCTCCAGAGGCTCAGCCAATCTGCCCTGGAGGAAAATTCCTTCCCGACCCCAAATGTGGCGATCAGTAAGACCCCGAGCATACAGGCAAGAGTCTCCAGCCCGACCCCGTTAGCCATTATACTATTTACCCACCATTGCTTGGCTTTCCTTGACTACTATGTTTTACCATTAAACCATTCCCTCCATAAACTTATCTAACTTTATCTTAAAACCAGACAAGTCCGTCGCCCCCACCGTTTCCCTCGGTAGGCCGTTCCAATATTTCACCCCTCTGACGATCAGAAACCTTCGTCTAATTTCAAGTCTGAACTTCCCCATGGCCAGTTTGTATCCATGTACCTCTGCCGCTTTCTACTTATCCACTTCTTGTTGTGTCCCCTCTGCTCTGCCAATCATGCTGACATTGATGCCCCATTTGTCACACAACCCTCTTTGCCCATTTTTTGTACCATGCCCATTTGGGGCAGATCTATGGCCCCTTTGCCCTGCCAGAGGGGCATTACTGAGGTATGGTATTTGGCCCATAATTTCTAAGGTGCGTATTCTGTGGTTCTTATTTGAGCAAGCCTCCCATTAACTTTGACGGGAGTCTTCAGCAACCTTCACTTGAGCAACTTAGCCCTAAAATTCTACAACCATACTAATCTGTAGTTTTTGTGTGTGCTGCAAGACAGAAATAACCCAGTGCACATGGCCAATTATGTAACTGTAAAACAAACCAGGCAAATACAATATCGCTGTCTTTCCCTTTTAAATGGAGAAATCTGGCTTAATTCTGAACCCATTCCCACTGGTGTTACTGCAATGACTTCAGTGAAGTTACTCCCAACTTATATGGTGTAACTGAGATCAGAATCAAGCCCACAGAATGCATTTTGGTTCTTCGTCGGGCCCTTATATTTTACTTTATTCAAACTTAATTTCAAATGTTAATTGAAAAGATAATTGAAAGCAATCGCATCTGTTGACTTCAATCTGATGTCAGCAGATTTTTTAATTATAACAATTTTTGTTTCTATCTTGAATCCAAGGTTTACTTTAACACTCCGTTGGAGGTCTGGTTTATTTAAAGCTAGAGACTGCCACCTTGTGGATGAAGATCAATGAGCCATATATTCTATACTGCATTTAATCATACCTACATGCCTCCAGCTTCCATCCAGGACACACCACACGATCCATTGTCTACAGCCAAGCTCTAAGATATAACCGCATTTGCTCCAATCCCTCAGATAGAGGCAAGCACCTACAAGATCTCTATGAAGCGTTCTTAAAACTACAATACCCACCTGCTGAAGTGAAAAAACAGATTGACAGAGCCAGACGAGTACCCAGAAGTCACCTCCTAAAAGACAGGCCCAACAAAGAAAATAACAGAACACCACTAGCTGTCACCTTCAGCCCCCAACTAAAACCTCTCCAGCGCATCATCAGAGATCTACAACCTATCCTCAAAGATGATCCTTTACTCTCACAGATTTTGGGAGACAGACCTGTCCTTGCTTACAGACAACCCCCCAACCTAAGGCAAATAACTCACCAGCAACCACACATCACTGAACAAAAACGCTGAGCCAGGAACCTATCCTTGTAACAAAGCCCGATGACAACTCTGTCCACATATCTATTCAAGTGACATCAATCATAGGACCTAATCACATCAGCCATAGCATCAGGGGCTCGTTCATCTGCACATCTACCAATATGATATATGCCATCATGTGCCAGCAATGCCCCTCTTCCATGTACATTGGCCAAACCGGATAGTCTCTACGCAAAAGAATTAATGGACACAAATCTGACATCAGGAATCATAATACTCAAAAACCAGTGGGAGACACTTTAACCTGTCTGGCCATTCAATGACACACCTGCGGGTGGCTATCTTACAACAGAAAAACTTCAAAAACAGACTCCAATGAGAGACTGCTGAGATGGAACTGATATGCAAACTAGATTCAATCAACTCAGGATTGCATAAGGACTGGGAATGGCTGAGCCATTACAAACATTGAATCTATCTCCCCTTGTAAGTATTCTCACACTTCTTATCAAACTGTCTGTACTGGGCTATCTTGATTATCACTTCAAAAGTTTTTTTCTCTTACTTAATTGGCCTCTCGGAGTTGGTAAGACAACTCCCACCTGTTCATGCTCTCTGTATGTGTGTGTATATATATATCTCCTCAATATATGTTCCACTCTATATGCATCCGAAGAAGTGAGCTGTAGCCCACGAAAGCTTATGATCTAATAAATTTGTTAGTCTCTAAGGTGCCACAAGTACTCCTGTTCTTTTTTCATAGAAAAAAGTTACGAAGACTGAACTTATTAGAAGAATGTATTCACTGGTAAATCTGGAATAACTTCATTGAAGAGAATAAAGTTTACACCGGTACAAAACAAACAGCTAAGGGGTGACTTGATCACAGTTTGTAAGTACCTACATGGGGGAACAAAAATTTAATAGTGGCCTCTTTAGTGAAGCAGACAAATGTATAACGGAATCCAATGGCTGGAAGTTGAAACTAGACAGTTTCAGACTGAACAGAAGGCACCATGTTTTTTTAAAGGGTCATGGTGAATTCTCTATCACTGGCAATTTTTAACTGATGATTGGATATTTTTCTAAAACATATGCTCTAATTCAGAAATTCATTCAAGGAAGTCCTATGGCCTGTGCTATACAGGAGGTCAGACTAGATGATCATAATGATCTCTTCTGGCCTTAGAATCTATGAAAATTGGTGTAAATAAAGAAAAGCTTGGGCCAGACAGGGCCAGCGCAACCCATTAGGCAATCCAGGCGGTTGCCTAGGGCGCTAACATTTGGTGGCCAGTGACTGCGGTGGCCAGATCTTCAGCCACCCCTGTCATCGGTGGCATTTATGGGGCGGGACCTTCCGCCGCCTCTGTTGGAGGCAGCATTTCGGGGGCGGGACCTTCCACCGCCTAGGGCAGCAAAAAAGCTGGCGGCATTCCTGGGGCCAGATGTCTGTAAAGTCTGCATCAACATTCTACATCTACCAGTAAAAAAAGGAATGGACATTCCATAACTAGTCATTAGCTCACCCCGGGCTTTGACAGGTGATCTACAGTAAGCAAGGGGAGAAAACATAAAGCAGTTGATCAGTTGAACTTTCTGCTATTATGCAGGAAGGAAAATAATTTCCCATCCCCAGTTAGAAATTAGTTCATTCTCTGAAGCACAAGGACTGCTGTCAGATGTCATTTTTAGCATACAGCTTCTTTATGTACGTATTTGATAACTAACAGAAAATGCTAAAGGCTTCTGTTTGTTAAAATAAAAAAAAGCAAGTACTACTGATGTGACCCTTTACTAAAGCAATACGTGATACAGCTATACCCCTATGTGAACAAGACTCACCATCCCAGAGCAGCCCCTTTGCAGCGAGATCCAGCCTTGCGGCACTTCCACCTCATCGGTTTCCCCCAAACAGGTTCTGCCTACTCCTCCCATAGAGGTGATTTGATATTCAGTCCCTTCCAGAGCAACAGAGTGCCTTGGGTGTATGTCCGAAACCAACATTAAAACAAAAGAGAGTCTTCAGCCCCACTGGGCTCAACCTTCAGACCCCTTCCTTACCGGCAGGCTCCCATGGCAACAGCCTATTTCACCATCTAACCACCAGCTCCGGGCTCCAATCATCCATCTGGGTCAGATCTACCCTCCTACAAGGATCTGGCAGGTGATAAACCTCAGCTAGTTCCTAGCTTGAGTCCAGCTTCTTGCCTCACATCAGAGCAGCCTGTCTGGTGTTATCCCCAGCATGCCTGCAACCACTATTTTCTGCTTTTAAAGTCCTATCTCCTGCACAGGTGTAGCAGGGTGGGGCTAACTGACCTGGGTTGACAGGCCCTTAAAGGGGCAGGCCACTGTGCTACACTATATTTTAAATGATAAATCCCAAATGACAAGCTCTGGCATGTGAGAATATTTATAAGGAGGGTTCACAAAAATGTGCTCAGTTGTATCTCTGCCAGGGAGCCCAAGGAGCTCTCAGGTTGTATTTAGGCAGGGAAATACATCCACGGGAAGCTCTGTGATCCGCTTTGAGCTTCAGCAGCAGTTGCAGAAGCAGAAGGTGAAGAGATGCCTAATATTCCTTCTATCTGGGTCCTTTTAAAATAGAATAGCAGCTCCTGCCCTTCTAGACAACTTGTGCTGGGTTTTAGGACCACCGAATCTTTATAGTCTTAGATCCTATGGCTCCTCCTATTGTTCACCCTCAAAAACTCCTTGCAGAGACCTCTCCTTGGCTTTCCGGGCAAAGAAGCTCTCCTGATATCACGTGGATTATAATGCAGCAGATCTAGATTCATAGATGTGCTGAAATCCATGCTGCTCTGCCTGTTTGCTGCATTGAAATGGGAGAAAGACTCCTCTGTTAGCTACCTACAATTGGCCATTTATGTGACAGTAGCTGGCTCTACAATACACTATAGAAAACTTTTTAAAGAGGAAATCTATAGATTTGAGGCCAACTTACTCATGTTGAGGCATCACATTGACTCCAGTGAGGCACCTCATGACTAAGGGTTGCAAGACTGAGCACTTAACAAGCTTAGGAAGTTATATTCTGTGCCCTAATAAGGCAGATGATTCAAATGCAATAATTTTAATTGCAATCAAGTTCCACAAGCAAGATCCCTCAACTAACACTGCTGTCACCTCGTTAAAAGCAATAAAACATGCTGTCCTTATCCTTCAGACCACACCACTCCCTCCCCCCTAAATTCTGACATTCACACTGAGGAGTCCTAGGAAATATTCACTGTTGCCATTCTTGGCCAAGATGATTTGATATCAAGCAGGGTGAGAAGTAGCTTTGATGCCTAAATGCCATTCACTCATCTCTACCCTAAGCATGAATCTTTCTTTGAAATCGGATGCCTAGGACTCATTTTTAACCCGCCACTGCACAAAAACAAACACAGCATGCCTGTAACAAAACCAGAGCTGTTACAGAACTCAGCTGCAGCCTTTTGAAAAACCTGCTGAGGACTGATCACATTTCTTGTGCATTTCAACTGGCTTCAGGGAAATGCACAAGATATCCAAGGTGTGCTGTGCACCGCATAAGCACACTCTCGCTTCAGAAGGATGAATTCACGTAGGGGACTGAAATGCTATACAAGTAGGAGTCTGCAGTGCCAGGGCAGCAGCAGGAAGCAGTGATGCAAAGACGAAGATGGGTCTTTACAGCACAATTGAATTTCAATGAAGAAGTAGATTTTCTCTTCCTGGAATAGGAGTGTGATGCTAGACTCGCTCTACTTCCAATTGCTATAATTATATTGATTCTGAATGACAACTTGGAACAGAAAACTGACTTGTGCCCTGGCTGTGAGAAATTGACAAGAGGCGAAGTAATGAGCAGAAAAGCAATCTTCCTGATTCTGGAGAGTTCATAATTAGACACATTTGCTGAAGTTCTTCAAGTTTGCAGGTTGTGATACCCAGCTGTGAAGTGGGGTGCATTAACTCCCAGATTGCTGCATCTCTGGGTTAATAGTTTGAATCTGGAAACTTCTTATAAATCTAGGGGAAATTACCTTTCTAATGACCTATGGCAAGACCTTCAACTTCTCATAATCTAGGAAGATTTCAAGGCTGACTGCTCAGTTCAGATATTCACAGTTCCCAGACTATATTAAAGGATGTAGCCACATCATATCTTCTGAGCAGCAGATTTTCCATGTTCCTAGAAACACAAATGAATAGTGACTCAAGCCCATCTTATCTTGGGTGAAATTTTCAAAAGCACCCCGGTGGCTTAGGAACCTAAATCCCATTTTCAAATGGTACTTAGGCACTAAGAAGCCCATGTCTCATTGAAAGTCAATGGGATTTAGGAGCTCAAGTGCTTAAGGGACAGATTTTTAAAGGTATTAAGTGCATAAAGATACAGATAGATGCCTAATAAGATTTTCAAAAGCACCTAGGCTCTATTTTAATGGTGTTGATCTCATTAAATACAAAAGGGGTCATGATTATCTAGTGAATGTTATCACTCTACAATGCTTTATTACCACACTTCACTGCATACTTATATTTATCACATTCTAAGACCTGTATGAGTTTTCAAAAACAGGAACTTAAACAATTAATACAGAAAATTTCTTCTAATACAAAAAAGTTTGTGGGTGGGTTTTTTAGTTAGTTCATTCCTAGGCTGAATTCTGCCCTCACATGTTCATGTCCAATTCCACCGAAGACAATATGGTTGCACGTGTCAACAAAAGTGAAATCTGGCCCACTGTTGTCAAGACAGGGATATTAGCCCGTGCCCCTGAAGTTCCATATACATTATGTACAATATAGAATATCAAGAAACATTCTGTGTTGTCTGACAAAACCAAAATGATATTTCTCTAGCTGCCCGGTAGGTTGTCAGATGACATTTTTCACAGGTACCCATGTTGCGTTCTTATAATGCTGATCAGGTGCCAGGTTTATTCTCCGAATGTTAAGCTCTGTTGCAAAGGTTCTTGCCCTTTGATAGAAGAAAAGGGACATCTCCCGATCCATAAGGAAATTGTGGTAGATTATTGCGAGTCTTGTGTAAATCTTCAACTGAGCCTTTTTGTTGCCCAAGTCCATGGCAGCTGCAAGTGCCAGATGATAATATCCTGCTGCATCAAAAGGATCCTGAAATAAAAAGGTATATACACGTTATATTAAGAAGTATATAAACCTGGCTTCCGAGCAGTAGTTTATTAGATATCAAAGCACGAGATAATTTGGGTCCCAATCCTAAATGCTGTACTCAGGCAAAATTCAGCATTAGACACTTACAGCCAGATTTTGTAAGGTATTTAGCCCCCCCTAAAGATGCAGATAGGTGCCTAGTAAGATTTTTAAAACATCTAAGCAGATTAGGCCCTGAATTCCCACTCTATCCCTTAGATAGCTATCAACCAGTCTCTGCTCTCCATATCTTTATTGAGATATTGCTGTATGGTCCATCCTTTTTTCTAATGCTTTCTCAGATATTTTACCTACCCTATCTATAGGTTACTCTACACAATAGCATGCAATTTCAATGTATTAGTATTACTTTTTTCTCTGTCTAACGTATGTCGAATTTTTTTTAAAATCGGTTTTGTGAATGTGAATGTAGTGTTTGTGAAAAGTGCTGGATTGACAGCTGTGAAGACTGCAAACTTTGTTTATCCACAGAACAAACAGTGGAGCCACCTTCCCCATACTGCACCATGACTATGCTTCAGCCCAGAACAAGGGGGACCACCTCCAGGGAGGAGGATGGCAGTTCAGGTTCCAGGTTTATTTGGTCCCTGGTCTCTCTACCAAGAGCACAAATAGGTATGAGAGTTCATAAACAGTATTCTAGAAATCTGTCCTTGATGAACTTATACCAGGTACTAGGAAGCTCCATATTCCATTAAAAATGCACTGAGCTATCTAATCCCCACAGCTCTGAGCTATTCCACTCAAAATACATAGGTAGCAGGATTATCCAGGTGAAATGTCTGGGCTGACACATAAGATGATGCAAACATATTTTCCACAGTTGTTATTTGAGTACCTCATTCTATGCTGCCCCTCACACTTGGGAGATGCTCCCTGTAAACATCCACAAAACTAATTCATTATCTTCCTTCAGACCTTCCTCGAAACTCTCTTTTTCCATGATGCCTACAAAAAACTTGAAAATAGATATGCTGCTGGCATGCTGAGACCACAGTCTATCGTGCTGACCAATATTATCTCATTGTGTCCTTGTATTGTATTGGGGCAGGGACTTTGATTTTGTTCTGTATTTGTATAGGACCTAACATAATGGGATCCTTGTCCACAACTACAGCTCCTAGGCGCTACAGCAATCAATCAATCAAAAATATTTCTCACCTTTAGGTCATAGAATATAATGTCTCCTAGGATTAGATACACTTTCACATAATACATTGTTTCCTCATCAAATTCCAGAGGAGAGGAGCAAAGGGACAACGCTTTTAAGTAAAAGTGTTCAGCAAGTTCATTCTGACCCAGGCAATGATGGATAGTAGCCAGTCTGTGATATGCTATTCGTTCATTTAGCTGATTTCCTAATGAAATAACACGTGAATCAGGATACAATCTAAGAGACAATGAGGAGAAGATACATTCTCTCACACTGGGATATGTGAGATATTTTGCTTTAAGTATTATTTCTGTTCTAGTTTTCATTTTATTTAGTTCTGGTAATTAAACTTTATTCTATATAAAATCACTTTGCCCGACTAAACCCAAGGCCAAATACTGCAGTGCTGATTTCTAAGTAAGAATTGCTGAATCTAAGTAGTTAGATGCCCTCCCCCCACCACACACACACACCCCACACACACAAACACTGCAGTATGATTGCCTTTCAAATATTTGAAAATAAAAAGGATAGCAATTGCTCTCTTTCTTCTTTTCCAGCCTATGGAAGATACATATTGATTCCTTTTTAGGTTTATGATTAAATATTTGGGTGAGAGAGTGGGTGTGTTATAGGTCTTTGTGAGGACTCTAGCATCAAACAATGGTTTTCTTAGCACTGGTTGGATTATTTAATGGTTGGTGGTACCATACCCCATATCAAAGAAGATAATCTCTGTTAGTAGGATCTCAGGTCTTGACTACATTCTTATCACTAGATGTGACTGAAATAGCCTTATTTCAACAACATTTTCCATCAAAAATTTTCACCAATCCCCCCACCACCACCCCCAAAAAAAATTCTGATCAAAGATTTTGTCAAAAATTTCTGTTCTTTCAACTGGCTCTAGAGTTGATCAGTGACGTTTAACCATCGAAAAATGTTAAGTTTCAGTAAGTTAGACATTACCAACATTTGGGGGGGGGAGGGAGTAACAAATTTTGACAAATACCCCAAATTCTTTATTGATTTTTTTATCAGCTCTATTCATCACTGAAGAAAGGAAGGAGTCAAAGTCACAGGTAGTGCCCTAGACAGCACTTTATGGCTACTTGTAATTAATTAGTATTAATCACTCCTTATGTGAAAGGAGGAGAGGAAGGATGATCCGGTGGTTGGGGCACTAGCCTGGGACTTGGCAGACCTGGATTCTACCTCTGCTCTACCACAAAATTTTTGTGCTACCTTGGGTAAGTCATTTAGTCTCTTTGTGCCTTAGTTCCCCACCTGTAAAATGGGGGTAATAGCACTTCCCTACCTCATAGATGTCTTTTCAGTATAAATACATTAAAGGTTGTGAGGCACTCAGATAATGGGGAACAAGGGACTTGTTAATTTCATCTTGTGAATTTTCCATAAAACACTGGAATCTAGCAGATTCAGGTACACAATAAGAACCATATTTTGTCTCTCATTATGTTAACAGACTGTTCCATATTCTCTGGTCAGCATGGAAGGTGTAACATGTCAGATCAAGTCTCCATTCCTCATGTACAGTAAGTGAGACCTGGAAAGGGTTAATGCTAATAATTGCTAGATTTCAGATGGCCTCATCTGAAAATTGCCCCCTGAAACATGTAATATCAGATCACTATTTACAGTTCTGTGAGCTAATTAGAAAAATGTTAGGTAGAACATTACTGGACTAAGCTAAGTTAAGGAATGTAACAAAAAACAGAACTCAAGAACTGACACCTGTTCCAGCTAGAGGGGATCCAAAAACAGAAGTGAAAATGGTATTGACTTCCTAGCACACAAAACCTTGGCAAGAAGCATCATGAAATTCAAAGGAGGAAGTGACAACTCTTTTCTAGAATTCCGTCAATCAATAATCTGTGAATATTAGCTTTACCTAAATTCACACTAAGTGTGAGGGATACTTGTGCATATTCCAGACTGTCCTCATAATCCTGTAGATTTAACAGTAATTGCACTAGTTTGTTGCATAATCGGAGTTCTGCCTTTTTGTTTCCAGTCTTAACGGCAAGTGGAAGAGCCCTGTCCTGAAAGAAGCACATGCATAAAGAGATCAGTTTGGTTATTGCTGAAGCCCAGAAATGTATGTACTCATAACAGCTATGGCCCATATTCTTCTCACGTTTAGCAAATTCTGTACTTTGCTTTATGCACATAGGGCCAAATCCCAGTTTTATCAAAGTCAAAGGTTGCTTTGCAATTTACTTCAGTGAAACCAGGGATTTGAGAGAATTCAGAGTAGTAATACAGAACAGCTTGTAAAGCTCTTTGGGGTGGGAAATGTCTGTTTGGGCCTCGCACAATGGCGTCCATGACTGGGACCGCTACGTGCCACCACAATACAAATAATAAGTAACAATCACTAACCCTGTAGAATGACACTGCTTTTTCCCTCTCCCAGGTACCACTGAAAAATATGTCTCCTGCAGCTTCAAACAATTCCATTCCTAAGTTTGGATCCCCATTACAAAGAGCAGCATCTTGAGCAACCTAGCAAGAAAAATGCACATTCGGTTATAAAGTAATTTTTACTCATTCCGAACTAAAACCCCATAATGAAATACCATTGTATACGGGTTTTGGTACCTGCTGTACAGAATTATAAACATTAGAGACACAAGGTCTTCTTACATCATCTTATCCATCTCTTTTTCACTGTAGGGCTGTTCAGTTCAATATACAGTATTCTTTAGTGCTGTAGCATATGTACTCAATAGCTACAACATAAACACTTTAACAGCTAATATAGATAGAAACAGTAGTTGACAATTGGATATTTCAAAGAGTGAGGGTTTATAGCTCAGGTTTAAGTCTATGGCCCAAGGCTCTAAATATGTATCTGAGTGAGGTTCCCTTAAAGTGAACAAAGAATTTGTCCCTCTGTCTTGCTGCTAGGAAATGAATTTATGTCATTTCAGACACAGTGAAATGTCAGGACACACCTAATAAAACAAAGGAATGCTGCCATGTACAGGATACTCAGTTATTGATCCCGAAGGATATAATTTACAAGACATAGTGGGGAAAAAGCATCTGCATGAAGCAAATTAAGTATTCCTACTGTATCAATATTACAGTCATGTATATTGCAACAGTACAGGAGAACCTTGTTAATTCATTCAATGGCCATTGCAATGCAGTGATTCTTGCAAATGATTAAATTGTGTGAATGGGCAAACAAGAGAACATACATTAAAAAGGGAATGCAACACCAACTACATTTTATTAATTAATTTATTTGACAAGAGTAGTTTCATTTTAATTATGATCATCACAAAACTGTACAGAAAGTCTAAGTAATTTGAGACTTTCACTCCAGTCTGCTCAGATGAAGTACAGTATAAAGTGTGTGGATTAGTTTAGCGAAAATTAGTAAGTCTGTAGTGCATCTTTTCTAAAAGGGGCCAGTATTCTTGGTAACAGATTGTAAAGCTCTTTGGGGCATTCCAGAGGGGTGACTGAATGACTCACAGAGAATAGTATTCAATAAACACAGTCTCACTTTCTGCACATAGCATGTCCATAGTCAAATTAGAGTTTCAAAGAAATCTCAGTCATACTTTAAAATGAACTTCCCAATGGACTCATGCTCCTTTTTGTTCACTTTCTGCAAACATCTTAACAATAGAGTTTTACTACTCTTTTATTTAATTTCTATTTGTATTATGGTAGTTAGGGGCCTTTACATACTCATAGTAAAAGACAATCCCAGCCTCCAAACAGTTTACAATCTAAATAGAGAAGAGAAGGGCTACAAAAATGACCATGGAAGAGCTTCCATATGAGAAGAGATTAAAAACACTGGGACTGTTCAGATTAGAAAAGAGATGACTAAGGGGAAATATGATAAAGGTCTATAAAATCATGAATGATGTGGAGAAAGTAAATAAGGAAGTGTTTTTTACCCCTTCACATTACACAAGAACCAGGGGTCACCCAATGAAATTAATAAGCAGGAGATTTAAAACAAACAAAAGGAAGTACTTCTTCACATAATGCTCAATCAACCCTGGAGCTCGTTGCCAGGGGATGTTGTGAAGGACACACCTATAATTGGGTTCACAACAGAATTAGATAGCCATTGATGGACCTATCGTCCATAAACTTATTAGCCAAGATGGTCAGAGAGACAACCCCATGGGTGTTCCTAGTCCTCTGACTGCCAGATGCTGGGACTAGATGACACGGATGGATCACTCAATAATTGCCCCGTTCTGTCCATTCCCTCTGAAGCATCTGGCATTGTCCAGTGTCAGAAGATAGGATACCAGGCTAGATGGACCATGGTCTGACCCAGTATGATCATTCTTATGTTCTTATGAGCATAGTCTTGCATCTGAAGAAGTGAGGTTCTTACCCACGAAAGCTTATGCTCCCAATACTTCTGTTAGTCTTAAAGGTGCCACAGACCCTCTGTTGCTTTTTATGAGCATAGTAGTCATTCCCCAAATGATGTTTCATAGCCAAACAGCAAATCACTAAAACCAGAATTTTGCATAGACATGCTGACAGACCTTTAACAAAGCAGCCCAAATAATTCAAAACAAGAGCTCTTTTGGCTCATTATATTATACAGTTTCTCTTCTGCTACATCACCCATAGTAATCTCATCTGTATCTCAATCACTCTTTTCTACAGAGGTACAGTTATTTTAAAGCCTAGATAAAATTCAGCATACCTGAATATAAAGATCCACTAGCTCATTCTGCCTCAAAATATAATAGATCTTTCCTGCCTGAAGCCAGGCATATGCCTCTTTCTCTTTCTTCTGAAGATCTATAAATATTCCAAGGCTTCTTTTGGTATATTCCAGAGCTGATCTGTAAGCCCTAGGAAAAAGTAGAAAGAAAGTAAATCCTAATAACTGAGTGCATATGTATAACTTTGTGATGCATATCATCCTTGTGTAATAAAAAGTGGGTTTACTATTTTCTGTCAGATTTCAAAATTCCTTCTTTTCATGGTATAATATTTCCCAGATGTTTTTGGTAAATAACCAGCTTCTCACATTTTTCACCTCTTCGAGTTTCATTTTGTTTGATTCCTTCATCTCTCTGCTTTGTTAAATTCCCAGTATAATAAAGTAATATTTTAGGATAGTTTCTTCCAGATATGTTCTTTCTTGTGAACAGTATCAGAGACAGATTGAAATAACCTCTCCTTGGCCCTGAATCTGCTGCCATGATGGTTAGTTCCTACAGTCCTCGTCATAGTGCTTTAATGGAGGAAGGATAGCTCAGTGGTCTGAACATTGGCCTGCTAAACCCAGGGTTGTGAGTTCAATCCTTGAGGGGGCCACTTAGGGATCTGGGGCAAAAATCAGTACTTGGTCCTACTAGTGAAGGCAGGGGGCTGGTCTCAATGACTTTTTGGGGTCCCTTCCAGTTCTATGAGATAGGTATATCTCCATATTAAAAAAAACAAGTTATTTTCTTTCCAGACTGGTGCATTAAATCACAAAAAATAAACCTGTTTTCACTATATCACCTCGAGCTGTAATCTAAGCAATGTTAGGCCTGATCAGTACCCGTGTGAGAGACCTCTGAAGAAAACCCAGATGCTTCTTAAGCTGATGTTACTAACTCAGTAGATGGCATTCTTCCCTTGGAGTCAGTGCTAGGACAGTGCTCTTGAAAGAGATGTCTTTCTGATGAGATAACCTAGATTCTGATCACTTGTGCTCATAAATATCAACATATTTTCACTAGATGTGTAAGCCCTACTGATCTGTCTCAGGAATTCACCTGAGAATATTCTCAAATCACAGAAGCAGTCAACCAGTCATCCTGACCACATTCCCAATATATCCTTTCCCCTGAACATATAGCATAAGCATATCAAATAACATATTAAGAACGACACCATATTACAATGAATCCTTAACACAAACTATTTCAAACCTCAAATATTAGCAATGCTTTAACAATACGTACCTTGCTAATGAAATGATGTTCCAAGGAGCATAAAGACATGCCATAAACGGCATAGGACTCCAATCCTGCAATCAGACCCACAGGCCAGATCCTTGTCTTGTGAACTCAGTGGGACTCTGCACAGGTACAAGAATCATCTGGCATGGATTCAATTGCAGGATTGGGGCCAAGCTGGTTTGAGTCCACAGCCATTAGTGCAGACCACTTCCAAGATTTAGACTCTATTTCAGCCAAAGTATTTCATATCTGGTATCCCATACCTTAGCAACAAGGATGACTCCACTTCCTTGGTAGCTAAAAAAATACAAGCCTGATTTTCAAAAAAGTAGCCATAGGTTGGAAGGGTATTAAAAAAACAAACAAACAAAACCACCCACAAGAACTAGCATGACCCTTCAAAGCTCTCTCTTCATATTAGCAAAATGTTTTCTGTAGAAGACAAATACACACTTTACACTACTTCCTAGGGCTCCAATTATCCACATACCTTCAGAATGCGGTTCCTAATATTGATGACTTTACAATTTAACATCACAGACTAGGGGTTGAGTAAAGGCCAAGAATCATAATTCAGTAATCTGCCAAATTCACATATGGGCCTATCAAGGCTGAATCCCCACTCTGTCACTCTAAAAATTAATACTTGCCACTCCAGGCTTCTATTAAACTCTCAAGGTTACAGTTTTTCTCTGACCTTGGCTTGGTAAACGCTGCCACCACCCAAATGCAAAAAAAAAAAAAAAAAAAAACCTGGGACCCAGGAAGAACACTTGGGACTTCCTCCCTTTTGGTTACCCTCAAGTCCTTTCACCCTCCCCCCACCCCTTCGGGGAAGAGCTGAGAAAGAAAACAAAGGAAATTAGCTGTGGCCCCCAGCTAATTAAACAACACATGCACAAACCTCTTAGGACACCAAAAGTCCAATCCTGTTCTTAAAAAAAGGTAAATTTTATTAAAAACAAAAAGAAAGAAAATACATCTGGAACACAGGCTTTTGCTAGATTTTAAAAGAGAAATTCCAAAAATTAAGCAACCAAAATAGCTTTCTTGGGGGTTCAGCTTAAAGGTCACAAGCAAACAAAAGCATCAGGGGTTAGCACAAAGGAGATCCACAAACCTTAAAAAATAAACAGAAATTAACCTGATCACATCTAGCTAAACATTCTGATCTACTGACACCTTTGAGTTGTTAAAAGTAGTTCTAGATATGATCTGATGATTTTCATATCTGGTTCAAACTTTACACAGCATTCCTGCCTTCCCGTCTCTTCAGCCTGGAGAGCAACAGACAAAGGGAAAGTTTCTTTCCCATTTTAAAAAGTTGTAGCCTTCCCATTGGCTCTTTTGGTCAGGTGCCCACTCCTTTTCTTTTACCTGTGGGCTTGTTAACCCTTTACAGGTAAAGCAAGTAGAGAACAGCTACCAAGAGGAATTTTACAGCTAACTGGCCGGCTAGGTGGTTATCAAAAGGGAACTACTCCCCCTATCTTCATTTATCACAGGGCCATTTGGGACTAAGGATCCCAGGTGACATGAAATCCATGTATTAAAACACACACAAAAGAATCAGCCTCTTCAATTGGTTAAAATCCAACTAACCTATGGATTTTAACTGTCTCCTTACTCTACTCCAACTCCTCCTAAGGGTTTGCCCAGAGTTTACTATCATTAAGCATCACACAGCAGTTAATGACATTCTCAAAATCAGCCACTTGAACTTCAGCCCTTATAGCTAATTAAAATAACTGCTTGACCACTGTGAATCAGACCTGGACTGAGGCTAATCTTCTGTAAAGCATATCAAGTCCTCAAGTGATTGCATTATTGAATTTATTAACAACAATCTTAAAAAGTCAGGTATGTATAAGGTTGAGCTGAGTCCAATACAGCGGCTTTGAGAATATATCCCCAAAACTTGAAAAACCCTCTTGACCAAGCGTGGTTTAAAGCATTCTAGAGTCTCAAATAAATGACCCCCACTTAATCTGAGATGAAATAGCCCTAATCAGAGGAATCAAAATGGATGGGAAAAAACATCCAGACAATGCATCCAGCACAGATCTCAAAATCACTGAACAATTGCTCAGCAAGCGACACATGCACAGCCTCTCTCTTCCTCCCAGCCCCTGGGTAAGACACTTTTAATTACTATAGCTGTAGATCGACTCTTGCAGTCAGCTCCTTTGTTTTTTCTTTAGTTAAACCAAATGAATATTACTCCTGGGGGAATTCTGCGCCACTGCCCAATGCAGAATTTTGCAGAAATTAACATTGTGCACAGAGAATTTCCTTTCACCCACAGAAATGGGCTGCAATGCTGCTAGCCACCATGAGGGGCCACTGGACTCGGCAGAGCCCAGCTTGCATATAGAAGACACTTCTGAGGGGAGGGAGAGGGAGCTAGATCAATGGTTTTCAAACTGTGGGTCACAACCCAGTACTGGGTTGCGGAATGTAAGGCACTGGGTCATGGCGGCTCTGGTCAGCACAACCTACTGGGCAGTTAAAAGTCCCATTGGTGGTGCTGCCTGGCTAAGGCAGGCTAGTTCCTACCTGTTCTGACACCAGAGCTGTGCCCCAGAAGTGGCCAGCAGCAGGTCTGGCTCCTAGGTGGCCGAGGTAAGCCCGCACCCCAATCCCCTGCCCCAGCCCTGAGCCCCCCCAAACCCAGAGCCCCTTCCTGCACCCCAAACCCCTCATCCCAGCCCCACCCTGCACCCCCAGCCCAGAGCCCTGACCCCCTCCCACACCCCAACCCCCTGACCCAGCCCCGAGCCCCCTCCCACACCCTGAACCCCTCATTCCTGGCTCCACCCCACAGCCTTTACCCCAACCCTCCGCCCCAGACCTGAGCCCCTCCCACACTCCAAACCCCTCATCTCCAGCTCCGTTGGGTGGCGGGCATCAACAATTTTCTTCAACTGGGTCACCAGAAAAAAAGTTTGAAAACCACTGAGTTAGAGGATTCCTGGCAGCTGCAGTTCCCAGCATGCCCTGAGGGAAGGAGAGGGTGGCACTCAGGAAACTCCATGCAAGCCTGGGACCAAGCATCAGGGTGTTTCTCCCTCTGGATCCCTTGGCTCAGGGCTGGGGGAGGAGGAGGAGGATGGGTGTCTGGGCAAGGGGGAACCTTGCAGCTGGGCTTTGTGGGGGAGGGTGTATTGGCTGGGGGAGCCCCCACAGATGAGCTCTGGTGGGGAGAGGGTTGTGGGTGTCTGGCCCCCTGGCTGGGCTCTGGGCAGGGGTGGGGAAGGGGGCAGAGAAACAGGAACTGGGTTGTCATAAGGGTTTCTTTAACTCTCTACTCCTGGGGAAATTTGTGTGTGTGTCCATATTGTTACAGACATACTTGCTGATTGGTATTTTGAAATAAATTACCAACATAATTGACACTGGCATGATTATGTAGTGTTATTTTAACAAATAAAATTTGCAGAATTTTAAAATATTGTGCACTGAATTTTTAATACTTTGGTGCAGAATTTTTATTTTTTTGGCACAGACTGTCCCCAGGAGAAGAATGAGAAGCTCCTAGAAATGAAAGCTAGATGGCAGTGGCCAAAACCTGACACTATGCAAGTGTCCACACATTTTATCTATTCATGTCAGTTCTGACCAGCCATGCCTTCTAGGAATTGAGGCTTTCCTTGGTACGGACAGCTAATTGCACTATGTTTTGCTGTGGTTTTATGATGTGGACCCTTCACCTATACTCAGGACCAAGTACAGTTGGCCAGGTGCTGTGGAGATACAGAGGTAGGTGGGGAGAGGAATCAGTCTGCAGAGGCCACAGAGCAGCCATGTTGACACTCTGCAGTGGTTATTTTTTCCCAGTGACTGATGTGGAGCACTTACATGGCCTCTCTCTCAGGGAGAGAATGGGAGGATCCTCACAGACACAGATCCTTAGCTCAGCTCCTGGCTTGCCCACAGTCACCTCTCTCCCAGCTCCTCTATGCTACTACCTAGGGGATATATGTGTAAGAGGACTGTCCTTTGCCCGGGCTGCATGCCTCACTTGGATCCAGCC
This sequence comes from Malaclemys terrapin pileata, assembly GCF_027887155.1. Classification (NCBI taxonomy): domain Eukaryota; kingdom Metazoa; phylum Chordata; order Testudines; family Emydidae; genus Malaclemys; species Malaclemys terrapin. The sequence goes on from NC_071509.1 coordinate 23,329,297, forward strand.
TCCCACACTTGCGCAGTGGAACTATGCTGCTCAAAGGCCATCAACATCCACAGAGATGGGGACAGGATTTGCCCCTAAATAAAATAGTTTTTCTATATGTCCTCTTGCAATTAGGCTAGTAACATTACACTCATTTCACTGGGGATGTAGGCCTGATGCAAACCCAGGAAGTGTAATAACCCACTCTATTGGTGGCATCTGATTTCAAGTCTCAGGTAACTGGAGCACCAGAATCACTAATGCAGACAATAAAGTGAGGAGTTTGATCCTGATGTCCTGTGGTCAACACCCAGGGTGATGTACTCTGAACAAAGAAGCACCAAGCACAGCTGCATCTAAAAAGTATTTGAATCACTTCTGACTGGCAGTATGGAACTTTGCAGGTGTCCCCAGTATACAAGTAAAACCACAGACAGGCAGAGTATTATAACAGAAGGATAGATAACTTTTGTTAACATCGGTCACAGCAGGGACCCCAATAGGGCAAATTTTCAGAAGAGTTCAGCTTGTGGAGGGCTGCTGAGGATGGCCCCAACTGTGAGTGCTGAACACTGGAAAATCTGGCCTGGAGTTCATTTGAAAATCTGCACCAATTAAACTCTCAGCTGTGAAGGCAGACTCTGCAATTCCAAGCTAAGGCATATTAGCAGAACAGTGTGGGAGAAGACTGTACTGCCATTGCCAATACCCTGCCTGCTGACCTTACCCTCCAGAGCTAAATCTTTTCTTGAGTACAAAACAAAACAAAACCAGTCGTTTAAATAGACCTCACCTTTCTGTGCCTAAAGAGAGATACAACTGACTGATGGTTTCCAAAATTTGTCCCTCCAAAACTTTGTCTGACATTTTCCTAGCCAAGGACAGTTGATATTCATTGTAAATGACACATTGAGCTTCATCTGGAACAACTGTAGTGTAGAATTGGCACAGCAACTGAACAGCTTGGAGCTGACCTGGGAAAACAGATTAGGAAATAGAAATGAATACTCAACATGAATCTTTATTTTGAACAAAAATGAAATGAGGCTTAAGTGAACTCACTCCTGTTGTAATCCGGAATTGCTGGAACATTGTCAGACATAATAGCTTTTTCAGACATTGCCCTGTACCATGGCAGATGTACACTCCACTGCCACATCCCCCCTCTGCCTTAACTAGTGAAGACTGGAGATGACCTCATGCTTTGTGTCTGGAATAAAAGGTGCTAAAAGCATTGTTCTTTCTGCATCTCCTGCCTGCCGGTCAATGAAGTGTCATTCAGTAAGACCAACAGTGTAGCTGTTCTTGCCACCAGGTGGATCAAGTAAGTGAAAAACTTTCCTTAATTTTTACAATTTAAAATTAAAATTGATGTCCTCCACGTTTACTACACAGTTCATTTCCAGTCCAGATACTGCTGGGCTCACAGGCATTTTTCATTTACTTTTATTTTTGAACTAGTTTCTTTCTGTCAAGATTTTCATTTTCTACATAATTTCTGACAATCCTAAAGAGTATTCAAAGAGCAAGGACTTTGCCTCAGTTACTTCTCTTTGCCAAATAGCATGTGATCATATCATTAAAGATGGTCTCATGATGCATACACACAAAGGGACCTGAATTGAAGTAACCTCTGAGATCTTAATTCTGGCATTTCTGAATGCCTGACTTTGCAACCTATCAATTGAAGGTATGATCTTCATTACCATAGCATCTGAACTCCTTGCAATCTTTAATGTCTTTATCCTCACAACACCCCTGTGAGGTAGACATGGCCTACAAACAGAGAAGTTAAATAAAAACATATAGTATTCGGTTTTATTTCTTAATCTCCAGAACTTTAACACACAAGAACTAAAAAACAGAGAGAGAAAGCACAGTTCCTTACTTAGACAGACACAACTCACCCCACCTTGCTCTAGGCTGGCTCTCTGAAAACTGATAGCTGAAAGACACAGATTACGTGCTTTCCTACAGAGACCCCTAGCCTGCAAGCAAGACTAGAAAAACTCCTGAGATTTAAAGTGATATCTTATCATTTTAACATAGTTTTCAATATGTCACATAGGGAAATACTATTTCCCACTATTTTTTCCCCATTTCACAGTTGGCAAACAGACACAGAGAGGCTAAGTGACTTCTCCAGGGTCACACAGGAAGTCTGTGACAGGGCAGGGAAGTGAAATCATATCTTCTGAGTCAGTCTAGTGCCTAACAACTGGACCATTCTCCCTTTCTCCTCTCCTCTCTCACATGCATGCTTTCAGTGTAAACACAGGATTTCTGGGTTTTGAGTCACTCATATAACTGTCACATCAACTGAAAATAAAAAAATATTGCTTAAGCTGGAATGTAATAGATAGCAAACATTCCCAAACTCCCAGAGTACAGTAAAATGTATTTGAAAAACAAATGTACTTACTTTCCAAATGATTTGTTTCCATTGCCACCAATAATGCCCATTCATAATAAAATTGTCCTCTTTTCTTATGAGTTCCATTAGCATAATAACGTCCCAGTTGGAGGAGGACTTGAGTAAAATTGTGACCACAATCCAAGCTTGGAAGTCCAGAGAATAGCTTTACTGCTTTGACATAGTAGTGCTCTGCCAAAAAATTGGCTGCTAAATGCAGGCAGAGAGTTCCAAAATTAGCCAGAACTACAGCATGGTTGTGTACCATATCAGCCTCTTCTGAAATGTGCAGAGCTTTGTAGTAACTCACAACAGCTTGTTTTGTGTTGTTGGTTCGTTTCAAAGCAATGGCAGTCATATTATAAACAACACCTAACTGCTGAGGACTACTCAATGAAGAGTCTATTATGGTATTTAAAATGGCCAAAGCTACAGTATTTTGCCTGTGAAGAATATATAACCAAGCAAGTGAAATTAAATGGTTAATAGTTTCTCCAGCATGGGCAGAAGTATTGAAGTGCAGTACTTTCTCCATATAAACAATGGCTTCTCCATACAGTCTGTGATGACTGTACAGTTCCGATAAGCTAAGATAAATTGTACTGCACAGTTTTTGCTGCTCATTGGTAAATGCTGAGGAAAGTGCCTGTCTGAGATAAGGCGCAATTTGGGATGGGAGCATTTGCCCAGCTTTCCTCAGCCTATGGAGTTTGGGAGCATTTTTGGTGACTAAATCAATGCTTCTCAAAGAGTCCATTAGAGTATATGATCCCTGGGAAGAGGCAACCTTTATGCAACTTAGCACAATGTGTGGCAAGCATTTTTGACTGTAGAACTCACCTAGTTTAAAATAGCAGTCGGCTGACAATGAGCTCTTTGGTAAATCCAAGTCATTATTCAAAAGCTGCAGCCTTTCTAGGAATGGTAGTGCCTCTTCATATTGTTTAAGTTTTGTGTAATGTTTTGCCAATAGGAAGCATGCTCTGGCTTCTGCATGCTTGCTCTGACTCAGTACTGTCCTCTTTAAAGCATATCTTAGTATGTCAGACTCCATGTCGGTGCTACAGATGTAGTTGGGAATTCCCATGAGCAGGGAAGTAACCTTGTCAAAAATATGAGCACATTTTTCTTTGTTCTTCTGTTTCAAGTAGATGACTGTTAGATTTGTATAAAGAGCAACTACAAGATACAGGTCACTAAAACCTCCTCTTATAGCTCCTAAGGCTTCTTCAAAATAAACGCGAGCTTGGGAAAATTTAAGCTTTCTAACACTCAGTCTACCCAAGAGAAAGCATAACCTTGTTAGGGCCCAAGGCAGATTTGCTTTCTTTGCTGCCTCCCTTGCCAGTCCAAAATAGTCAACCAGTTCGTCTTCACCAGTGTAGCCATAAAATGTAGCGTTAAGAAACGGGAAGGAGAAGTCATACAGGTTTTTGAAGTGCACCTCATATTCTTTACTGTTTAAGAACAACAATAATGACTCAAAGACCCCAGACCCTTGATCTTCTTTATCTTCTTGTATGCAGAAACGTGGCTCTTCAGCCAAGGCACAGGTCTGCTGATTTGAAGAGCTAGGAAAATCGTTCCCTTGACTAGATGTCCCTTTCAACTGGAGCTGGAAATCTTTACATTTCATAAGGGATTCTTTTACCATCTCCCTCATTCTACTGGAGTCTGTATTAGATGAGGGATGTGGCATTTCTGAAATTCAAAAGCAAGTTAGAGATTCAACTAAATACATGAATATAGACAGATTTATGGGGCAGGAAATTCAAGCAAAATTAATCGACAGACAGTGGTGTAAAGAAAACAAATAGAACTTTCATTTTCTCTTGAGAAGACTTTTAATGTTTATACTCTTCAATGAAGCAGAATACTTGTGTGAGGGTTATAAATACAGCTAGTGGGAAAATGGTTGTTTTTCCCCATTGAAAATTTTGACTTTTTTTTAAAAACAAACAAACACTTTTCCCCTCCAGGTTTTGGTTGCTAAAAACTGCCACAAATTGAAATAAATTTCAGGCAAAAACTGCCAAAAACTCTCTCTCAAAATAAAACAACAAACTTAAATCAGTTTGGGCTTTTTGTTTGTTTGTTTTCTGACAGAAATATATAACGTTCAAGAAAAGAAAACACTCTACAAAAAATTTCATTTAGTTGAAAACCCAATTTTTCAACTAAAAAAATTAATAGAAATTTTCCAACCAACCCTAGTCGTAAAAAGCCATCCTATTAACTGTAATGATATTGCGTTATCTCTTTGTTTCTCTGAACATAGGAGTATGCTGGGAAGATTAAAGATGTAGCAGGCCTATAGCCTCAGTGATGAGCCTTTTTCAGTTAATGAAAAATGAGTCTAGAATGAGTCAGATCTGTGCTGTGTTTGGTGCAATTGCAAATAAGAAGCAAATCCTGCTTCCTTCCACCCTCCAGCAATGGAACTAGCTCAGAGGGATTGGGAGGGGGAGCAATGTGCAGGATTTGGTAGGCCACTCAGGATATGCAATTCCCCTGGTCAGAGGAGAGCCCAGCTTTGCAAGGACTCCCCTGCATGGTGCATACAGAGGAGTTTGGAAAGGGACTAAAGGATGCTATAATAAGTCCTTCTGTCACACATCTCACCTCCTGGAAGGTGGTCTAGGGCCACAGAAGCCTATTACTGCCATCATGACCTCCAACCTAGGGGAAAGTTTCCTCTTTCAGTCTATGGGCCAGATCCTCAGCTGGTGTAAATTGACTTTAATGGAGCTACACCAATTTACACCAATTGATAACTGGTCCTTCTCAGTCTAGGTTCTCCTACTGCTGCCATCACTGTGACATCTGAATGCCTTATACATTTATTAAAGGGAACAGAAGAAGTTATCCATCTCACTCTCCTTCCCCAATTCTCTGAAGGCTTCTTTCCCCACATTTTGTAGATCTCACTAGTTCTCAGCCCAGGTAGTTGAGGTTAGCACGGGGGAGAGGAATTGCCCATAGACTTTGTCAATTAGGAAAAGAACAATTGAGTATCACTAAGAGTTTATGGGGGCTGCACATTTAGAAAGTTCTGTGAACTCCCACGAATTCCTGCCCCAAAACTATCCAGCAGGATTCTCATTTTATATTTAGAATGTAAGCTTGTAAGAGCAGGAACCATCTCATTGTTATGTGTGCGTTCAGTGCTTAGCACAACTGAACCCTGATCCAAGACGTAGGACCAAGATGCAACAGCAATACAAATAATAATATTAAATGACAGCAAAACATCATCAGGAAAACGCTCATGAGATGATCACACCCTAAGAGCATGAAACTGTTTGTGGCAGATTCTGAACACTTCATGAGTGTCACATAACACATTCTGCCTTCCTAGCCAGAGAAATTTACAGCAGGACTGCATGACAAGGGAAAAGGGAGGTCTGAAAAAGGAGTATATAACAACAAAAGTATATAACACAAAACCTTTCTGTGAACAGACACAGAAGGGGGGGGGGAGAATCATACCAAACAGAAACAACAATTTTAAAATATGAAAACCTATTAATTGTCCTACAATAAGATCAGAAACAAAGACCTAAGATGATCAAAAATAATATAAAATATATTATACATTTTACCTTGTTCTTGAGGGTTCTGAAATTCTAATTCTTCTAATCTGTCTAAAAGAAAATGAAAATAGCACCAGTAATTATACCCTGTCTTTTCTCCAGCAGGACTATTTAATCCTTTCTACCTACAGTATTTCAGGTGTGTTATGGATGTTAAAAAGAATGGATCATTAATATAAACTTGTAAAAATTAACAAAAAGCTTAGTTCACTGGCGAGCTACTCCTATGCTTATGATTCACTTCTTCTACACTATTACAATCATTCATGTTCATTGCACAACATGTAACATTTAAGAGTAACTGTACCTCTGCCTGAACATATGGCAGTGGACAGCTATAAAAGTAAAACTGACCTGGAGTTAAAGCAGGTGGCTGTGGCATTACACAATATCTAAACTAATCTATTGGTAATATTAGAATATATTTTTGGTATCTATGACTGGACAGTATAAAAATATAAAGCTCTCCCCTAGAATGCAGTATAACCCAAAAAACACTATGTTATAACATTAGAACATTATAACCCATATATTTTCTAACAGCCATATTCATGATCCAGATTTAAATGCTATGTGTGTTTAACAGAGCACATCTAAAGAAGAGCTAAGAATGGTCATATTATGTAGAACAGACTATCAAATCTTCCACAAAGGATTTCTAATCAATTGCAAACAACCTCCATAACCGGTATTTGTATCTGGTTCCTTAACAAGTTCTGGCTTATGTCAATTCCTGTAGGATAATTTGTTTGATTGCATATTCTTCTATTGATGTTTCTGATTAAATTCAGTTACTCACATTATAAATGAACGACTTCATTGTCCTTCACATGCTAAATGCAACATAAAGCTGCTAAGAGTGAAGGAAATGGCTGAAAGTCTAAAATATAGACTCATGGAGCTTCAAGTTAAAGCAGGTTTGAAACTTTTTTATTTTAGAAGCCATTTAGAATGACATGTTGAGCTAATTAATGGTTTTATACTGGTACTTGCAGTATTTGCTTTGTTGTATATCCCTTATGAATCTTTTGTGCATAAATGCCAAAATTGTGTGTGTGTGTGTGTGTGTGTGTGTGTGTGTGTGTGTGTGTGTAAAAAACTATATACCAGGGTCATGGATTCTGTAATAACAAGTGTCAGAGAGACTGCAGGAGCTCCACACTACCCAAACCAGGTCCTGCTGCTGAAGGCTCCGTGGAGACCAGGAACTGCAGGCTGCTATTGAAGAAAAGCCTCCAGATCACGGTCAGGGAGAACCCCTCCTTCCCCTCCACCCTACGAGTCCATAAACAGGACCCTGTTTTGACTTTGGAAGGACAGAGGCTGAGGTACGAAGTGACCCAGGGAGCAGACTTGATAGCGTCCGCCCCCAGGCTGTATATCCAACCTGCCAGTCACAGGGCCCCAGTGGAGCAGGGAGAGCCTGGGTTCCCCTACTACCAGCTCTATAGACCCCCACCACTGGATAATACCGCTGGACTTCGATGCAACAAGCCTCCCCCTCCCCCAACACACTATAAGACAGGTTCTCACGGCTCTTCTATGAAACTTCTCCAATTTATCAACCTACTTTCAGAACTGGACACAGTATTCAAGTAGTGGTTGCACCAGTGACAAACGCAGAGATAAAATAACCTCTACTCCTACTGGAGATTCCCCTATTTATGTATCTGAGGATTGCATTAGCCCTTTTGGCCACCACATTACACCGGGAGGTCATGTTCAGCCACTTATCCACCACCACCCTCCAAATCTTTTCCAAAGTCATTGCTTCCCAGGATAGAGTCCACCATCTTGTCAGTATGGCCTACAATTTTTGTTCCTAGCAAAGTGGGAGGAGAATGGCTCCCTATTGTTTCTATCTGTGTATGGAAAAGTGAGAGGGCTTCTATAATAATAATAATGACTTTACATCAAAAATGCCAGTGCTATGAGAAAGAGAATGTTATTTCTTTGAACTGACAGATTATAGCTATTTTTCTACACTTTGAAAGCTCATTCAGGCATAGAGGTGTGTGTTTGCATTAGTATTCAACCTTAACTGAGAACAATACAATACAGTATTTGGCTGTATGCATTGCATCTTTTATAATGCAGCATCCTATAACATTTTAAAGCTGCAAGATCGATTTAACTGTGAAACCATTTCTTGGGGGCATGTTGGAGCCACATTGTTTGAGTCACTCAAAAGTGCACAAAAAAGAATGGGTGAAAACCCTGCAGTGACAGTCTTGCGTCAGCAGGAGACTTGTGTAGATGATCTAAAAGGACTTTCCATATGAAATTTCTATGATATAAATGCACCTGCCAATAAAAGTCAAAATGCCTATAAATGGGGAAAACATCTCACTGAGATATAGAAAGAATCAATAAAAATAACTGAGGAGTAATGGGAACTATGCATGCATCCTGAGGAGAGAATCCATCCCTCAAAGAATAGAACCTGTCCTTACCTACTCTATACACAGTGCAAACTTCTGTGTTTGATGTTTGCTTCAATAAATGCACCACATCCTCTTCCACAACATTTCTTTCTTTTGCAAAAAAAGTTTTCTCTTCCTCATCAAGAAAATCCAGATTTTGTTGTCTACAAAAGGGAATAGTAAGTTTGAACAACAGCTATTATCACATTTCTTATATCTTATTCCTTTGCATTATTAGTATATTTGGCTTATGCAGCACACAGACATAACATGCACCGTGTCCCCCTTTATTAGCTTGCCCACTAGAGGATATCAGCCTACTACTGCTACCAGCTAAATGACTAACTCTTTTAGTTCAAGTGTCATAGGTCTGAGCTGCAGAGCTGAAGATCCCAGGTTTAAACCCTGCTAACAAACCATCCCAGGTTTATTATAATTTGTGCTTCTTACAGGAAATGATGGAAATCTTTGCATTATCATAGAATCAATTGTTGTGTGTACAAAATTGATATTGGTAACTGTGCATGCAAATGTGTATTGATAATGTCAATTGTCCATGCTGGTAATCCCTTTTCAAGCACATCAAAGGAAGTTATCAATATTCCTGTATCATGGTAGCATTTTATTACAACAGTCATTCATTGTGGTAAGATTGCCTGTATCATGATATTGCTTTTCCAGTAATCTTTAAGGGCCAAATTTTCAAATGGGCCTCAAAAGTTGCACCTGCAAGTTTTATAAGCATACTGTTTCCATGTGCAAACCCTCCATACGTTTGAATCAATGAGCTCCACTCAGTTCAAGATGATACAGCCTGCAGTGCCCACAGACTGAACCTCAGAATAGAAGTGTTTGCAATCTATCCTAGGAAAGTTAGGAGTTACCCTCAGGCCACTGCCAGGTTACCAGTGTGGTCCTCGGTTGAGGCTTGGATGCCTCTGTCTAACATGGATCACTGGAGTCACTGAGTGTGGAGACTACTGAAACGGAAAGACCTGTGGCAAGGAAAAAATAGACTGAACCAAGTGGGTACGATGCACCTTCTGGGACAACAGGAACTGCTCACATTTGGATCTGGGTTACTAATGGAAGAGAAGCAGCTTATGCTGCAGTTTTCTTTGTTTGTGTTTGTTTATACAAGTGTATGTCACACAATGGAAACTCTCTCCATAAAGAGATCTAAGAGTTTTACAAACAAAAAGTATATTAAAAGACTTAAAAAATATTTTACTGTGCCCCTTTAAATTCATTGTTTAAAATATTATGCACATAGTACTTACTCAGTTCCAGAGGCGTCAGGTTTAACGTGGCTGGTCTTTACAAAACCAATTTGACCCGTCAACATATGCCTTCCAACAAACCACTCCAGGCATTCTATGAAGTAGCCAATTATTTCAATTTTGTCTCCACTCTGGAAGCTAATCTCTTCAGGCACAGCACTTGCATAACTAATCACTGCTCGAGAAGATCCCGTAGCTGCATAATAAGGTTTTGCAGATACATTAATTTGAGAATATGATAATATGGCTACATAAGCATTTAACATCATGGTGTCTCAGCATAATGAGGGAGAATATTATGGCCAAAGACAGTTCTGGCATTGCTGTGAATTGCACTCATGGTGAGGAGAGATTTATTACTTTTTGATGCTTTAAAGCAAGCAATTGCTGTTTAGAGCACTTCAGTATTGTATAAAGTCCTTCAACCCGTATAAAACAGTATTTAAAATGTATTCAAAATTCCACCTGGTTTAAAAGGTGAACATAATGGTAATTTACCTACTTTGCTAGTCTGTTACAAAAGAAGTGGTGAATAGATTTTGCAACACCTGCTTGTAGGTTTGATAGAAAGAAAATCCCCAGAAGGAGGTTACAGTAAACCCTGTTGAAGCAGGAGCTGGTATGGTCCAAACAACAATGGGGATGGGACTGCAATTTGCAATCTAAATATCCCCACATAGGCAATGTCCAATGTTATATAGATGCATCTAACATCATAAATGTGTATTATTTAGAGTTAAATACAGCATGGTGCTGTTTTCTTAGGTCTGGAACAGTGATTGGTTCCTCTGGACACTGTCCTGACCATGACATGTCTGAGGGATGCTAACTGGCCCTGCTGGTAATCAACAGATCAAAAAATTGAACATTTCAAATTTTTAAAAAAATCTAGAAAGATGTTAAGAAATTTAATCCCCTCTTTCCTCCATTTTTTGAAAAGCTTGTGAGCTGATTGACATGTTTTTAAGATTTCAAATTTCAAAAACAAACATTAAAATAGAGTCTTTTCTGCTTCCTTCCAATCAATCCAGTAATTACTAGTGCTCTTATTATTCTCAGATATTACCTACAGTAAAATCCCTCTAGTACTGGTTTCTAGTTGTCAAAGCTACAGGTCTTTTGGTGACACTGATTTTGCCTAAGAGCACCAGGATTTGTTCTATAGTAAATAAATGTGAATCCATGCATGTCATACCTGTTAAATAGATCTAGGACTATGTTAATCTAGAATTATAATGATTGGGATAAGTCAAAGAATGGAAAACAAAATAAACCACAGTTAGAAAATAACTGATCACATGCTACATGGACTGCTGTGGCTGTTTGAGACAAAAATGTGTGTGTGTGTGGTGTACGCACATGCATGCACTTGTTCATTATATATAAATGATTTCAATTTCCAAAATTCCTTCTTTTCTTTACAAACTTTAAATGTCAGGCCTATGGGATAGTTTATTAATACATTTCTTTTGACTGTATTATATTATTTATCTACTTGATATAGGTGCCTTGAAATATGAATGAATATTTATGAGAAAAACAATAAAATAAAATTGAAAAAGTCAAGACGATAGACCTTCAGAGTTTAGACACATGCTAGACATCATTGCTAGACATTAATTAGACACATGGCTATTGCCTGTAAAGCACTTCTGGATGAAAGATGCTCAGTAGATATACCATGCTTAAATATAGTTATATGCAGAGATTTCTGCCAGCCCTCCTATATTACAGCACCATAATTGCTATGGCAATTTTGCTATTCTAGTACAGCTAAATGAGAAGGTGCGAACATTACCAAACCCTGTAAAAATCTAGCTCTGAGAATGTATATAATGCTGTTTAAATATCTATAAAATGAGATGCAAAAGTTTAGATAGAGTTTCTTACCTATTTTCTTGCTGCATTTAGACTCCATTTTGCTAGCAAAATTACCAGGATCAGAGTATACTTTAAGAAACCATCTAGAGGAAGGAAAAAAGGGCACTGGAATAAGTATCTGAAACACCTCCCTAGAAGGTTTTCATAGTGGCAGGGATATTCTAAACTTCTGTTTCTCCAAACTTTTATTCATTTCAGTGCTTCTGCCTATACACTTTAAATACATATGACATTTATCAGTGTGGTAACTGAGCACCATAGAATCTGAAGGAGGCTGGAAATATAATGAATGATATTCTGTCCATTTCTTGATTATGCAAACGGTGTCATTGTTGAGCACTCATTACAGGTACAGCTGGCTGGAAGAAGAAAGGGGAGCTGGGGGGGAAGGGGGAGGGGGGAAATCACAAAATTTTCCACTATTTTTTCCTAATTCTTGGTTGAAATTTTGTTTTGATGCATATTTGATTACCAGCTCTACCTCAAAAAGGTATTGATGACCTCAGCATTAAATTATTCAATATGGCAAGTTAACTACGCAGCAATAGCTGAATTTAGTCATATAATAGAGCTGGGCTAAGACATTCCATGTGAAATTTAACACTTTACGCATTTCCCTGTTTTAAAGTTTGCAGAGCTTTAGTAAAAATACGGTGGCTCATGTACAACTCTTTAGCTCTTTGGGGCAGGGACTGTTGTTTTGTTCTGTATTTGTACAGTGCGGCCTAGTCCATGATAAGTTAGTAATAGGAATAATAATAATCCCTTTTTGGTCAAAGGGAAAGATAGGCTCAATTATCTGTGAAGGTTTCAACTATATTTTACGAATACATTTCATATTGTGAGTATCAGCTGGGATGGGTTACAGGAATGAAGTCAAATGGTATTTGTTTTGCTTTGCTGATTGGTTCAACTAACCCATTCGCTCAGGAGGGTCAGCAGAAGCCATTTTGATTTGCTTTGACTTGTTTTTCTAGATAAAGAGGCTGTATTTTAGGTGTGCTCCTTCAGCCGGTCATAAAAACAAAAAACAAAACACAGCATTTCTGCTTTTCTTCTAGGGGTCAGACATATTTCCTGGGATTTCTTAGTAACCACGGACACCAACTTATGGTCCCTGTTTCAGCCTCAGATCTCTATGGGCCAGCAGCACCAATAGAGTGGTTCTCTGCTGATCAGTGCTTAATTTGTAATGAAAGAGGTGCCAGGGCTATAAATTGCCAAGCCTAGAGGTGCTGGGACTCAGCATTGGCACAAATTGAGCACCGATGCTGATCCCACTCATCTGAATTTAGGGATTAGTGACCCTGGGCTGATCCCCAAAGAGACTGCAGAAAGGAGCTTGACTGCCACCTGCCAAATAAGCTGGAGTGAGGTAAAAGTCCTTCCCGACTAAGATGATGTAAGTGAAAACTTTTTTTCCACGTTTTGGTATTTTGAAAGTGAAAAATGCTCATCACTTTGACACCACTCCAGAGTTTTTCAAAACCTATGTCATTTCCATTGCATCCTTAAACATCCAAGTGGCTAGCCACTAGAGTCAGACAGAAGGGACGTTGAATTAATATCCAATACAAAACATAGTAAACCATCTCCCTTAATACTGCATTATGGCATCAACACTTATTTATCTGACTTGGTGTGGAACTTAAGAAGGAAATGAGTGAGAGACCTATGACACTCCTGAATAAAGAAGGAGGGAACCCTCCAAAGCCAGCTACAAAATGCCTGTATATAAATACACATTCTTATACATATGAAATAGAAACTGAAGTCAGATGCCTACTGATGAAAAGGGATCAAAGTCTCTGCAGCAGGTTTAGCCAATAAGGTCAAGTCATCACCCAGCGATCCAGAGATGTCTTCAGTAACTCTTCTGTTCTCTTGATAAACTTTCACTTCCACGTCTGCAGCCGTTGTCTCTTTTATGAGGTTGTCAGGACATAAGACAAAGAAAGTTCCTTAAAAAGAAATAAATATATTTCATATTTTACAGAGATTGAATTGTTTTAATGTCACATGTGGCTTTTAACACAAGCATCTAGAATGACCATTTTAATTGATATTATTCAGAAGACTATTTTTAATCATAATTTTAACAGATTTTTTAAATTCTAAATGTTTATTAGCCAGAATGAATTTAATGCAAACTAAAATGAAATTTATACACCTCTACCCCGCTATAACGCAACCCGATATAACACGGGTTCGCATATAGTGCCGTAGCAGCAAGGCTCCGGTGACACTTTAAAGGTTCCAGGGCTCCGGCTGCTGCAGGGATCCCCAGGGCCCTTTAAATCACCACCGGAGCCCTGCTGCCACTACCCCGGGGCTGCAGCAGCGGGGCTCGCCGGCAATTTAAAGGGCCCGGGGCTGTGGCTGCTCCAGGCCCTTTAAATCTCCACTGGAGCCCCGCCGCTGCTACCCCGGGGCTGCGGCAGCAGGGCTCGGCTGGCGATTTAAAGGGCCCAGGCTCCCTGCAGCGGCCGGAGCCCGGAGCTCTTTAAATCACTGCCGGAGCCCTGCCACCGCTACTCTGATATAACGGCGTTTCACCTATAACGCAGTATGGATTTTTGGCTCCCCACGACCGTGTTATATTGAGGTAGAGGTGTATGTGCAAAATGTGGAGCAGAGTCAACAACTGTAGAATTCTTTTAAATTGTAACATTAGAAGGCATCAAAGGACTTAAGACACACTAGGTGATGTAGTGCCCGAGGACCTGATTTTGCAATCCTTGCTAACTCATTGGCGTCAATGATAGTACTCATGTGAATAAGGGCTGCAGAATCTGGGTCATATATTTTTAAAGTCAGGAGGTTTTTAATATTCCTAGGTATGTTTATTTACGGGGCTTGTAGAAGAAAAAAAAGTTTAAAAAATGTTCTGCAGCTATTTAGGCTATTTACTGCCAATACTTCTAAAAAGATTCAAGATTCTTCTAACTTTGTACAATATTATGGTTTTTGTGCCAACTCTTTCTGCATACCTTCTGATGCAGTTAGCGTCGGGTTCAAGCCCAATGAAATCAGTGGAAAGGCTTCCATTGATTTCACTGGAAATGGATTAAACCCCAACATTTCACTCTTATATTTTCAAAAACAAAAATTTTAAGAGGCAATGGGGACAATACTTGTTTGTATATAGTTATCCTTTTTCAAATACAATCTTCCTTACCTTCCTGTATTAAGAGACCTCTGTACATCAAATTTAGAGACTCTTCATTTATACAGACTTCAATTCCAGTTTCTTCTTGTTTATCCTCATTCTCTTCTTGGGAACAGAGCCAGAAAGACTGATCTAGCAACAAATTCTCCATGCAGTGATTTATAAAACCTAGTAAAAAATTAAGGTAGTCTCTTTAGTTAAATTAACACAGACTTCTCCAAAAGGTGGTTAGCAGTCCGACAATCCAAATTATTGCTTAAAATACAATGTCCAACTGCTGTTGGATTGCAGTGTTGGCAAAATGCACATGGAAAACTCTCATTAACATCAAGAGGAATTATGACAGACTCAAGGATATACACATAAGAGACATGAATGGATCGATGCTGATTTATTCATCGTAGTATCTGCTCAGTAGGAGTAGCAGTGAATTTTAAGATTTTAATTTATTTCTACTGCCAACAAATAGCAATTTGCAAATAGCAGCAAATATGTAAGAGATGCTGTAGTAGGTCCTAGCCGGGGCTCGACCCTTTCGGACAGGAGGGGAGCCACACCGACTCACTACTGTGGGAACAAGTAGTCAGTTAGTCCCGAAACTCCGGCTCTTTAGTGCAGAGTCGGAGCAACCACAGTTAAAGCTCAGGCCCTTGACTGCAGGGGCTGAGCGAGCGAATAGTTCAGAGCCCAGGCCCTGGATCAGGGCGGGGCAACCACAGTTAGGCTCAGGCCCTTGTTTGCAGGGGCTGAGCAAGCAAATAGTTCAGAGCCCAGGCCCTGGATCAGGGCGGGGCAACCACAGTTAGGCTCAGGCCCTTGTTGCAGGGGCTGAGCGAGCAAATAGTTCAAAGCCCAGGCCCTGGATCAGGGCGGGGCAAACACAGTAAGGCTCAGGCCCTTGTTGCAGGGGCTGAGCGAGCAAATAGTTCAAAGCCCAGGCCCTGGATCAGGGCGGGGCAAACACAGTAAGGCTCAGGCCCTTGTTGCAGGGGCTGAGCGAGCAAATAGTTCAAAGCCCAGGCCCTGGATCAGGGCGGGGCAAACACAGTAAGGCTCAGGCCCTTGTTGCAGGGGCTGAGCGAGCAAATAGTTCAAAGCCCAGGCCCTGGATCAGGGCGGGGCAAACACAGTAAGGCTCAGGCCCTTGTTGCAGGGGCTGAGCGAGCAAATAGTTCAAAGGTACGCCTAGGCTTGCTGTAGCCGAGCGTTGGGTGAGGGGGAAGCCTGCCACCCGTGCAGGGGGTGGCAGGGGGGAACGCAGGCCCACCCACTCCACTGCGTTCCAGCCCGGGGCCCTAACAGCGGTTGCTGCCGCTGCTGGTCAGTGGGGTATCCAGACCGCAACACACTGACATAGGCTCACATTCAGTTGCAGCCGGACCGGGGTCGGCTATCCCCGGGCCACTTCCGTGATCCCCCTCAGATCCTACCTCGCTCGTCGCGCCGGGCTCAGGCCAGTCCACCTGCATGGGCTCCTCTGGGCCGGGGCTCGGTGGCAGGTCCGGTAGCTCGGCCGGGAAGTCAGGCCAACGGTCCCCAGGCGGCTCCTCTGGGTAGCAGCAGGGGCGGAGGGGTTCGGGTCCAGTCTCACCCTCAGGGTTAGTGGGGTCCGGTTCCCAGGGGTTCTCCCAGTGGCGGGCGTGAGCGGGCTCCGGCGGCTCCTCTTCGTAGCGGGCCCGGGGTAGCTCAGGCCAGCCAGGGTCCAAGCCCCGGTCTTCAACGGTCTCCTGGGCAGGAGCTCCCGGCCGCACGTCTGCTCCCTGCGGTGGCTGGGCTCCAACTGAGCTCTGGCGGCCGGCCTTTATACTTCCTGTCCCGCCCCTTGACTTCCGGGGGGCGGGGACAGGCGGTGGTGGTCCCACCCACTCTGGTGCCGGCACGTGGGCTCCCTCTTCTGGACAGGAGGGGAGCCACACCGACTCACTACACACCCCCCCCCTTAAGACTGGCTCCCGCCTGTCGGGGCCAGGTCCTCCCATCTCCCCTATGCGGGATAGGAAGTCCGCATTCGTATGGTCCTTACCAGCTCGATGCTGGACCGTAAATGCGTAGGGTTGTAAAGCGAGGTACCACCGCATAATGCGGGCATTATTATCTTTCATCCGCATTAGCCACCGGAGGGGGGCGTGGTCTGTGACGAGGGTGAACGGGGCCCCGAGGAGGTAGAAGCGCAGGGCATCGCAGGCCCACTTCACCGCGAGGGCCTCTTTTTCCACCACGGCGTAATTCCTCTCACGGGGGAACAGCTTCCGGCTGAGATATACTACGGGGTGGTCCTTTCCCTCCACTTCTTGGGACAGGACTGCCCCTAATCCTACGCCAGAGGCGTCCGTCTGCAGGATGAATGGGCGTTTAAAGTCTGGGCTATAGAGAACCGGTTCCTGGCAGAGGCACTTCTGCAGTGTCCGGAAGGCCGCTTCACACTCGGGGGACCATCGTACCTGCCGGGGGCTGTCCTTCGTCAGAAGCCCAGTTAAGGGTGCTGCGATGGTCGCGAACTGGGGGATGAACCGTCTGTAATACCCGACGAGGCCCAGGAACTGCCGAACGTGCCGTTTGGTCGATGGGGTGGGACAGTCCAGGAGGGCCTGGACTTTCCCGACAAGGGGCTTGACCCGTCCGCCCCCGACGGTATAGCCGAGATAGTTGGTCTCTTGCCAGGCAATCCGGCACTTTTTGGGGTTGGCGGTCAGGCCCGCCTGTCTTAGGGACCTTAGGACCGCCGCAACCCGGGGCAGATGATCCTCCCAGCCGCGGCTATAGATGACCACGTCGTCTATGTACGCCGCCGCATAGTCCTGATGGGGCTGCAGAAGTTTGTCCATCAGCCGCTGGAAGGTGGCTGGGGCTCCATGGAGACCGAATGGCATCCGTGTGAATTGGTACAGCCCCGTTGGAGTGGCAAAGGCGGTCTTCTCTTTTGAGGTCTCCTCGAGGGGGATCTGCCAGTAGCCTTTGCTAAGATCCAAAGTGGTGATATACTGGGCCTCCCCCAGGCGGCCCAGTAACTCGTCTACACGGGGCATCGGGTAGGCGTCGAAGCGTGAGATGGCGTTTACCCTCCGAAAGTCAATGCAGAAGCGGCGGGTACCGTCCGGTTTGGGCACCAGGACCACCGGACTACGCCACTCGCTCTGCGACGGTTCGATGACGCCCAGAGCCAGCATGGCTCTTACCTCCTCCTCGACCGCACCCCGCATCCGATAGGGCAGGGGCCGGGTCGTTTCTCGAACCACCTTTCCCGGCTCGGTCTGGATGGAGTGTTTGACCAGGGACGTATGGCCCGGTACGGCCGTGAAGGTTCGCTTGAAGGTTTTCAGCAGGCAGTTAGTCTGTTTACATTGCTCTTCCGTGAGCGATTGTCCCAATTGGGGTGCCGGGGGGTCATCCGTCGAGGGTACCTGGGGTCCCAATTCTGGCTCGGGCGGGCATGGGTTGATTAAGAGGCCCTCCCGGTCCTGCCACCGTTTCAGCAAGTTGACGTGGTACCGCTGGGTTTCCTTCCGCTTGTCCGGTTGCCGCACCTCGTAGGTGACGGGACCGACCTTACGCACAACTTCGTAAGGTCCCTGCCACCGGGCTAACAATTTTGACTCACTAGACGGGAGGAGGAGTAGGACACGGTCTCCTGGTTGGAACTCCCGGACTTGGGCTCCCTGATCGTAGGTCCGTTTCTGCCGTTCCTGCGCTGTCTTTAAATTTTCGCGGGCCAGGGCTCCGGCCTGGGCAAGGTACTCCTGTAACTGGATGACATATTTCAGGAGGCCCTGGGCTGGGGACGCTGACTGTTCCCAGGTCTCCCTCATCAGGTCTAGGAGGCCCCGCGGTCTGCGTCCATACAGCAGCTCGAAAGGGGAGAATTTTGTTGAGGTCTGCGGGACTTCTCGGATGGCTAGCAATAAGGGTGGAAGGAATTGGTCCCAGTGGCGGAGGTCCTCTGCGGGGAATTTCCGCAACATGCTTTTCAAAGTGCGGTTAAACCGCTCCACCAACCCGTCCGTCTGCGGGTGGTACACGGACGTCCGGAGTTGTTTGATGCCTAAGAGGGCACATACCTGTCGCAACAATTGGGACGTGAAGTTCGTTCCTTGGTCGGTCAGTATTTCTCTAGGCAGTCCTACTCGGGCGAAGATTTTCAGCAATTCCCCCGCGATAGACCGGGCGGTAATGCTTCGTAGGGGGATAGCTTCGGGGAACCGAGAGGCATAGTCCACCAAGACCAGGATGTATTGAAACCCCGCGGCACTCTTCGGGAGGGGGCCCACGAGGTCCATGGCGACCCGTTCAAAGGGTGTCTCCATCACTGGCATGGGGACCAGGGGCGCCTTGGGGATCCCGGGCGGGGCGACCCTCTGACACTCTGGGCAGGAGGCGCAATATTCTTTCACCTCCTGAGAGATTCCTGGCCAAAAGAAGCGCGCCAGGATTCGAGCGAGGGTCTTCTCTCGCCCCAGGTGCCCGGCGGCTGGCACATCGTGGGCCAACTTCATTACCGCCCGCCGGTGACACAGGGGCACTAACAGTTGGGTTTGCGGCTCCTGGGTGCGGGGGTCACGGTCCAGGCGGTAGAGCCGGTCCCGGCGTAGCTCAAAATGGGGCCACAGGGTGGCCCGCTGGGGGTCCACAACACTCCCATCTACTGCCGCGAGCTGCTCGTAGAAGCGGCTAAGGGTGGGATCCTCTCGCTGGTCCCGACAGAAATCGGTATCGAAGCGGGGCTGAGGGGCCGGCTCTGGTGGCGGTCCCGCTGCGTCCGTGTCGTCTATCTCGGTCGCCGGACCCTGCTCGGGGTCCTCTGAGGAGGGCCCCAACCGATCAGCCCCCAGGACCGGCGTGGACCGTAGGACTTCCTCAAAGGCCGGCCAGTCCCGACCGAGGATCACAGGATATGCAAGATGGGGAGCTACCCCAACCACCAGGTGTCGGGTGATCCCCGCGATGGTTAGGGGGACCCGGGCGCTGGGGTATGGTCGGACATCCCCATGGATGCATTGTAGATGAATAGATCCTAGGCGGGTCTCACCCGGCGGTACCAGGTCCTTACGGACCAACGTCTGACCACACCCTGAGTCGATCAAGGCCCGCGTCGTCCGTCCTCCGACGGCCGCCGGGATGGTCAGCTTGGGGTTCATGGCCGGCCTGGCTCGAGTGTGGCCCGCCCACACTTGCCCATAGCTGCAGTCCATCTCCGGACAGTCTCGCCGGAGGTGCCCCATCTTCCCACAACTGAAGCAGGGTCCGAGTTCCGGTCGTCTGCTCCGGGGGCCTTCTCGGCTTGGGCTCCGGGGGGGGCTTCGCCGAGCCCTTGGGGGCCCCTGGCCCGGGGCCACTGGTCCGGTCCGAGGAGCCGGGTCTGCGTGCCGGGTCTGGATCTCGCGGCGGGGGTCGGGCCTCGGTGCGGGGTGTCGTGGTCCGCTCGGGGTTTCCCCTTTCTTTTCGCCGCGGGCTGGTTCGGGCCCGGGGCGGCGGAAGGTGGGCCCTACTGCATCTTCGGCGGCCAGGAAGTCCTCCATTAGTGACACTGCCTGGGCCAGCGTCGTCGGCCGGTGGCGAAGCACCCAGGCGCGCCCTCGGGAGGGTAGGGTGTGCACGAACTGCTCCAACACCACCTGCTCGGTTACCTCCTCCGCCGTCCGGGTGCCGGGCTGTAGCCACCGTCGGCAAGCCTCTTTCAGGGTTTGGGCCACCACCCGCGGTCGGGCCCCGGTGGGGTAAGTCTGGCCCCGAAACCTTTGTCGGAAAGTCTCGGGACTGACGTCGAGGGCGTCCAATATCGCGGCCTTCACCAGGTCGTAGTCCCGTGCTTCCTCAGCCGCCAATCCCCGATAGGCCACCTGGGCCGCCCCCGTCAGGTAGGGGGCTAAGAGGGTAGCCCACTGGTCCCTGGGCCACCCGGCGACGAGGGCTACCCGCTCGAACGTGACCAGGAATGCCTCCGGGTCGTCGTCTGGGCTCATCTTTGTCAAGCGAAGGGGGGCAGCTAACCGTGGCATCTCCGCAGCCTCCCCCGCCGGCCCCGCCGCGGGGCGAGGGAGCGTGACCAGCAGCTGCTGCAGCTGGACTCCCAACTGCCGCACCAGCTGTTGCTGCTGCTCGAGCTGGGCTGTGTGCTGCTCCTGCTGCAACTGGAGTTGGGCGGCATCTCGCTGTTGTTGCTGTGCGAGCTGAGCGGCCTGCTGTTGCTGTTGCTGCTGCAGCTGGGCCGTCTGCTGCCGCTCCTGGCTCTCCGTGAGCAGCTGAAACAGCCGCTCCATATCCATTCCTTAGAACGGGGGGGGCAACTGCCACTCCCCCTCTAGCCCCTTCTCACAGGGGCAGGGGCTCGGGCCCCACGTTGGGCGCCAAATGTAGTAGGTCCTAGCCGGGGCTCGACCCTTTCGGACAGGAGGGGAGCCACACCGACTCACTACTGTGGGAACAAGTAGTCAGTTAGTCCCGAAACTCCGGCTCTTTAGTGCAGAGTCGGAGCAACCACAGTTAAAGCTCAGGCCCTTGACTGCAGGGGCTGAGCGAGCGAATAGTTCAGAGCCCAGGCCCTGGATCAGGGCGGGGCAACCACAGTTAGGCTCAGGCCCTTGTTTGCAGGGGCTGAGCAAGCAAATAGTTCAGAGCCCAGGCCCTGGATCAGGGCGGGGCAAACACAGTTAGGCTCAGGCCCTTGTTGCAGGGGCTGAGCGAGCAAATAGTTCAAAGCCCAGGCCCTGGATCAGGGCGGGGCAAACACAGTAAGGCTCAGGCCCTTGTTGCAGGGGCTGAGCGAGCAAATAGTTCAAAGCCCAGGCCCTGGATCAGGGCGGGGCAAACACAGTAAGGCTCAGGCCCTTGTTGCAGGGGCTGAGCGAGCAAATAGTTCAAAGCCCAGGCCCTGGATCAGGGCGGGGCAAACACAGTAAGGCTCAGGCCCTTGTTGCAGGGGCTGAGCGAGCAAATAGTTCAAAGCCCAGGCCCTGGATCAGGGCGGGGCAAACACAGTAAGGCTCAGGCCCTTGTTGCAGGGGCTGAGCGAGCAAATAGTTCAAAGCCCAGGCCCTGGATCAGGGCGGGGCAAACACAGTAAGGCTCAGGCCCTTGTTGCAGGGGCTGAGCGAGCAAATAGTTCAAAGGTACGCCTAGGCTTGCTGTAGCCGAGCGTTGGGTGAGGGGGAAGCCTGCCACCCGTGCAGGGGGTGGCAGGGGGGAACGCAGGCCCACCCACTCCACTGCGTTCCAGCCCGGGGCCCTAACAGCGGTTGCTGCCGCTGCTGGTCAGTGGGGTATCCAGACCGCAACACACTGACATAGGCTCACATTCAGTTGCAGCCGGACCGGGGTCGGCTATCCCCGGGCCACTTCCGTGATCCCCCTCAGATCCTACCTCGCTCGTCGCGCCGGGCTCAGGCCAGTCCACCTGCATGGGCTCCTCTGGGCCGGGGCTCGGTGGCAGGTCCGGTAGCTCGGCCGGGAAGTCAGGCCAACGGTCCCCAGGCGGCTCCTCTGGGTAGCAGCAGGGGCGGAGGGGTTCGGGTCCAGTCTCACCCTCAGGGTTAGTGGGGTCCGGTTCCCAGGGGTTCTCCCAGTGGCGGGCGTGAGCGGGCTCCGGCGGCTCCTCTTCGTAGCGGGCCCGGGGTAGCTCAGGCCAGCCAGGGTCCAAGCCCCGGTCTTCAACGGTCTCCTGGGCAGGAGCTCCCGGCCGCACGTCTGCTCCCTGCGGTGGCTGGGCTCCAACTGAGCTCTGGCGGCCGGCCTTTATACTTCCTGTCCCGCCCCTTGACTTCCGGGGGGCGGGGACAGGCGGTGGTGGTCCCACCCACTCTGGTGCCGGCACGTGGGCTCCCTCTTCTGGACAGGAGGGGAGCCACACCGACTCACTACAGATGCATTTAAGAAAAGGCCATGAAGTCCAAATATTGATGGGGGAAATTTCAGAGTTCTAATCAAAGAGTATTTTGCATAGTCAGCTGCTCAGTGCCTCATGATATGTGCTGTTCACAAAGGTCTTGCCAGCCCATTAGCCAGCAGTGCCTAATCCTCTTGTCTTTCTTCACCTTACTAGACTTTTACTACCACTGCAACAAGTCGTGTCATCAGTTCCCTACTTCTTCCTAACATTTTTCATCCCTAACTGTGCAGAATTCAAGACTCAAGAACAAATACATTGGTATCAGGATCATGAATAAACTGAGCAAAACTATATGTCTACAAATCAAGTTCTCTAGATGGGAAACCTCATGGGATTTTCTATCCCTGATATATTTCCTTGCAGGATTCTCTCACCTCTTACTTAATCCTCCAACACTGGATGCTCAACTTCAGACACCTAAGAGGTGCTGAGCTCCCAAAACTCCAGTTAAAGTCAATGGAAGCTACCTGTGTTCAGCAGCTCTCAGAATCAGGCCTAAGGCCCAGATTTTCAAGGGTCAAAATTTGAAATATCTAGAGCCTGATTCCAGAGGTGCCGAACACCTTTCAGCTGGAATTGGTAGTGGTCAACATCTCTTAAAAATCTGGTTCTAAGTTACTGAATTTAAGCACCCAAATATGTAGGCAACGAAAAAAACATGGACATGTTTGAAAAATTGCCTTTAAATTTCCTACATAAAAAAATTTCCATTGTGTTGTCAGAGATTAATCTGGCAGACCCAAAGAGCTAATCATTTCTATATTCTGAATCTTGTATGCCTTATATCTTAAAACTCTCACTAAATGCAATAGGACAGAGATGATACCATTTGACAGAGTTCATTGAATTGAAATTGAGTTTAGAACATGGAAGGCATGCAAGGCCTATAGTCGAATGTCCGCTTTGGAAGCTAGCTGAATAATTATGCATGCATGTGAACTAGAAGATCATCCCTAGAATCATGCTATCTATGTGACAAGAATGAGTTTTTTTCTATAAGATGCTGCTGTTAATAGGATAATTAAATCTCCTTGGGAAAGGCTATATTAAGAAGATGGAACCTTGGTCCAGTGGTTAGGGTTCTAGTTTGGGACATGGAAGACCTGGGTTCAATTCCTGGTTCTGCTACAGATATCTTGGGTAAGTCATTTCATTTATGGAGATATACCTGCCTCATAGAATTGGAAGGGACCCTGAGAGGTCATCAAGTCCAGCCCCCTGCCTTTACTAGCAGGACCAAGTACTGGTTTTTTGCCCCAGATCCCAAGGTGGCCCCCTCAAGGATTGAACTCACTACCCTGGGTTTAGCAGGCTAATGCTCAAACCACTGAACTATCCCTCCTCCCCCCTTATCTGTGCCTCATCTGCAAAATGAGAATAATCGTACTTCCCTACCTCAAAGGGTGTTGTAAAGACATAAAAGACTCAGGTGCTCAGATGCGGGCGGAGGGCTATAAGTATCTGAGATAGATAGTATTGCTTTAAAACAATCAAAAATTATACATTAAGAACCAATGCTTTTATCTTGCTAATCCCTTTCAACAATTGTTTCCAGCTAATCAAAAAATTATGTTTGCAATAAAAATACAACAAAAATATTGAACAGTCCTATGGATGAAATTACTTTACCAAGGGAATAGTAGGTTAAAAACTTCCATATTTCTTCAAATGTTTTAAATGTCACCACTATTAGGTCTTGGTCACTGTGAATAGACAACAATCTGGCAGACAGCTCCTAACAAAGCAAGCAAACAAACACATTATTTTATTATAATCTTACAGGTATTAATAGATTCATTAAGGTATATTAGTCATTAAATGCAAGAAAAAACGTTTATCTAAACACACACAAAATCAGAAAATTAAAAAGCTAAGGTTCTTCATAGTGTCAGTTACTCATCCACATTACACATACAGAATAGATGAAAAAATACAGACTCCACTAACATCAATGGCAAAACTTCCATTGGCTTCACTGGAGCCAGGATTTCATCCAATACCTTTAACTACCTGTTTGGGTCATAAACATTCACTTAAATGTATACTGTGGACAGATTTCTCATCTATACTCTAAAGCTACATTGGCAACTATAAAATTCCATTACAGTAAAATTCAGAATAAGAGTGTTTCAGTTTGTTGTTTTCTTACAGAAAATTTAGCTAAGCTTCCTTTGCCTACAGAAATGAACAGTTACTCCAATTTACACCAGTGTAACTGAAACCAGAATCTGATCCTGTGTGTGTGTGTACATTTAAAAGCCTAATAAATAAATAAATATTACACCTGTGCCTTTTAGGGGAGTTAATGTTACTATGAAAACCCACAATAAAAAGGTGCACCATGAATAAGACTAGGCATGGACAAGGCTGGGCTGTCTTTCTCATAAGTTGCGTCGGAGCAGTATATAAACCATGTCTGCAGTTATGAAGGTAATTGCTACACAGCACTGCAGGAGATCCTCTATAAGCTAATGGAGATACAGTATTCCAGCAATTTCTAGCCAGCAGTCTTATTACAGAGCATGATTACCTTTCCACTATAAGATGTTTTAAAACAGTGGGCTAGAGCCTCAGCTGACAGGGCCAGCTCCAGGCACCAGCCAACCAAGCACATGCTTGGGGCAGCACCTTGGGGCAGGGCAGCACTCGGGTTTGTTTGGTTTTTTGTTTTTTTTTGGTTCGGTGGGGCAGCGCTGGAGGGTTTTTTTGGTTTGTTTTTGTTTCCGCCAGGTGACATTTGGGGGGGGGGGCGGGGCTTCGGGCAGCACGGCATCTGTGGGGGCAGGGGCTTGGGCGGCACTCTTTTTTTTTTTTTTTTTTTTTTTTTGCTTGGGGCAGCAAAAAAGTTAGAGCAGGCCCTGTCAGCTGAGGAAGTGACCCTTTATTACAGTGCACACACAAGAATGAGAATTAAGGTTGAGTTTAATACCTCTGTTGCTTCCCAATTGTTGCATGCTCATCCTTAATGTTCTAGTAAAGCAGGATTTTAATGGAACATGTGTCAGAATATGGAGAGCACAGTACATCACCTACTCTTTAAAGTAACCTATGGCTTTGTCTGGTCACAAATTTGCAGTAAGTTTTATGAAAAAAAAAAAAAGTTTTTTAATGAGGTAATTAATTATGAGGGCGGTTTAGGTTGGACATTAGGAAAAACTTCCTAACTGTCAGGGTGGTTAAGCACTTAAATTATCTAGGGAGGTTGTGGAATCTCCGTCACCGGAGGTTTTAATGAACAGGTTAGACAAACACCTGTCAGGAATGGTCTAGTTATTACTTAGTCCTGCCTTGAGTGCAGGGGACTGGACTAGATGGCCTAATGAGGTCCCTTCCAGTCCTACACATCTGTGATTCAAAGATTATTAATTCTGTAAAAAACTGACACACAAAGGTATGTTTAACACAACCTATGCCAGATAACATTTCACCCACTGTTCCTTAATAAAAGAGTACTGACCTCCTTTGAAAAGCACTTTGAAGTCTTCCAATGAAAAGTGCTATATGAGAACTAGGTATTAGTAGTATTTTACTCATTTCAATATCTTGGAAAATATTCCATCAATGTACACACAATTTATGTTATTTTTCATTTACATAACATAAATGGATTACAAAAAAATACCGCTGTCTCTTTAAAAAACTGAAGCCTCATATTCCTAGATGGTCCCTCTCATCTGCACATAGATCTATGTTTTCTAGTCTCTACACCTGATTAAATACGAATACAAAAGGCATTACAGTCTTCTGTGACCAAAATCTGTTAATAAATTGCCTACGAAGGCTGAAATATCACAACCTCTAGGCATCCTGCATTACTCAATATCAAAACAAATTCACCATTTTATAAGTAAACTTGGCATTATAAATCTTGCTTTTCCGACAGTCCTTTCCCTAAATCTGTCCTTAAACACTAGCAGTGCCTTAAAATCCAGTCATTTGTGCACAGTAGTTTCCCCGCCCGCCCAGCCCTCCTTCCCCTCCCCCGAGAACCATGCATCAAAGCAGTCTAGCAAGAAAACAGGTTGTAAAGTCTGCAGAAGTAACAATAGCAGAGTAGTAATGTGAAATGGATACTATTAACTCAATCATGAAGATTTCAGTGTTTGACTTGTTAGTGAGAGAGTTGGGGAATCCATATTAAAATGAATAGTGAGAACATCAACCATGCAGAAGACAGCCACAGAAGATCCAATAGTTATCATTCCACCAGCATGAAATTATGATGATTCAAATAATTTTTGAAACTGATGTTATTGAGTATATATGTTTGGACCCAAATCTATAGTATCCCGATACTTGGGGATGAGGAGCCCACCCATCATGCAAACCCATATTACAGGAGAATAATAAAAATGAACCCATGTCACTGATGTGTAATTTAAAACTGCAAATAGCCAGCCCTGATAAATCCAATATTTATGCCTCTCTTCTTTACCCCTCCTATTTTTATTATTTTATTTTATTATTTTTTATTAATGGAGATATCCCATCTCCTAGAACTGGAAGGGACCTTGAAGGGTCATTGAGTCCAGCCCCCTGCCTTCACTAGCAGGACCAAGTACTGATTTTGCCCCAGATCCCCAAGTGGCCCCCTCAAGGATTGAACTCACAACCCTGGGTTTAGCAGGCCAATGCTCAAACCACTGAGCTATCCCTCCCCTGTATTTTGCTTCGGACCAAGCAATCTAAGCAACTTTGGTAACAGAGAATGGTTTCAAATGGGCATGAGAGTTAAGTATTACAAGCAGAGTGTCAGTTTAAGGCAAAATTAACAAAATTACTTGGAAAAATGTGATTTTTTTTCTTCTACTTTTTTACAAAAACACAAACACCTAAAACTAGCTATTTATGCTTTACATGCAAAGCATTCAGCGGTTTTATTTAAAATGCCTTCTGCTTTGTTCTCCAATATTTCTAGTTCCATTGCTATGGTAATTATTTTATTGTTTTGGGTTTTTTTTTCCTAAATCTAGAACATAATGTCTTATTCCTTTCTTTACAGACATCTGCTATACACTTAATGTAACCTGTATTAACAATCACACTAATAAATATTTTATCCTATTCTTTTCCATTTCAATGTCCCAAATACTGTGGCTTATTTCACTTCCTCCAGTTGGGTTCATTTGTTCTATCACTTGGTATTTGAGTTAAGACAGGAAGGAGTGCATCACAAGTCTAGTCTTGATTTTCATTGAGATTCAGAAGATACAAAGGTGTCCATATGATTATGTGTATCAATTCTCTGATCATTTATAGTTTGTCCCTTTTCATGTTTCTTCTTTTTCTGTAGACAGATTCTTCCATAACTGTGGCTTTCATGAAGTAAAGAAACTACTACTTCATGCATATAGGGTTGTTTTCTGCATCTAGGTCAGAGCCAAAGATACAAAGGATCTTACTTCTAAACATTCTTAATTGAATATTTTCAGTACACACGGTTGTGATATGGATGGCATTTCAGGTCCCTGTTACATTTGTATAAATTGTAAAGTACCTGCAATTTGGAACTTACATACGTTATCTTAGTAAATGAGTTGGTCTGGCAACTATTCTCTCACAATAGTTAGAATTTTTTTCTCTCTGTTTTTCTTCCACTTTTGTTTGCTAGTTTCACTGGTGGGGTGTGTTCTAGACACATTATTTTATACCTTCATTATGTGCATTAAAAGTGTGTCTGAGGAAACTCAAGAGTTGTACCAATTTTCCATTTCTATATCTTTAATTCCATTTGCTTTTCATTGGGATGTTAAACTCTGTACTTGGTTTAACAGGTATTTTATATTATATAATATTATTGTGGCACTGTCTCCAGTGCATTACGCTAATCAGGTCCATTAATGAAGTGAAGTAGCCGGATTTTTTAAAGTGCTTAACATGCAACACAGCCCATTTTCCTTAAATGGAGTTACTGAGCACTGATTTCTTTTTAATACCAGGCTACTCTGAGTGCCTAAACAGGAGCTGAGCCCATTTGTCTATATTAATATTGTCTATATTAATTATTGTCATTACTGTCTATATTTTGGATTTGTATGTATCTGAATATTTGGTAAACCTGCATGTTTTCTCTCTCATTTTACTTCATCAAATAGATGTTGTAATAGTGTGGGCTGCCTGATCCTTTGAGCGTTGGAAGTAAATTTCTGATATAAATAAGTGCAAGGTTATCCCAGAATGCCTCTGTCTCCCTTATTATACCTTTTGTTCCTAAGTATGTAACAGCTTCATGCCATATAACTAATGGGCAAAATTCATCTTAGTGTTGGCCCAAAGCCCTACACATCACTTAAGCCCAGTACAGGTATCAGGCCAGGTTGCCTATGCAAACCATATGTGTAATAGGAATAGTTTCCTCATTGGTCCTGCATAAGCCAGTACAGAAGGTCCTCTTGTGAGAGCTTGTGGACCCTTGAAGGGTGGGGAGGGACACATGTTGCTCCGACCTTCACATTTCCAAACTCAGGAGCACCCATTTTTGCTCCCCTGTGCCAGATGAAGTGAAGGAAAATCAATCCCTTAATTTACATTAAATGGAGCAGATTGAAGCCACTGTCATCTCCTGTATGCAAGTATGGCCCACAGTCACAGAAATCCCATTTTGATCTGAGCAGTTTTGTCACCTCCAAATCAAAAATGACAGTGTCTGTGGACTGCATTTGACATAAGTCATGCTTTGACCACCTTCAATTTATACACACACATATACACAAATGGGAGAACAGACCCTTGCATGTTTCAGGGGTTAGTTCGATGATGCTGAAATGATTCGGTAGACTCTGTTATTGATAACACCCCAAACTGTTCTGTAAATATACCAGAGCCGACTTACACTAAAAACTGCCATGACCTCCCTGCTGTCATTCTCCAGAAGATGGAGTCGTCCTCTCAGTTCTCCCTGCAGTCGGGGGTCAGGAAGTCCACTCTTTCGTTTTACCATGATTAGCTTCAGGGAGATATCTGAGAAGAATATTAGTTTATAGTCACACAAGTTCTTTGGGATGGGAGAGCCAATTCTGTCAGATTTTGGAAACCCCTCAAAATTTGTGGGATCCACATTTAGACCAGCTCTTCAAACTTCAGAGGTGAACATTTATTTGGATCTGGAAATACACAAGATTCTGGCCTGCTGCATGTTTTGTTTAATTTCATTACCTAGTAGATGTAGTAGCACAACAAGAAATACTTTGAAACAAATTCTTCATTGGTTTCACAAAAGGGGTTTCAGAAATACAATATCTGACTATCTGAATGTCTGTGGAGAAGTTATGGGGAACCGTTGTTCTTGAAACCACTGAAAAAATCTGAAATTTGTATAAATCAGAGGAGATGGCTCTACAAACATTGAAGTCTGTGCTCCGATCAATTTAAGTGCAGACATTAATGCCTTAAAGAGCTAACACCCCCAGGTGCAGATTGTCAGCTGGTTTCCCTAAATTTAGATGGCTGGGCAGAATACAGCGCATCTAAATTCTAATCTGAAATTCCCTGTTACCTGACATATCATCATGCCACCCAGCTATTTCAGGGGGCTTCATACAAGTTATATTCAGATATGTAAAAACTTCTGGTCAGTTTTCCTAAAGCTGGCTGGAAAAGTCAAGGACATGACCCTGTTTCAGAGAACATGCGGGGAGAGTGGGTGTCTTATAAAGCAGTTTCTCTGCTAAGTGTTTATTAATAAATAACAATAATAATTAATAAACTGATCTTGAAAAACTGGGTGGGGGGTCAGACTTGAAACTTATATTTGCAAAAGCCAAATCATCATCAAGGGTCTCCTCTCCCCTAAAATTTAGCACTTACTGTCACACAATTCTATCAATCAATATAATAAAATTGCAAGATTGTCACTCTGTCTGTGTATTAGTTTGAAGCCTAGCATATCTGTTGAGTCAGTGTGAAGCAATGGAAATAGCTATAGGTATTGCAGAGAGCTCTTAAAACAAGTAACAAAAACAAAAAAACCCAATAGGAACGGATTCAACCATCACTAGGATTTGCTTCATGTTATCATGCAATTTTAAAATTCTCAACTGTTTTGACTTTACAAATTATACCCATGCAAGAGCAGGGGTTCTCAGCTACAATAAGGCATGTATCTATGCCATGCCAAGAGTCCTAGACCATTGTGATTTCAGAGGTAACTTAACCAATCATCACCCTTACTCTACACCTAATTTACATGCAACAATTTCATTCATTGTATGAGGAAGACTGCATAGATAGTGGATTCCTTGCCAGATCTTCAAAACCACCCATACAACAACACAACCAGAACACATAATAACCCCAAACACACATAGCCCCAAACCTCAGCACACACCCCTAATTGACCACCCACACAAATCTCCCAGCACAATACAACTCGCACACAAATCAGCACAAATATCCTGCCACAACACACAAATTTGTCCATCCTCCCCTGTACTTACCATAAAACCATAACTTGAGCAGCAAAGTCACAGGTCATTGCTTGTTAGTAATATAGTTCAGCATTTTCCCCAAGGGGGGAAAAAAAAAAAATCACAGATTCCCCAAAATACTAGCTCACAAAGAGGAGAATGGTGTAAGTTATTTTGTACTAATTTACTAATTCATCTGTGGCTCTTCCCAATGTCTGAAGAACAACAGGTCAACAATTTCAAACGTGTGTAAAGTTAGACACTGAAATCCATATTTATCATATTGTGTCAAGGTCAAAGTCTTGGTCTTTATCCTCAAGGCACTCAATGGCCTAGGCCCAGCACACCTGAAAGATCATCTAAAGCTTAGAGATAAGGATTGTGGTCAACAATTCCATTTTTTCGAGCACAGTGGAACTTTCTACTACCAGGTATCAGAGGGGTAGCCATGTTAGTCTGAATCTGTAAAAAGCAATAGAGGGTCCTGTGGCACCTTTGAGACTAACAGAAGTACTGGGAGCATAAGCTTTCGTGGGTAAGAACCTCACTTGCATCTGAAGAAGTGAGGTTCTTACCCATGAAAGCTTATGCTCCCAGTACTTCTGTTAGTCTCAAAGGTGCCAAAGGACCCTCTGTTGCTTTCTACTACCAGGTGTCCCGGAGACAGAGCTTCCTTGGTGGCTGACCCAAGACCATGGAATGAACTCCCATGCAGACCAAGGGCCATCAAAAACCACCCCACCTTCCAGGCCAAACGTAAAGGCACTTTTTTGCCTGCCTTCCGTGATATAAATACAGATCAGCAAATGCATTTAATAAAAACCCTAAAATCTACCAAAACATGACACTTCACCGACAATTCTCCCCCTGAGGAAAGTATGAGAGAGAAAATTAACTACTCATGACAGATGTTAGTCACATCATTTAACACACTACTAAAAGGCACTAAGATACTAGGTTATAAGGGCAGTAGAAAAAAAACTCCATGTAGACTAGTATATTTAGGCACTTAAATAAATATGGTTTTCAGAAGTGGTGAGCATCCAGAACTCTCAATGAAGTAAATGGCTGTATTCATTAGAGAGCCTAAATATTCATTTAGGTGCCTAGGCTTTAGGTTCCCAAGTTTGAAAAGTTTGACTAGAGCACTTTCCAGAAATCCTGAGCTGCACATGTGCCTTCCCATAGGACGCTCAGTGGTAAAGGAGTTTTGATATGTATAGTACACTTCCATTTCTGAATATATGGTACTGATCTTTTTATTTATGGAAAGAGACAGTACAAGTGTATTATATTATACTTCAGGGCACAATAGATGATAATGATGAAGTCATTTTTCCGCATTTCATTTATCAAGAAAAGGCTACTCTGCTGATCAAGAGAAATACAGAATCGAATACCACCACTACCATGACATCCATGGGCATTTGCTTATTCTGAATCTACAAAAGCACAAGGTTGTAATAAAAATAGTGAAACTCACCAGAATACAATGAATAATATTCTGCAATAGGAGCAGCAATTTTAATAGGAATGATAATGAACTTTCACTTGTATGAGCCCCAAAGCACTTTACAAACCAATATGCGATAGAAATAATACAGGGGGATCACTTCACCTACCACTCACATGCTGACATCTGTGGTGAGATGTGGCTGCTATTTAATAGCAGCTGGCAACATCACAAAAAAAGTTTGAAAGAAATGAAAATTGACTTTTTCAGCAGAAGCTGTGGGTGGGAGAAGGAAATTAGGGTAGATAGAATCTAGGTAGTTACCCTGCCCATGTTAGAATTGAGCCAGGATACAAATTATTACTGGAGCTGGTCATGTTTCCTCCGACCCCCCACTCTACCCCCCCATGGAAAAGTTTGATTTTTTGTTGAAAAATCCACAACCAAAAATTTTTTGCTGAAACCCAGACATTTTCAGTTTTCAGATTAAAAGTTTTCAACAAAATCTCAATTTTCCATACAAAGCAGACATTTTTGTGAAAAAAAAATTTTAGTTGAAAAAAAATCAATTTTCTGTTAAAAAAAAAGGTTTTGACAGAATTTTTTTTAAACCAGTCCTACTTATTATTCCCACTCATATAGAATTTTTAAGAGGCAAAATGAGCAAGATCTTGATTTTACATGTCTTTAGAAGTAGGGCACCAATAAAACACAATGCCCCCTAACAACAGGCAGAGGAACCGTTTCATTCCTGATGCAGAGGAAAGAGAGCAACCTATTGAAAAATGTATTCTCGCTCAGCCTTACCTAAGTGATTGTAATCTCTTCCCCAAAACTGTATCTTCACACATTGTCCTAAACTGTTGTGCACTGTTAATAGTCCTCAGAGAAGTGACTCCTAACATTCTGACAGGCTCAGTTAATATTAAAGCTAATGTAACAACTTGTAAAATCTCTTTAAGGTTGGGTTGAAGGATGCTATGGAAGGGCAAAGCATTATTAAGGAAATTGTTATTTAGCTGAGGACCAATAAACTTAGAGTCAGTCGTGAACATGATAAACTGGAAATGCTGTAGATACCATTGCTGAGATAAATATTAATTTGTACCACTGACCCATTCACTTCCTTTGCAGCTATTAAATAATACTTCAACCACAATAAATCCTAAAAACCATTATCAAGTTTTCAACCAAATACACACACACACACACCCCTAATAAATGAGCAATTTCTATACTTAAATACTAAATTCTTTTTATGTTTTTTCTTCAATTTATTCAAAGAAATTAACCAATATTCCTGATAAATCACTCCCTTAATCAGCTAAAGAGTTAATATTGACGGATATGAAACACTTCAACCTCTGAAGAGAGAACATGCTGCCCCCTTGGCCAATTTAGAACATACTTCAGGACTCAATGTCAATTGGAGTTTACCTATTTATTTTACTAGACTCTGAGTCAGATCTTTAAGAAGTAAGGCTCAATTCTGCAAGGCGCTGAGCACTCCAGCCTTTCAGTGAAAGACTTAAGCAGTTATTCATTAAGTTTATTCCCTTAAAAAAATAAATTACTTATGTGTTTTGCTGGATCAAGCTAGAGTGCTCAGCATATGTGAATCTCTCCATTAACTTCAATGGGCTTTGGATCAGGCTCTAATCAATAGGGACCAATTGCAATTCACAGAGTTGCATTTGCTTACAGTTTGGTCCAGAATTTGAACACAGACCAATGTCTAACTCACCAGAACACAGCACTGTCTTTAGGACATCAAACCATCTTGAAGTATCATGCAAGTCATTTATCTATGCATGTATGTGGTTACCCTATTTGCTTGAAAATAGGGAAAAATCAGCGTGAACTACAGTGGTTGCCTCTGAAACTTTTACCCAATGGACTATTTATTTTCCCCACAGGTGTGTGTGTGTGGGGGGGGGAACAGGGAAATCTAAACAAACAGAACAGAAACATGAGATTTTCAAGTCATTGAGCAGAACATGAGCTCTCAACATCCATAAGTACTAGGGCTCAATTCCCATAAATACTAGGATGGCAACTCTACTGCACCTCCATACCCAGAAAGCATTCCCACATTTTTGCTAACAGATACAGCACTGCCAAACCTAATGGTTCACAAAATATTAGAGAGGCCCCTAAAGATCATGAGATTGACTTAAAAATCATGATATACAATAAATGTTAAGTTCTTCTTATGTGCCTTCTGGCTTGAGACCATT